>NW_028263377.1:18296469-18612580 GCF_051168715.1 Poecilia mexicana | reverse complement strand
CGTAGTTCTCTGAAACTCTGGGGAGGCAAAAACAATGACAAATGTAAGTACAGCTGCACAGAAAAACAAAGGGACAAGAGTTAGGTTAAGTGAACCTAAAAGTGTATCATGCTTACCTTTGCAGATGAGAAATAAGGTACTGCAAAGTTGAGTAGTAATGTGAAGGGAGCTTCTTCAGTAGCTTTTGTAGTTTGTGAATAATGTCCAGTATCTCGTTGGGCTCTGGTGAGGTTTCCTTTTCACTCAGATGCTGAATGATCTTTCCCAATCCGATGAATTCATTGTACAGGTCAAAGGTTAACAGAGGCTCTGGAAGCTAGAAAGTATTGTAGTGCAATGATTTATTCAGAAGGGAGCAAGTTGTTGCTGACTATTAATGCTCTTTTAGACAACTAAACTCTGTTTTTAAAGCAAACGATAAATTACACACAATTTTATTAGAACTTCTAGAAGTACCTCCTTGAAGAAGTGCTTTAGGATAGATGTGATGTCATGTGGCGAGTGTTCAGAGAGGTCAACCTGGTCCTTTTGTGTCTCAAACGTCTGGCAGAGCTTCTGAATACGAGGTTTGGATCCACTCACACGGTACACCCCCTCAGAAACAACGGCGGACAGCAGTTATTAGACAACAGTTCGGATTCAAGAAGCTACACCTTCTAGGTCAACCTTTTTGAAGATGGTAAATTAATACCTGAACTGAAAGAGCACGACTTTCAATCTCATTTGTGCAGCATCGAACAACAAATGGCACCTCATCCGGCGTGTCTTGTAAAATCACAGAGAGGTCCACTCCAAATACGGTGCCCTTCTTCTGCTCACACTCTAGCTGACACACTTCCATGCACTTTCTGTGGAAAGCCAGCCCACACTGACGTGTAGGAGGAGAACAAGTATTACTATTTTTATTTTTGCAGCACTTTGCTCTTTTGCTCATTTTAGTCTGTATCATTACAGTTTATCTCTCAGACATGACTTCATACCTCCTCACATTCAACCCCACTGACAACAATGTAGTTATCACACTGTTTGCATTTAGCCATCTTGCTCTTCATTTTTCTGAGCCGATGCGTCAGTGCTGCTCGAGAAAACATTCGTGTTTTCACAGACTGGCCATCAGCATAGTCTGTGGACATAGAAAGGAGACACCTTTTGTGAGGTTTAACATTAACGCTTTAACATCAAATGATCTGAACGTGTGCAGTGAGGAAACCGACCTGATTCTGACACCATGTCTGATACTTCCAGGTCGTCCGATGACACTGTCAAAGTAGATCCTGTTTTGGGCAGTCTTCTATGAGCTTAAACAAAAAGAAAAAAGAAGCATGAAAAATGCAAAATTCAAAGTTGACATTTTTATGCAAGTTTTTATTTACAAGGTCAAACGAGGGTCTGCTTTTACCAGGGCTTGAGAGGGATTCCAAACTGCCTCCAATACTCTCACTGTCACTGTGCCCCGTTCTCCCTAAAATGCATCAAAATGTAAGTTAAGAAGAAGAGTTTCAAAAATGGTCATGACATAATTTTTTGAGCCCTTACTGCCATCAGTGGATCGTTTATAAGGACTGTCCTCTATTGTGGGAACTGAGTCCTGCAGAGGGCTGAGAATGTTGCTGGGTTTTCTTCTGTTGCTTTTAAATGAAAACAAACAAAAAAAGAGTCATTTGATGAGGAGCAAAGTAGGAAAAGGAGCACAAATACATGTAAAACATTGTCTTTCTGCTGCAGTTCCATCAACAACAACAATAAAAAAATTCAGTCTCTACCTTTTACCCTGAGGAGTGTAGTCTTGAAAGCTGAAGATTTGGAGAGTTTGCTCAGGCCGTCGCCTGCTGAGGATGTAAAGCAGATAGGGTTCGCCAGGCTCCACATTCCTGCAAGTCAACTCAAGGTTTTGATACCCGAGAGGCACGGACTCTGTTTGCTGCCGCTGGTAGAAGAACATATTGACTGTGACCTGAGGCAAAGAGACGCTGTGAGGTTCAAGCAGGGATCTTGTCCACCATAATCACCACTATAGTAATACTTCTTAGAAGAAAACATTGAGGCAAGATTAACAGTAAGACCTGCAGTAATTTATTTACAGATCGTTTGGACACAAGCTGAAAGGAGAGAAAAAACTTTTTTTTTTTCTTTATACCAACCTCCTTGAGCAAATTGTCCCCCTGACAGATGAGCTTGCGAATGTGAGTAATGATTCTTTCTTTGGACTTCACTAATTCATCTTGGGTTAACTTGGCGTCACTCACACACTGTCTGTAGAGAAGTTCTGCCTCTAATACCTAGAAGGAACACAGAATTAACCTCAAAGCTCAAAAATCTGTTTCTGTTTTATAAGAGCAAAACGCTGTACTGAAGTTAAATCTACAACTATGTAGATTTAACATAAATAAATTACGGCTTTTCTGTTCCCTCAAAAATGTAAGAACTTCATGGAAAAGTGAAGCAGACATTTATAAAAAAAAATAATAATCTGAAACTACAAGCTTAATGACAAAGTAATTATTAAAATATATATCAAACCTTAACAAATAAACACAAAACAAACAAGTGTTTTTTTTTCTGAGAAGTGTATTCAATTTGTGTGTTAATAACTTTATGTTAACAAACTTTTGACTGCGCATCATCCTTGGACTTCCTTCTCTTGTCGAGTGTTTTTACTCCAACTGTGTCATCCACCGCTTTCGCTGAGCTTGCCTTTGCCTTTTCAAGCTCATCACAGCGTTGGAAGTATTGATGCTTGGCCTTTTTGAGAGCCGTGACTGCATCACTCTGAAAACAAGAAACAGAGATGCACAGCAGAATAAGTAGAAGAAAAACATATTTATAATTTATTTTTTAGCTACTGTCCTAGGAAGCAATGCACAATGCAAATTGAATTACAACCTTCTGCTAGATTTATGAAAAAATATCCTAACATGCATGAGACATGCACTCAGAATATAGGGTAAACTGAACAGGATAACATAGAGAGACTCCACAAATTTAAGACAGTTACCACTTTATTGTGCACAAATGTGCCTTGTAAATGTACCAACCAGGTCATATCCAGCCACCTCTTCAGTAACAGTGTTTTGAGTTTGACTAAATGTGTGCGACGATAAGCAGAACGCCACCACAGCTATAAATATACAGCGCATTTCACTCACCATCTTCCTTTGCGCCCTTGCCCACTGATCTTTAAACTCTCTCCGCCACTTATCGATCTCAGTCCTCTTGTCAGCCAAAGCCTTTGCAACAAAAACAAAGTTCACATCAAACACTTTCTAAAATCTAAAGATGGTTCATTGAAACTCAGACTTTTTGTTACAGTTTACATGCTGGCACCTCTACCTGGTAACACCGGTTTTGCAGGATTTCTGAAGTCCTTCTAGAGGTCAAACTATTCTTTATATCTTGTTCCAAAGTCATGGTGTAGATATACTGTAGTGGCATCATTTCCTGCACAGTAAGAAAAAAAAAATGTTAATATGGTTTTACTACAGCTGATAGGCTATAGTTAAAAGGTCAAACGACACAAGCTTAAATTTGAGGAACAGTATTAAATTGTAGAACATTATGGTCATAAAGAGAACCTTGGTTTTATTAGTTAGCAAAGGCGTACCTGTTGCGTCACGCTGACCTTTGCTCCTTCTGCTGCCTTCATCACATTTTTTGCAAATTCTTGCTCTGTCAATGAAAATGGCCAGGTGATATTGACTAAATAAATATAATGTAGGAAAATAAAACTGCATCTTATATAAAATAATAAAACATTTACAATTAGCTAATAAAACCATGCATAGAAATGAAGTTTCTCGGTATGTTCTAATGATCTTATCTGAATTATTTTGGTGTTCAGGTCCGGGTCGTTATACGGGAATGCCTCTGGTACCGGTACTGTTCTTTATCCGTTCTCTCTAAGCTGTCTCTTTGCTGTCATGAATCGGTCCCAAAATGGCAGCACCAGTAGCAAACGTCATGAAGGTGTTTGTGGTATGAATGAGTGAGGGGTGAAGTGTGAACTCAGAGTTAAGGTAAGGAGTGAAAACACAGTTTTGTGGCGCACCAGTGCTGAAGACTAGGATCTCTAAGATTTTATCAGCCCGTTCTCAGCCTCCGCGATCAGTTTCTGAAGAACTCCAACACCCACACACATAGTGAGATGCCCCCACCCAAGCTTTGCACTTTTAAAATAATTTATTTGAGAACATTGGGTTGAAGGACTTAATAAAACTCCACAAACAGTGTACTTATATAAAGTGCCGTGAAGACGGCATAATCTGCTCGTCTATTAGTCTGACACTGAGGGGACAGAAACCTTAGGAAACTACTAAGATCTTGTTACATAAAAAGTCAGTGGCCAACCAATGACTCAAAATAAAACCCGTAACATAACCCATAATATTACATAATCCTGTACAAGACATTATTGTCATGGAATAACTAGCAATTCATTTATGTTCTTGTCCCTATTAGTTTTATTTGTAACTAAGTCCTTATTTTAAAATACTATTACTATTGGGAAACATATCTCACAGTGTTACTACATACTATGTAAGCAGTGGTTTTGGCTGAGCTCCACCCAGCATTACATGCAGTTGCACTAGACTGCCTCAGACAGCTTTTGTGGGCAACCCTGTTTTTTGATCACTTCCTCTAGACTTGTAATCTTTATATCCCTTTCTGGACACTGCACCTGTTCAGGCTGCTCTGAGGGTAATCAGTGTCTGTGTGCTCTGAATGAGCCCCCTCTACTTGAGTATCCTCCTCTTACTTGCTAATCTTTAATCCTTTCTCTGTGTATGTTGTTCGACGGGGAGATGGCAAATGATCAGACAGGCTCAGAAGGTACATTGTTGCAAAATGTGATCTTGTTTTTTCCCGCTGAAATACCGCATGTGAAATACCGACTATGTACGTATCACTTAGAGATCAAAGTTATGCTTTGCTTGTGAAACACAGAAATCCACCAAACAAGCGAAATACACTAAACCTAAACCCAAAAAGCAACTGTCATTTTCCCAAGCTACTTCCTGTTTGGTGTTTCAATTTGCATTTTGTATACAACTGTTGCATTTCAGCCTTTTCTTACCTGTTAGATTTAAATACAGCACAGGACAGTGAAATCATTTGCATGTTACTCTGCTGCCTCGTTGTTTCAGGTCTTTTCACGAACTCACCCAAGCTGATTCTCTTCTCCATCCAGGCAAGAAGGTCCTTGGCATAGCGGCACCACATCTTGGCGTACTGCAGTGCCGTCTCCACGCCATCCTCACAGCGAAAGAGGGCCAAGTCTGCTTCCTGGGCTGTGAGGGAGTACATCAGCATCACTGTAGGGTCTGTACACTTGGGGATGAATCCAGAGATAACACTGGGTCCGCTGGGCTGCACCCAAAAGCTTCTCCTTCCTGGAGGATCTGATCTACCAGCAGCCGCAGAGAAACATCAATCTAGCCTACGGTGTCAGTCCAAAGACTCCACTCCAAATCAGACAAGACAAAACTAATGAAAAACCAAACTAGGCTTTAAAAAGCAACACAAACCAAGTACAGGAATAATCGATTGCATCTGGAAAGTCATTGCTGCTCGTCAGGATAAGTAGTCGCTTCCAGGTATTTTCAGCAGAATATAAACATGCCAACGCAGTTCCTGTATCATATAGATAGCTGGCCAAGAAAATAGGGATGTATGTCATAGGGGAGGGCTTACATCAACCACAGGCGAACAGCTCTAGCTAAATAACTTCCCTCCTCTCCTGTGTTCCTCTCTCTGCACGGCCCCTCCCCCTTACACCTGTTCACTGCTGGTCAGCCTTTGAGATCTGAGCCACTTGGTGAGAGCAGAACGACATCACAGAGCTGGTAGGCACCAAGAGACGCTATCATGTCTCAGCTCTACTGTGGTCTGGCTGACAGGCTGTTTGTTTGCCAACCTCTGTGACTTCTTCCTCTCTGACTCATTTCGCCTCTGACTGGGTGATGTATGTGTGACAATCACATGCTCTCCAAAAAGCTCTCCACCAAAACCGTCCAGTCAATCTCTTCCTTTTCTCTCTGCATTCAAACTCAGCACAATGAAAGTAAAGCGTTGCGACTTTCTGGCTTAAAACCTGCAGTTCCTCCAACAACTTATCCCATTTCAGCACTGCCGTTAAGCAAAAATCCCCAGAGGGAGTGACGTAACTTATCTCAGTAGTTCCTCACTCAGACATGTAGATTTCATTATCCTGTGTTTTGACGTGGACAACAAATCCAATTGTAGCATGCAAAATAAATAAATAAATAAATAAATAAATCCACTAGGGGGATTTTTTTTCCCCTGTCCTGTTCTCTAGCAGAGTCAAAAAGTAATCCAAAGTGAAGAAAAAAGTGTAGCCAGGTGATGTGATCGAATTGACGATATTGAAATTCCTGTCAATTTTTGCAAATAGGAAATGCTCCTTTTAAGAAATCGGTCCATGTGTAATTCTGTGCTGCTAAATGACTACAGCCTCTGGCGCTTAGGTTGAGGATTATCCTGGTTAGTCCAGATTTCTGAGTGAAAGACCTTACAGTCGCACTGAGTAAGATTTACCTCCTGGAGTGTTGATTGAGCTTCTGGGATAAGACAGGGTGGGGGAGGAGCTGTTGAAGTAACAAGATTAAGTTTGACTTTTTTCTTTTCTGTCTCTGGGCAGTTCAGCCCAAAGTTACTCATACTCCACACAGATTTACTTTTAAATGTATCTGAAAAACATTCATTTGTTTTTATTTGCATTTTAATGGCAAAAAAGCAAATAATATTTATATTTTTCTTAGTAATCAGCGGATTTTCTTTTCTGGTATTACAGCAATCAAACTCTGCTGATCAGCTTTTTGACATTTTTCCATGGGTATGTTGAAGATTTATTTTGTTTTTATTTAGCTCTAAGTCCTTACATTAGGAAGGCCTCTTTGCTATCACCCTAATCTTCACCCAGACAGAAGAAACATGTCGGTAAATCTGAATCTGTCAGAGCTAGAAATAGGTTTGGATGCAACTGCAAATTACTTAAGTCATCTACAAAACGTCTTATAATTTGAATAGTCTTCTGTCTGAAGACAAAATCTTTTCATTGGGTTTATTATGGAAGCATCTATAAAAGGCAGTCTCTATTTACTTAGTTTGTATTTCTTTCACTCAAGCCACGTAACTCTGACAACTTGTCTTTACTTAGTCTAACCCTCCTTCTCGTGTGTAATAAATTTGGAGCATCTGTGCCCGGCATAAATCCTCTCGCTTTATCCTAATCTTGTTACAACAGGTTAACTGTAACTTAGAGCTAGGAGTAAGGATGTAACCAACACTAAAATAGAATATGTGTTGCTAGCAGCAGCTGAAGTTTCTCCTCAGAGACTGACAGAAACCAGTGACATGATGGTGAATGTTAAGGTGAAGAGGCGATTAAGCTAGTGACCTTTCACCTTGAAACCATGTCCTAATTGATGTTGTTGTACATGAAACATGCTCATCACGGTTTATGAAAGCCCGACCTGACGCCGACACACAGAACAGGGTCAATTTGTTGTTCACTAGCCCTCTTTTCTTGTTTATTATCTGACTTGGCATTAGGAAGACGTCATACCTCTTAGGCATCCGTCGCCTTCACCTGCCTCAGCGCCAACCTGTGAAGCAAAAAAAAAAAAAAATTAATTAAACTTGCACCACAAAAGAAGGAGAAGCTTACTCTGTCAAAACACATCTACAGCCAGCACTGATGGCACTGTGTTACATCGATTATACAAAACATATTAATGTTATCTAGTTAACAAAATCAGCAAATTTATTAAGAGATCAAGAACTGAACCGTAACATCATATAATAGAGATTTGCGGTTTTCATTAGTTGTAGGGGGGGAAAAAAATCTTACATGTTCGTCATTTTGCTCTGTGATCTCTGTGCCTTCTCCAGAGATGGATTCAGAGATGAATTGGCAGTCGCTGTCTATTAGCAGGTCTTCTCTGAACACAGGAGAAAAATGTCATTTGAAAGAGTCAAATATACAAATACCTCAAAACTGCAAGGAATATGAGCTGTTTTTATTTCAAAATGCAAGTAAATCTGAATACCTTACTCTCATTTTATGTATTCTTGTTATTTCATATTCCGAATTCTCATTTATACATTAGCTAGTGTTAGCATCTTTATCTGTCAAAGGAAATTTAGAGACATTTGAAAGAGCACAGGTATCAAACTCCAGGCGTGGAGGGCCACTGTCCTGCCAATTTTAGATGTGTCACTGATGTCACACAGCTGAATCAAATAATGAGGTCATTAGCTGGAGGAGAATTTCCTGCACCTAAAAGCTAATTCAGTCATATGATTCATGTGTTCTGGACCAGTGGAAAGTCTAATAGTTGCAGCACAGACCTCGAAGCTTAGCATTTGACATCCCTATACCAGAGAAACCAAATCCCACGAAAAAAGAAAAACAAAAACCAATTTTAACAAAATGTAGACTTATTTCATGTGACTGAGGCCACACTGTTGTGTTCCCAGCTGAATAGACGTTAAAAAGAAACTGGAGGAAGAGTTAAAAGGAAATAAAAACAAAAATAAAACAACATAATAGGAAGAATTAAAACCAGGAATGGTTAACTAAAACGGTATTCATGTAAATAAATATGGAAAAATATGTACATGTTGAACACTCAATTTATTTCTATTAGATCTGTTCCTGTTAACCAAAAATAGCCGGTTCAGCGGTTAAACATCTATTACTTACGAGGAGATGAAGGAGAGATCAAGATTATCAAAATCCCTGAAGATCTCACTGTATCGTTTGGTTTCAGACTTATGAGGCACCTTCCTCAACTCTGAAATAGGAAATAAAAAACAACCTGTTGAAGAAGTGATGAAAAGGTCTTCCTTTTTATGTCACAGGAGATCAAATTAAGTCTTTCTCAAAACATGTTTGCATGTCATAATGAACACAGAAGTTAGATCAAAACATCTTGTAGTGTATAACTCAGATAAACTTTTTTAAATTTTATTTATCTACAGTTATAAATGTAGGACAGACTGTGTGAAGAATGATCGACAAACACAAGGAATCCTACATGAGGACCAACAACACACATATCAAGAATATTTACAGAATTTAAAAAAAGATCAAACTAAGATCCTCTTTTAGACCATCTGACAGCATTTCCTGGACATTTCAGAGAAAAACAGATCTTTCGGTCGAATGTGAGCTAGATATATGATGCAGATAAAAACTGTGCCTTTTGTAAACGAACGCTCAAACTTTTGTGCATATGCTATTCAACTGCTGTCTCATCTTCTTAGGTTTTGCCCCAACAAATTACAACAGATGCAGCAATAAGTGAAAGAAATCTCCCTCCCTCTGAGGCGCCTCCATCTTGGTCAACCACATCCTGCTCACAATTTGTGTCACGTCCCATAATGCAATGAGTCCCTGTTTTTCGCACCAGTAGCGTTTCATGGCAGAATGAGAACTGAGAGTAAGAAGGATATTTCAGCCAAGTTCAAAAATCAAACTGTCAAAACCTGACCGAAACCAGCTTGTGTTTGTTGATTATGCGCAAGATTTTATTTAATTTTTTAAACGGCTTGTGTAATTTTAGCATCATTACATTTGGGGTTATTTCTGAACTGAATTTTTTATTTTCTTATTTCTGCAAATCTGCACACTGGTTCGCCAGTTTAAATCATTTTGGATTACAGTGAGCAGATCCTGTTCTATTAAAGTTCAAAGTTCAACTGAAAAAAAAAAAGAGACAAAACTAGAATGTGTCAAAAATGAAGGAAGAGTTCAGGAAGTTTACAAACCCTTCAATGACACGCAGGATGCCTCAAAGCACCACTAACACTCTAGCAGACACATTTAGGCCCACTGTGCATGCAACATGTGCATGCACCCACATGCAAACTCTCTCTCATTATGGCGCCACTGCATTGTCAGCAAACAAAACCAAATCTGCCAGTGCAAGGTAATTTACTACAGTGATGAATGTACTGTAAATCTGAAACAAATGGATAAAAAAATATAGGATTTAATAAGAACCTTTAAAAAAAACAAAACTGTAACATACAAAAAGGAAGAGATCACTAACACAAACATCTCCCCAAAGGTTGGATTCTCACCTGGAGTTTGAGAAGAATCCTTGTTTAACACTCCTTCTTCCATTTCTCCTCACTTTCCACGTACCAGCTAGACCCTAGATACACTCACACATCATTGCACCTGCATTCATTCAACAATATGTCACTTAGAAAAGGAAAAAAAAAAAAAAGATCCGTTGCGATGGCTGAAAAGTTGATCCAGGAGTACAGTAGCAGAAAATGATCAGCGCGCAGCTCTGACCTTGCTACCGTTAAATCTCTCAAAAGATCTTCCTCTGCTAGAATGGAGGTTGGCTAATGTTTTCACCATGAGGGGAAGAGGAAGTGTATCTCTGTGTCACAGTAGGACCCACCCACATTATAACACCAAATATAGTGAGAAGGTGCCACTGTGTTAAGTTTGTGTTGTCTTATTTAGAAGGATTGTTGAAAGGTGGGTTTTTTAAATTAAGAAAACAACATCATGTGGTGAAACATGTCATCTAGCACTGTATTTATTTATGTCCGTTGTACCTGGTGGAAAAATAAGTTGTGCGGAGTGAACCCAAGAACAGCTAATGAGGTCACAGGTAAGAGGTAAAGCAGTTGTTGCATCTTGGATAAAAAAACATTTAAATGTTGAATCTGTGTCACTTAAAGTCTAAGACTCCATTGCCTACATGGGACACATACAGAATGACGCTGCAAATATTATGTACAATTGCATATTATTGTCAAAATAAAGATCACAAAATGTACTTTTTAAAATGAAACCTTTAATTTTATCTTCATACAATAAACCACGCACATATTTTTACACAGTAAAAGGGTGAATCATTTTTATAGGGGGTGGAACGTATTTCCATACGCCTCTCATACCACGGTGCTTATTTCATCTCAAGGGGTTTACTAAAAAAGAAAATTACAAAATAATTTTTTTTTATTTGCAACCAAACAAGTTGACAAATACTGCGTTTTGTTTATTCATCTGCAACTGTTCAGATGTTTGGAAAAGAAACATTTTTGCTGTGTAACATAAAAGTAGTTGACCTAAAATGGCTGAAATGTGCCAGTCTAATTTTATATGCATCTGTTAATATCTGTATGACAGACAGAAGGCGAGTACTGCAAATGCCATTAACAATGACAAGTCTAGTGCCCAATTATAATAAAATTAAAGTAAACACAATAAAAGTCAGCCGTGATCCCTTTTGAAGTTGTCACATCTGAAAAATCCAATTCTTTAAACTTCAACATCACATCCCTGCTGTGAAAGTAAATCAAAAACATTTAGGTTAAAAAAAAAAAAAAAAAAAAAAGGATAAAAAAATTTCAGACGTTAAGGAATCTTTCAATTTGAAGCTCTCTCTCAATTTCTCCTAGAGTTCGTCCCGAGCCGTACTGTCCAGAGGGGAGTGGAGCACGTCCGTGTTCTGGGCCTCGCGGCTGATCTCGGCCTGTTCCTGGGTTTTTCCGGAGCGCGCTTCTCTGTCCCAGTCTGTACGGACCTTATCGTTGTCCCACACGGTGGAGGTCTCCGTGTCGCTGATGTAGCCGGGGTCGCCCGTGTAGTGAGTTGGAAACACCAGGAGCGGCTCTGCGGAAAAGGCCTTCAGGTCCCTGTTTTCAAACTGCTCCATGTAGTCAGAGCTGTGAGGAAGCAAAGTGAGGACAATAAGACGTTTGCCAAGAGGTTTCTGCAACTGTGTGCACTTTTACTTGCTGGGGTTAAAACTTACACAGGGTGTTTGTTGTACATAATAGGAAGAAACTCATCGACGGGTAAAATCCTTTTCAGTGGTTCTGCTTTCAAAAGCTTCTCAGCACCCTGCAGGGAAATCATATAACCTAGAGTCCAATATGAATAATCTGCTTCTACTAAGTTATGAATATTTGGCACTGCTTTCTCCTTGTGATCCACTTGCATTCTTTTCCGACCAATATATCTGTACGAAAGGAAGAAGCCGAGAGGTTTAGTGAGAAAAACTGCTGATATAATGTGACTGTGATATATTAAGGAAGAACAAACTTACATAAGATCCCAGTCCAGTCCTTCATACTCAACCTCACTCATCAAATTCATCAAGCGACGTTTGAAGAAGACCTCGAAACGCAGGTCGTCTTCAATCACGAGGGAAGTTTCCAGACGGCGCTCCACAACCTACAGACAAATAACGACATGTCAGTGTTTATCAATTTCAAAACAGTTTAAATGTTCTGCATTTGAAGCTCACCTCCTTCCAGATGTTGTAGTGGGAAAGAAAGCAGCCCAGCTCTCCCTTTGTCAGTGGTCGACCGTGGTAAGGGTCCTGGTATCCAGGGAGCATATGGATGCCCAGCGCATGAATTTCACTGACATTCATTGCTCTGAAATGCAGGCAAAGGAAGTTTATTTTTATAGCACATTTACCAAAGAAGAGAAGAAGTACACCAAGGTAAAAATGGCATGATTTAAGAATCACGCAAAAAAGAACCGCACATTATAATGCAAATTTGTAACAAATAAAAAGCTGAGATGTGTGGGAAAAGCTTGCCGTAGATATTTCGCTTGTAAAATAAGTTTGAACTCCAAATCAGTGTCTTCCTTTCATTCACAATCATTAAATTCAGCCACAAATCCAACGTGGAGGTGTATCAGTGCTTCATGCTAGTGCAAATTTACACCAAGTTACGCAACAGTGCAGCCATCGATTAACACTTACCTGCCTCCAAACATTTCAAACCTGTTCTACTTATAACTTCCACTAGTAAATATACAACTCTTCTCTGACAGAAACTGCTGATTTTGTTAGCGCCTTTAGAGCTAAGAACACAGAATTGAGAAAGATCCAGCTGCTAACCTGGACCTGTTTCTCAGTAGCATTTCCTTATACGAAAATAACTTAAATATTAGGTTTATAATTTTCTCCTGAAGCAGATCTATTTTGGATGTGGAGCCCATGATCAGTTACAGTTGGCCCAAAGAACAAAAATATTCATTTGTAACAGCTACAGACTGTTTTATCACTTACAGAAGAGTAAACTTACTTTCCATCTACTGCTGCAATGATCTTGCATGCAATCTTCTGCTCATGCAATGCCCTCAGCATGCGGTCCCTGCGGTCAGTCCGTCTCGGCAGGTTTATCATGAACACCTGAAATGCACGTAAAAGACACATCAAATGTAACCTCTCAATTTATCAGCAGCGGGGAGTCTTACAGAAAAGAGATGAGCAGGAGGCCATTTTTGCAATTTCCATCTTCACATCACTCTACTCACTTCATCAAAGCCCATTTTGTCAGGTTTTTTTCTAGGGACACGGATGTATTTGGAAGGCATAAGGGGAGGATTCCGCACTGGAATGTAATATAGAAGATGGATGCAGAAATGGTAAAAATGATACGCTGTGTAAAGTTTCATGCTGTAGCCACATAAACGGTTTCAAAGAGCTGAAGCTAGCGACAAGGAAGTGGTTGGGCACAGTCAAAATGCAGAAAACTTACCATTAACCTCCAAGAGCGAGTGTAAGAAGCTGTCCGCTTCGTCTTGCAAAGTATTGTGGGAGCGCAGGGGTACAGGAATATAACCATAAGTCTCCCTGTTGCATACAAACATTTGAACGTCTGGAAAAAAGCAGAAAAAAAATCATTAAGCTGAGTGTAACAACAAAATAAACATCATGCTTATGTTTATAAGCTGGCAGCTACACGTTAAATACCTGCCATCTGAGCAGAGAATGCAAACACAATGATGTCATCAAATGCCCAACTGTATTCTGGATGTGGCGGGTGAAAGGCCAGCTGCCTGGTAGCCCGTTTCCTGAGGTCTATAAGGAATGTGGAGTGAACCATCGGAACAGCAAAACAACCTTTGCGGACTTGCTTCCTGATAGGGAGGTAGGCAGGTGTCCGCCTGTAGTAACCCTAGTGAAGGGAGGTTTGTTAGCATGTGACTACATTGCATAAATCAGGTGAGGTAAACCAAATTAATACAACACTACCTGAGAAGTCATTCCGCACCAGAAGTTTGAATAGGCGCCACGGGATTCAAGCATCGGAGCTATTATTGTTTTATTTTCTTTCATTAACTTCCAGAGTACGTCTCGATCGGTGAGAAGGTTATCGCAATCCATCAACTGCACAGAAGAGAGTAGAAATGATGGGAGACATGCTCATGACGAGTTTATCGGTTTCTCTTTTCATTGCGGAGGAACAATTTGCAACTCTGCTACAGAATTACTTCAAGTCGCTGAGGATTGTTAAGTATTTATTTTCTCTTGAGGTCATTCTTTGGCATTTCAAACAGACTGAGGTCTGGACTTTATTGGGGGTTTTATCCAGCCGTTCCTTTGTAGATTTGCAGCGAGGTTTGAGATACTTATTTGATGCTAAGTTTAAGCTGTCTACCAAATTGGCAGAGATTTGACTCCAGAGTAATTTGCGAAATTTATAGCCACAGTAACCCAGGTCTTGTGGCTGCAAACCGATGTGAAACCATCACCCTTCCGCAATCCAGTGCCAAAAATTATAATCTCTTTCAACAGAGCAAACTACAAAAACTCCCACTTTTATGTAGTTGGTCACACCTGCTGGTAATAAGGTATGGGTGGATTCGATTAGGAACCTTATACGCAAACAGCAAAGGTGCACTTAGTTTTGTCGTGACTATTAAGACTCGTATAAACTTTTTATGTCCCGTGAATATAGAGCGGTGTCTTAAAAAAAAAGCGATTGTGAAACAAGAGTGGGACTCTACTAATTAGCTGTAACTGTCTAGTTAAAACAAACCCTCAATTTCACTTTTTTTTTTCTCCGTCTCTCAAGAGAGATCGTGGAGAAGCAATTCAAAGGAGACGAAACTATTGCAATTGTAGATCAACGAAACCTCAAGATTACACACTAGTGCAACAGGAGAAAACAAATAGAAATCCGCACAGCATTGTGCTTACGGTTCAAAGCATCGGACTAGGAACAGTATGAAATTGACGCCCTGTGCTCTTTGTAAATTATAACAGTGCTTTTGATTGGGCCTTGATTTTACACTTATCCGCTGGCAGCAACGACAGGATAAAAATAGTTCAACAGCTGGCTCAGTGCTAAGAAATGGAAACATGCATGGTGTTGTGCATTTGTATCGATGGAACAGTGTATCGACCTACCATCAAGTAATCGGCCCACATTTCACGAGCCGACTCCAGCGCTCCTTGCCGAAGCTTCATGACGTGCTCATAGCGGAGATCTGTCCAATGCTTTGGGCCATCTTCGTCCTCGTAGCGACTTAGAAATACATCTTAAGAGTTATTCGTTGGAATTTGTTCATTTATTGATTCTGTGATTTCATTTAGCAGCACCTAAATGTATTGGAAGCTCAATGCAACAAACCTGGGTTCTTCTTTTGGCCTCCACTCCACATAATGGTAAAGGTTCTCCACTTTTAAAAGCCACTCACGCAGAATTACTGTGGTGTTGTCCTCATTGTGATCAGTTGCTACCCTGCAAATGTGCAAGAAATTGAAATAAAACATATAAAATCAGTAGGTTTGACCAAAAACAGGTTCACAATGTTTTAGTGCAGAGCTGTTGCCAGATTGGGTTTAATCAAGAGACTGGGTGGAAAGAATAAACCCCGACTCAAATAACAATAGCCCTCTGTTCACTTTGTGTAATGTCATTGTATGCAGCTGTGGGAACTGAATTGAGTGTTAATAATCCCAACATCAGGCAACAAAAACTGTGAGCTGAGATGACATTTTTTTAGGTTAGCAGTCTGTACAAAAGAAATACACAAAGGCTACAAAAGACACAACCAAGAAGTGAAACCTTTGTCTGTTAACCTTAAAACGGAAGGAAAATATTTGAACTGTGAGGTAAATGAACGGGGAAGTTTGACGCTACTCTGTGAAAGAATGAAAACATATCACAGATATTGTTTCAGCACTTAGAACACATATAATCAAATAATCATGCAGTGCTTGGAAACACAAACACTGCATGTGTCTTTCATACAACCACAAACATGAAGGTATTTTATTGGGATGTCATTTAGTGGACTAAAGCAATAGCAAGGAAAATGTCACACGTTTTTACTAACAAAAATCTGAAAAAAGTTTGACTTGCATTTGAATAAATAAAATCCAAAGCAAACCATTGCCTGCAGAAGTCAATGTATCACAATTTAAGTCTACATGCATATTAGTGAACAAATCTAAAGAAAATGAACATCTGATGCCATTTCGGTGAATGAACAAAGTTAATTAAACACATATGTCTGCTGTAACTCTGCTAATATATACTGTTAAAAAAAGATAAATAATGTAACAACAAAATTTATGGCCAAGCTCTAAAAACACCTGCCATCTGACAGCCAGATTTCTTTTTGTCTTCTTCTTCTTTTGATATTTCTTTGAATGAAAGTCATAGTTGATGTTCTGGAAAGATTTCTTGTAAATCTGAGAAACCTGAATCATCTTCCTAAATTTATTTGGGCCGTTCAACCTTTACATAACTCATACTTGAATCTGAACTGTTTCCTGTTCATAAACAGATTAAACCACTTCAGAAAAAAGTAGATACTAATTATCTCCACTATACTCTAAAAACATATTCACACAAGTTGCACCTCTTATATCTGGTTTATTTTTTACTGTGTTGTCACTCTGCAGCACTAATTGCATGCACCAAGGATTTAAATGACAGTTTGGTGGGTTATGATTCGGAGGTTTTCGGCACCATTACAAACAGCTGTGAGCGCACACGCAAAGAACAAGAGCAATGTGCCAAGAACAAGAAGTGCTTACAGCATCTCAAACCGTTTGTGACTGAGGAGGAGCCTGTAAAACTAAAACGTCAAAAACTATTTACAGCAGAGTTAAACATCTACCAAACCATCTTCAACAAACGTAACACGTGTTAACTGTAAAAAAGAAAAAAAAAAGAAAAAAGATGAATACATGTAGATTGGGAGTAATGAGCGCACCACTTGAGTCCTGAGGATATGCTGCAAAGAGATGATGAAAAAAAAGATGAGCACCTAAGTCTGGGTGGGCTGTTGGAGCATGTCATTTGCTTGCTTTTTATGTGAGAAACCCCTCCCTTATTTCCACCAATGCTGGCAGACAGATGTCTAAATTACCCTAACTATGACTTTGCACAATCTAAATTTGCTTTGGAATATGTGCTCGCCCCAAATAACCGAGGCGGTGCAGATTAGCAGATGCTTTAAAATTGACCCAAAATCACATTTAATGTAACAGAATAATTTCACCGTTGGGTAAGGTTACAAAATGATTTGACACAGCTAAATATTTATTCTTACACTTGCTAATCTAGCTCATATTCACACTGTCCAGTTACATTGTTTCAATATTTTAATGGTAAAATGTTACAATGTGCTAACTGATCGCATAGTTTTATGTATATTTTAATTTAATGTAAGGCTAAGAATTTTCTCCATCAGGTTTGGTTTCAGACATGGAGAGACATGGAAGTGGATGGCTGAAATAAAATTTTATTTTCAATACTGGATCACACAGCTCCCCTCGTGGCCAAGTCTCGTCCCCTCCCCTCCACGTTTACAGAACTAAGTTTTGCACATAAAACTTGATCAACTGTGTCTATGTTTACTCAGCTTATGAGTTTTCAAAGCCAGACTGAGCATTTAATCTATTGTATAGTGCACGATGAAATTCAAGTGTGAAACCCCGACACGTTAACAGCGTGACATAATTTGGTAACGCGTCCAAAATCCCTCCTAATGCATGTCCACCGCTTTTATTCCCCCCCTTAACATTGTATATTGTCTTATTTAAAAAGAAACATTCCCCAAATGTGCAGTCATTTGTCTTTATTTCAGTATAATCTTACCTACACCAACTTACCATAGAGCCATACGGTCCTTAGGATACTTGAGACGCTCTATAGTTCCCAGAAAGTACGGCAAAGAGTGTTCGGAGTTCCTGCAGATGAGGGCGAGAAGAACCCGGGGAGCCAGAAGCGGAGACTCGGGGCTCCAGCGCTCCTCCGCGAAGTATCCCCGGACAGTGGAGCAGCAGGAGAGGAGCAGCAGGAGCAGCACGGCGGGGGGGACGGCGAGCCCGTGCATTGCCACGACTATGTTTTATGTGATGTTATTGTCCTATTGCACTCGTTTTAAATTAAAATGAATAGCTTTGCGTTTCGCACCCATCACAAAACAAGCACAGTCTGTGCAGTGTCCTAATGTTGAAGTGCGAAGTTGAGCCTTAAAGGGGTGGGATGTAGCCTCCGTCTTAAAGGGGAAACTGCAACCAGACACAAAATGTGATTCCCCCCCCTCTTTTTTTTTCCAATCAAACGTGTCCTTTATTTCATATTTCAGAAACGTAAAAAACATTTCCAGGCAGCCAAACCACAAGGATCAACTTAATTCGCTCCTTCAAAGGAACCAGAATAAAAATGTGTTTTTTGTTTTTTTTTGCGGTCATGTTCAAATAAAGAGGAAAACATAATCTCAAAAAAAATTACATCAAGGAAACATTTCTACAGGTACACTGAGGCTTTAATCACACTGGGGTATGTTTATAACTTACAAGTTTTAACTAAACAAAGTGGTAATGCATTAAAAGAATAACACTAATGTAGATGTACAGTAATTATTTTGTTCTTCAGTAAAATTAAGACATCCAACAAATGTCCCAATACACATTACATTCATACAGGAGCAAAACACAAATGTAATTATCCAGAAAGTGTTAAGGTATGTTATTCATATGTATTCTTAAGCACAATTTTACTAATGCAGGAATGTACCATTTTGTATTTCCTGTTGATGTGCTGATTCGTCATCAGACTGAGAGTTTTAAAGTTTGGCTCCTGCACCTGGCCTTTCAACCTGGATAGTCAAGGCGGCAGCTGCAGGGTCATCAATTAGCCAAAACAATTCACCGCTGGTTGGTGCAACACGTGCGGCTGGATACGGCGAAGCTTTTCCACCCTCCAGAACCTCCTACAAAAAAAAAAAAAAGAAAAAAAGATGAGTTCTGAGTTGCAAATCTGACAAAATTGCACAAATAAGCAGATTAAGCTCCTCTGTTTTTCTTAGTGTGTCAAAATGGTTGATGCTTTTATTACTACATTGTTTTTCAGTCATTTGTATATGAAAAACCCAAAAGGTTTTGGTTAATTTAATTGATTTTTCTACAAATAGTATGTTTATTGTGACTGTGAAAATAGAAGGATTTATACAGAGACACTCTTTCCAAGTGCAAAATTTACACACGTGTGAAATCTACATTGCATCTGATAATAAGTAGGGACATTATATATCATATAAAAAAAATGAAAGGTTGTATATAAATCATATTTTTCCAACCATCACCTTCAAAACAGTGGCTTTGCTTCCACCTGTTGAGACAAAGGCCACACATCGTGCAGCGTTCACCACTGGGAAAGTCATAGTGACGCGTTGTGGAGGCGGTTTGGGAGAATCACTGATAGGAGCCACAATTTTCTTTGTTTCCTGCGTGTGAGATACAGACAAAGGCCAAGACATAACTTTTTATGCTTCACATTTCACAAGCAACATACATTAAAATCAGTGGAGATTATTCAGTTATTGATGCACTGCTTCCAGTCTTACTGAATAAGTAATTTCATGTAAAACATTTTACCTTTTTGCCAAAGTAAGCTAACTTTCATCAGTCAGCTTGATGATGTCAGCTCATGATGGATGATCTGCCCTAATTAGTAGTTGAGAGCTGAGAGGGTTGGGGATGGTTTTTATGAGAGAGTAGGTTGAGTTAAAAAGTATAATTGCTCCAATTCAGCTCTAACCCTGACATCAGCTGGACGATGGGAACAGCCGTCTTTAGCTGCTGGTGGCAAAACATTTAATTATTCTGTGTGGGGGAAATGTATGGGACAAGTTCTACATTTAGCATCAACAGCACATCTGTGCAGAAGCTGCTGATGACTGACAAACACTTTGAACGTATGTTTAAACCATACATAAAGTATAGCGTAAATGGTCTAAACCATCACTAATTAAACTTCAGCTCAAAGGACTCTGTCTTTCATGAGACCAAGACAGGACATGAGAGACGCATCATGTTCTATTCACACTCTACTTTTCTTGAAACATCTATTTTACTTCTACTGTATCAGGTGTGACAGGGAATTACTCAAGTAAAAATAAATACAAACGCAGGCAACGTTAAACTCTTATGGAGAAATATAAGACAGCCCGACTCATTGAAAGTTCACAGAAGTGGTTAAGTCTTAAACACTATACAGACTTCTGTTACAAATTGCAATTACCTCCAGAAGGGGATGACCTGGAAAAAGAGAACATGTGTGTCCGTCTGGTCCCATGCCCAGCAGCAACAGGTCAAACACAGGAAACTCTTCACCTGGGAACACCTGTTATTTTGAATTTAAGAATTCAATTACATTCAAAGAACCAACCAGGTAGTAAAAAACATAAAAGCTTGGGATTAATTTGGACCTGTTTCAGTTTACAGGCGTAATCCTCTGCACACTCTGCCACTGGCAGAGAGGAGTCTATTGTTAAGATTCCACTCTCAGGGATGTTGATCTTGGGAAACAACTGATTCTAAAACAGAAGAGAAGTCTGCCATTTAATTTAAACGCCATTTGGTGCAAAATACTTTAAGAGCCATATATTTAACTAAGTAGCAGGAAATTTGACCTGGTAAAGCCCAAATGTGCTTTCTGGATCATCGAAAGAAACCAGGCGCTCATCACAGAAGCCAATCACCCACTTGCTGCAATCTGGCTGGGGCAGAGCAAGCAGCTCTTTGCTGAGCATGGACACAAGGCTTCCTCCTGAGAGACCCAGGGTGAACCTGCCATAAGAGGCTATGGCCTTCTCGGCCCGAGAGGTCACCAGATGGGCCAAGACTGGACCCAGCTCTGCTGAGGAAGGAAAGACCACAACTCTTCTTCCAGCCATCACAGCACTGCAAGAAGAGAGAAAGGTTGCAACATTAAAGGAAGTCAGCTACAAAACAGTTTTGCAACTGTGTGGAAAATGCACGTAGCAAAGCTTTTGCAAACATTTAACAAATATTCTATGATAAAAACTTTTATCAAATGCGGTTTACTAAGCATGTCAGGCTACGTGGGAATTTCCTTGTACCCTACTTCAAGTACAGGAGAACCACTAGTCAGTATGTTAATACAAGCGCTTTTCTTAGTACGTAGAAACAACTGCAAACCTAAAATGCAATCTTTTAAATATAGAAACAAATTACTGTTAATACCTTGCAGAGAAAATTCGAAACAGCAGATGGTCATGTGGATTTTCAGTCGGCAAATGAGTAAGTTTAATTCCATGCACTACTTCCTGAACTGACGTTTCATCAGCCAATCACACATCTTGCAACACCGCACTGCTTTCTGGTCGCTGAAGTTCCCGAAAAAGTAGCGTCCAAAATGCTCCGATTATAATGCAAAGTTGACATTTAGCTAACATTCATCAATATTAACTAACGCTTTGATAAACTAAACAACACATGTCAATATTTTAACTCAATATTACATTATTTTTGTATAATTGCTATGCTTCCGCCTCACCGCTAGATGGAGTCAAAGTTTGCATTTGAACAACTTGAGTTTTACCCTTATGCATGCCTGCACTGTTCTTCTCGCACCAAACAGTGTAACTACATGTTGTTGTAGTCATCACGAAGGAATCCTGACTGTGGCAACTCGCCTGCGTGAATTTTGCTTGTCACGGGAGACCAACGAGAAACATGTCCACAGCCTTCTCCTTCCAGTCGCAGCTCGTCTCCATCATGGATGCGCTATCCAAAACAGCTGTGATGGAAATAAGCAAACTGGTGGAGATCGAGTCCAAGATGCTGAAAATAGAAATAACAAGAGGGCGAAATGAAATCGCTTCTCTCACAGAGAAGCTACAGCTGATGGAGAAGTTACTGTTCATGGCTCAGGAGCGCAGGCAGGGCACAGCAGCTGCAGCATGCTCAGAGATGAGGGAGTCTTCAGAAAATAAAGCTCTTTTGGCTTCAGACAATTCAAAGTATGTATAGTGTTCAATTCTACCCAAAGCTGTTTATCTTGACTGTTTTGTTTGACCTCTAATATTTTGTATTTAAGTGCACTGCATAGTGGTGGAACCACGTGGGAAAACATACGATCCTCAACAGAGATGGACAGTTTGGACCAAAGTGACGAGCATACTTCACCTGAAGTAAGTACCCAAGCTGAATCAAATACAGTCTATTTTAAACCTGTTTGACTTTATGCAATCATTTCAAATCTTCTCCCACATATACTCTGACAATTGTCCTGTGCATTTTCAGCTGAAAAATAAATGTATTAGATACTGAAATTCAACATGGCGACGCCCATAGACATAGTTTGCAGTACTTCTGATGAACATCATTGTGGGAAATCTGACTTCAGATGGTGTTCCAGTCAGAATTTCCTAGTTCTGAGTATAACTGGGACAAAGCATAAATCATGGATTACTAGGCCTTGAGGATTGACTTTCGTTACCACTGCTTTAGCTAAAGCCACAGTTTGCAAAGAAATTACTAATAATCAAAAGAATCTCATGGTACAAAGTTATTAATAAGGAGAAATATTCAACATATCCGTGGAATTATATATACGCTACACCATAAGAAATGGAAGGCAGTCTCCTATTAATGGAGAAAAAAAATTGGAGCATGGGGACTTTACAAAGACTGGATATTTCTTCTAAATAGCTTATCCAAACTTGGTGATATTTTACCAAAACCTTTCAGGATCACTTTGGTTTTACCATTTCATCCCATTTCACTGTGTATAACCACAGTGAAATGGGGTGGAGGTTGCATCATAATCGAGGGTAATGGCCGAGCCAAAGTCCACAACTATCGCTGGTTTGTTTGGTTTTCCGTTAAGCTGCACAGGATAAACATCACAACATATGTGGAAGGAGTTTTCAAATGACCTAGGGTCTGTTTATTTTTTTTTCCCTCATAAAAACCTGGCATTTTAGCAGAATTGTGTACGATTTTAAAAGCCACTGTGTAAACATGTAGTCAAGTTTAATTATTTTTTACATTTGTGAAATTTAGGTTGCAAACCCACCAAATGACTTGTCTGAACTGATAGTGGTAAAAGAAGAACCATCAGATGTGGATAACAGAAACACTGAAGAAGACGGAACAAATGAAGCAAGTGAGTTTTTAGATTGTTTTTGTTTGGCCTTTGCTACATTATGTTGGTTATTGGGAGTATTTACATTTTCCACCTGCTGTCAACAGGAAAGGATGCGGTCATGGATACCCAAAAGGCTCCAAATGTGATGCAGCATCCTAAACCAAGTGCAGAACACCAGCAACCTCTGTTCACTAATAGCTTTATGGGATCAAGCAGCCAGCTGCCTCGTGCTGACTCCAGGAGACTGGAGATGCAGTGGAATCCACAACTAACACCGGCTCACGCTACACTGCAGGAAGGGAAACAAGTGGTTCAAAATGTTGCCTCCCAAAACATCAGCGCATCCAGGAATGTGAAGCTCCACACTTTTAGGAACTCATCTGCAAAGAGGTTTGGCTGCATGCAGTGTGGCAAGGGTTTCAGATGCTTCAGCCAGCTTGAAATTCACCAGCGAAGTCACACAGGCGAGAAGCCATTCCGGTGCACGCTGTGCGGAAAGCGATACGCCCAGAAAGGCCACCTGTACACACACCAGCGCACACACACCGGGGAAAAGCCCTATCGATGCACTATTTGTGGAAAGGGTTTTATTCAGAAGTGCACCCTTGATATGCATCAGCGCACACACACAGGTGAAAAACCTTTTGTTTGTGTCAGCTGTGGCAAGGGTTTCACAAAGAAGTGTAATCTGAAGAAACATCTGACTCTGCACCTAGACCCTAGCCTAAACGTCTATGGAGGCGAGTCGTTTAGTGAAACAATTATACACGGAACCACATAAAATGACAATGGCTAACATTTATTTCTTTTCTTCATTCTGATTTAAACAGCTATTGGAAAATAAAGTTTACTTTTCTTAAAATATGAATGTGTGTCTAACAGTGCATATTTTGAACACATCACTGAAAGGTTTTCTGTGCAGATATCAGAAACTGATGTTTCAACAAGCAAATATATTTTTTTAATAGTCTGGTAAAGCCAGTTCCTCCTGAGAACTTACAAACATATTAATCTGATACATTATGAAATCAACTAGCATAGGAGAAAGTGCTTCAGATATATAGAAAACACTCCAGGTACTATTAAGTTGCTATTAAAGCAGCTGAACTAGCAGATGGACAGTAGCATTAATGGTTATCAACAGATCATTAAAATTTGTTTGGCTGAAAACACAAAGGTTTGAAGGCTTAGGGGATTTTGTTTACTTAATATTTATCATACATTTTATTTCATAGTTTTAGTGTGCTATAATAGATTAATTAAATCAAGCATTACCTCGTAAAAGGTGAGTTTATTATTAGCCTATCATCCCTGTGGGTCATTGTACACTCTGTACAGATGCACCTCAATAAATCAGAACATAAATGAGTTGTTTTATTTTTGTTATTCAGCTTAAAAAAAGGAAAATCATACATAACTTAGATTTAATACACACAGCATTTCAAGCTTTTAGTTTGCTTTTCGGTTGAACTTAATATGTCACACTAAAGGTGGAAAACGTTTTTAAATGATCATTCATTGCCTTTTTTTGTATCTCAAAAACATGGTTGGACAGTCACTGTATACTTGCACATCTGAAAATCACTTATTTGGCTATTACAAATAATCACCACTAGATGGCAACAACTTCAAATGATGTCTAGTTTTAAGTCTGAGTAAAGATCTAGTAACATATACATTTTATATTATTCCCCCCTCTTCTTTTAGAAATATTTTTGCAGTAGCTCAACACCGATTATATATGTTTAAATTGTATTAATAAAGAAGCTT
Organism: Poecilia mexicana; assembly: GCF_051168715.1. Classification (NCBI taxonomy): domain Eukaryota; kingdom Metazoa; phylum Chordata; class Actinopteri; order Cyprinodontiformes; family Poeciliidae; genus Poecilia; species Poecilia mexicana. Next base: position 18,587,602 of record NW_028263377.1, on the reverse strand, counting down.
TATATAGCTTTTATTGTGCGTAGGTAAATAAGTAATTGAAAAAACGTGTGAAGGTGTGAAACAGGAGAAGTTCCGACTATATGTGAAAGATAACGACAAATAATGTAATATGTGCTGATTTTGCAACCGCGACCTTTACAGAACAAATATATTTTTTATGAATTAATCATACATTAAAGTTTTTTTTTTTATTCATTGATGTTTTGAGAGATGTTTTACAATACTTGTCTTCTCTGTCCTATGACATTTTCTATCCATATATTTTCAGCAAAAGCCCTATAAATCGAGTTGAGGCAGGAACACACGCTGTTGCCTTAACATACAGTATACATTGTGGTGCTTTCGCCTATAGATTTCCCATAATCCTTTGCGGTACAGCTGTATCACATATTTGATTATAGGAGCAACGCTACTTCGTGGGGGTAATCTTGCCGAAATTAGAAATACTCAGCTACTTTGGCGAGATGATGTGCGACAGCGCTAACAGGAGTTTTCGGACACAGCTGGCCGTCATCCTGGACAGGCTAACAAAGGCGGCTTTGGCTGAGATCAGCAGCCTGGCTGACGAATGCTCCTCCGTCCTTCACACTGAGATATCTCTGCATAAGACGGAGAACGAGGCGCTGAAGAAGAGGTGCTACTCTCTGGAGGTCCAGCTGAGAGCAGCCAGAGAGGGACATGCCTACCCTGCACATGTCAACACCAGCGTCAGACAACTTTCAGGTCAGAAGCTTGAATCAAGCCTGACACTCAGGATTTTACCCCCCCCCCCCCACTCCTTTTTTTTTTTTTTTTTTTTTTTGCTGCATAGTGCACCCTATAGGCTTGTATTCTGGTTAATATTATTGTTACTTGGAGTTATTGTTTGCTTTCTGCCTGTCTTTGTATAACTGCATGTATAGAAAGGTGACAATCTGCATCAAATTTCAGTATGAGCTCTATTTGTTTTCCTTCTAGATCAGCACCAGTCTTCTCCAGCCATCGAAGGAGTATTTGGGAAGGATTGGTGCATGGATCTGTGGAGAGAAGAGAAGCTTCACCCTCAGAGAAGACTGCCAATGGAGGCTGCTATGACAAACATAGGAGCAGAGGTCAGCTGTGTGTCTTATTTTTGCAATTCAGTCATATGATGGACTGAATAATGAGGGATGTATTTTTAGCTGCTTCTTGTATGCTGTTGGTAGGCAGCTGACATGATGGGGAGAGAACCGGATCTTATTTTTGTCAAAGAAGAGATGTATGACGATCACCCTATTGGTCAACAGATGAGTCGTGCTGACACCAGGAAAAGTAAGAGCGGAGAGAAATCAAACAAAACAGATTAACTGCCTACAATTTAACTGGGTACATTTTCATTTTACAGTTGTTGGGATGTTTGAAGATGACAGCATGCTTCACAGATCCGTCGATGAACTGCAGCTTCACTCAGGGGAGATGAATAATTTCCCCATGATGTCGGACGGACAAATGCTACAGCGGGCACAGCCGACCATCGCGGACAGATTAATAGAGGACGCAGCGTTGGGCAGTCTTGTGGAAAACACAAATCCTCCTCCAGCCTCGGTGGAACCCTCAGATTACACGAACTGTCTCCAAACAAACACAACCAAAGAACTCCCCTTTCAGCCCAAACTTGTTAAGGCACCAAAGCGCTTTGACTGTTTATTCTGTGGAAAAATCTTTAACTATTTAAGCAGCTTAAAAGTGCACATCAGACGGCACTCGGGCGAAAAGCCTTTCAGCTGCTCTGTGTGCGGAAAACGGTTTGCTCAGAAAACGTACCTGAAGCTGCACCAGCGAGTGCACTCTGGTGAAAAGCCTTACAGCTGTCCAGACTGTGGCAAAAGTTTCTCCCAGAAAAGCTCCTTAAACATACACCTTCGAACGCACACGGGTGAAAAGCCTTACAGCTGCGTGGGATGTGGCAAATGCTACGCGTATAAATATGGTTTAAATCACCATCAGTGTTTCAACTGGATGGTCAAACCAGAGGTATTTGACACAGGTCCTCTCAGCACTGCTCAGAGTGACTCAACATGCGGCAGTATATCTTTACTAACATCCAACATGGAAGAAAAATACTGATTTGGAGCAAAGAGAGGCGGATTGTGTTATCTATTGTTACCTGTGCTACTGTTTGTCATATTTTTTAGCTAGAGTGGAGAGACTAACGTAGCAGTGGTTAAACAATAGTTGAGCTTGTAGGTCCATTATAATAGATTATTTATTCTCACAGGTCTGAGTTTGACTCATCAGCCAGCAAGAAATGAAAAGATCTTGCCTTCATTGCATTGTTGCATGTGTTTGTTCCTAATGTATCAGGCCACAGAAGGACTGTCCCAAGAAATACCAAATTACTGACTCTGGGGAAATGGTCCTGGCCGACCTTTAAAACTACCTCCTTGGAACAAAAAGGTGAAACAAGCTTGTTCCTTTGACCAGCTCTTTATTTGTTCGACACTATTTTTAATTCTTTGGCATTGAAATGAAACCGAAGTCATTTTTCCTGAAATATAACTAAAATTCAATTGTTTATCTCTTGGTCATATATTTAAATAAGCTCCGCAGGCTGTTATTGATGATATTGTGTTTGAAAAGTTACTTTTTATGGTTCCACCGTGATTTATGAATTGAAGAGAAATTGTCAACATTCTGTAAATCTGATTTCATGTAGTCTTATTTCATTCTTATGCCTAATAGAAATTGCTTTCTTTGAATGTAAGGCTTGCCTGAGCTGATTCTGTTCCAGAGATGGCTCTAGCAGCATCGATTTTACTAGCATATAACTGACATTGAGTTTTATGAAATAAAACAAATGAACACATTTGTACATATGACTTTGTTTTAATAGAGAAAAAAAAACATGAAAAATGTCAAATTACAAAAACATTTGTTTTCAACACTCCAACCACAATACTAAAGACAAAACATTACCATCAAGACATTAACATTCAAACTAGTGTAAAAAGTCACATGATGCATTTCACTAATGGAGCTAATAAGACATTATAACCAGGTAGTGACAAGTTTCTGTTAAGGGTGCACAGATTGCAATTTTCTGGCCGATCGTCGATTACTGATCTTTAAAAAAACCTGACATGCCGATACGGATTTTCTTTTGATTTGGCAACAGTGGGGTGTTACTGTTAACTGTAAATGTTCAGACATGACCTGATGGACCGGCCTATCAGTTAAACGTCTCAACGAAGAGCAAAAGAGGACAGTGGTTGATTTTTGGACCCTTGCCGAGGTAGATAAGATGAGTAGATAAGATCGGCTTCACATGTAAGTATCGGCTGATCACCAATCTCCCAAAATTGAGGAAATCGGAGCAAATGTATCGTCCGATCAACTTATCAGTGCACCCCTAGTTTCCGCTGCTACATGTTGCTAGGTTTAGGCTGTTTCTGACTCACTGACCCTCCTCCAACAACCTCACGATTTATGTGTGCCATTAGATGATGACTGAGGTTCACCTTCTGCGTGAAGGTCCTTCCACACTTAACACACAGGAAAGGTCTCTCGCCAGTATGGATGCGTAGATGACATTTTAAATTGCCTTTCTGAGTAAACCTTTTGCCGCACAGGCTGCACCTGTAGGGTTTCTCACCTGTATGGACAACATAGTGAATCCTCAGAGCTGATTGGTTGGCAAAGATCTTGCCGCACAACTCGCACGACTTGCTACTTCTCTGATGTGAAATAGGCGGCACACATCTGTGTGAGTTCAGCTTTTTTTGAGGGAAATGTTGCTTGCAGATGCTGCAGAAGTTTGTCTTATGTGACTTCATGTGGTGTGTCAGTGTGCCCTTGTGAAAGAACGTCCTGCTACATACATGACATGTGAACGTGTTGCTTTTTGGAGCTCTGGTCGTTTTCACACTGACCACATTCAAGTTATTGGGGAAGTCTTTAACATTAGTGAAACGGCTGTCAGTGCCGTTTGTCGGTAATGTCTGCTGTTTGTCGTGACTGGGCCCGACTGCAGGGCTCGATTCTGCTTCATTGTGACTTGCTTGGACAAACTGAACATCATCATCCTCCTCCTTCTCCTCATCATCATCGTCGTCCTCCACTTCAATTGGTACGATATGGGCGCTAAAGTCCTCTTCTGTTGTATCATTGATACTGATAAAATGCACAAGTGCTTCTTCGGTACTTTCTAATAACGAATCCTCCTGTCCGTCAAGTGGCAAGCTGCAAGTACTGCCATCGACAGAGTAATCCACTGACTTCTGGTCCGATTCCTCAGCCATGCTTTCTTCCTGTTCTGATGTACAAAGGCAGCAATTTAAACTCAGAAAGGAGGAAAAACATTGCTCTATTTACCCACTCCGTTCCAATTCTTCACATATTTCTTACCTTCATTGGAAATTGCTTTCTCATCTGAGTTAGTGGCAGCATTTGGCATCATCTCCTCTTTTTTGATCTCGGCAAGTGTGACTTGGTCCGATTGAGCTGCTGTAGGCTGTTAAACACAAAGTCTTGTTTTAATCTCAAGTTCAAAGGAACACATTTTCAAAAATTGTGGATTACCAGCTGTAATTTGAAATGGAAAGGTTGTTTAACTTCAGTTATTAGAGTTGAATTAGTTATTTGATCAAGAGCCATACAAAATAAAGACATAAACCTAGCAAAATGCAGAAAAAGTAAACTTACAGTAAAATGTTTTAATGAAGTAAAAACTGATCAGTTCACCATACTTTACAAAAAGAGTTTTATTGACACATTACTAGTTCTCTTGATCCTTTTACAGAAAACAGCCAACATATTCAACTGAAGATGAGTAGATTTTTTTTAATTGAACAAATAGCCTTCAAGATATTATTGCCTCTACTTACATTTCAAAAAAATGGCTGGATAGTCTATCAAACCCATTTAAGCTCCAGTTACCATCAAAAGATTGGAATTTTTTATTCAACATTTCTAATATTTGTGTTAAACGTTAATATAAGCAGAATTAATTTTTATTTTAATGCACAATGTAATCTTTCACTGTTTTTATTGGTTAAAATAATCTGGAGTAACAAATGATGCCCATCGGCTAAATGGATGGACTATTACAATTTAATATTTTAATCTTTGAAATAGTACAGAATTCATACAGGCCTACTTGTTGAACATTTTATGACATATCTTGAAAAAAATGGGTTAAAACATCATTTTGGCCACAACCTTTCACAGGTTAATGTAAATTGAGGGACATAAATTACATTAGAAAAAAATCTCTAAAATAAGACCAGTTCAAGTAATGTATGAAAGGCATTTTAAAACACATTTTCAAAAATTGTGGATAACCAGCTGTACGAGTTGTTGGCTGCTTTGGAAACTATACTTTAAAAACTTACTCTTGTGTTTTATTGTAAGCTTTTAGGCATTTATAAGCAAAACAAACATATAAAATACCCAATCTTGTAAGTGATATTTCACGCTTATTTGCATATTTTTAAATACAACATGACATAGTGCCTTTTAATCAGCCTTCAATTAAAATCAGGTGGGCTGAAGCAAAGAAACATTTCAGACATGCAGGGCAGTGTGCCCTAATAATCGTGGGGAAACTGTTAATTATTATGCTGTAATATTGATTTGTAAGCACTTCTGTGTCCATAATAACACACAGAATGCCCTGGAGTAACCGCTTCTCACCTCATCATCAGGAGACCCTCGTGAGACCGTGCATCTCTGGATACTGCATGGATCTCTGTCCTTCCACAGATTTATACACCAGTCTTTTCCAAAGATCCCCTCTATAGTGGGAGGGCAGGTCACTGGGAAATAGAAAAGAAACAAAGGCAAGTTGGGTAAATCAATGCGGATCACGTTTGCTCACAATGACCTGCTGTTTTAGTTTGCGATACTCAAGATACCATCATGATGCTTCTCGTCTCTGCTGCAGGCAGTTTGCACACCTACGCTGCAATAACTTCTACTTTTCTTGGGCGTGTCTCTGACCACACTTGTTAGTTCACACTCCAGACTGTTCACTTTCTCTGTCAGGGCTGAATTGGCAAACAGAAGCCGGGACAGCTCCGACCGCAGCTCGGCTGAGTCCTGGTCCACCAGCTTGCAGACCTGGCTGAACGCAGACTTGGCCATCGTCTCCATGATGGAGGAGAGCTGGGAGTGAATGGAGACGCGGCTCGCCATGACAGACGGCAGAAGTAGAAAGGTTTTCTAGCAATATTTTTTTTAAAAAACAAAAAAACAAACTAATGTTCACGTTTCAACTGGAAAACGTGCAATATTAATAAAACAATTATTTGCGGCGCATGTAGCCAATGGAGCTAATAAGAGTTACCGCTGCGCACAAAGCGGGACCCAAATAAAAGTTGCAACAGTGACGCATTTCCGGCGGATGTAACTGGTCAGCTGCTTTGGGTTAAAACGCTTCCTTGTTACGAATGAAACCTCTGAGGGTAGGATTTTTTTCTTTCTGATATAGTTTAATCTAAATGCGAGCCGCTTTCTCGCCTACTTCAGCAGACGGGGATTCGGGAGTGCAGCCGCCAGCATGAACACGGAGAAAGACTTTTCGCCCCTGACGCCCAACATTGTGAGGGCTCTCAATGATAAGCTGTATGAGAAAAGGAAAGTCGCGGCTCTGGAAATAGAGAAGCTGGTGCGAGAATTCGTGGCCCAGAACAACTCGACTCAAATCAGACATGTGATCCAGATCCTGGCATCGGAGTTTGCTCTCTCTCAACACCCCCACAGCCGCAAGGGGGGTCTGATCGGACTGGCAGCTTGCTCCATCGCCCTGGGGAAGGACTCGGGTCTGTATCTGAAGGAGCTCATTGAGCCTGTACTCACGTGTTTCAATGACTCAGACAGCCGCTTGCGCTATTATGCCTGTGAGGCTCTGTATAACATAGTGAAGGTGGCCAGAGGGGCAGTGCTGCCTCACTTCAATCTGCTCTTTGATGGTCTCAGCAAGCTTTCAGCAGATCCAGACCCTAATGTGAAAAGTGGATCTGAACTCCTGGACAGGTTACTGAAAGACATAGTTACAGAGAGCAACACTTTTGACCTGGTGTCATTTGTCCCCCTGCTGAGGGAGAGGATCTACTCGAATAATCAGTATGCCAGGCAGTTTATAATTTCTTGGATCCATGTCCTGGAGTCAGTGCCAGACATCCACCTGTTAGACTATCTCCCCGAGATCCTAGACGGACTCTTTCAGATCCTGGGTGACAACAGCAAGGAGATCCGCAGGACGTGTGAGGTGGTGCTTGGGGAGTTTCTGAAGGAGATTAAGAAGACTCCTTCAAGTGTGAAATTTGCCGAGATGGCCAACATTCTTGTCATTCACTGCCAGGTTGCCGATGAAGCCAAACTCACGAATGATCTGATCCAGCTGACAGCTATGACCTGGATGAGGGAGTTCATCCAGCTCGCAGGCAGAGTGGTGCTCCCTTATTCTTCTGGGATTCTCACTGCAGTGCTTCCATGCCTTTCCTATGATGACAGGAAGAAAAATACCAAAGAAGTGGCCAGTGCCTGTAATAACAGTCTGATGAAACTGGTGACTCCAGAAGATGATGAAGACACAGAAGAAGAAAGAGGCAGGAGCATGGGATCGCCCTCTGCTGGAGAAGGCCAGCCCAAAATGGAAGGAGACGGCAATGACATGTTGAATGCATCCCAAGAATCTGTCGGTTTGAGCAATATCAGTTTCTTTACTCCAGCAAGTTCTGACCGACCTCACGTAATTCTGGACCTCGACGGGATTGTTCAGGTGTTGAACCGCCACCTCCATGACTCCTCCACTGGCATGATGACCCGCATAGCTGTCCTCAAATGGCTTTATCACCTGTACATTAAGACACCACGCAAAATGTTTCGCCACACGGACAACCTGTTCCCCATTCTGCTTAAAACGCTGTCTGATGAGTCTGATGAAGTCATCCTGAAGGATCTGGAGGTGTTGGCTGAGATAGCATCCTCTCCTGCCGGCCAAACGGACCAGGCCTCCTCTTGCGATATCACTGACAACAAACTGGTGCTCAAGGTGCCAGACGGGCCCAAACCCGGACAGCAGCCCATCACAGCCTCCAAAGCCGTGGACTCCTCCCCGTCTACTCCCAGTATGAACTCGTACTTTTATAAGTTCATGATCAATTTGCTGAAGCGTTTCAGTCTGGACAGGAAGCTTCTGGAGAACAGAGGAGCTTTCATCATCAGACAGCTTTGCCTATTGCTTCATGCGGAGAACATCTTCCACTCTATGGCTGACATCTTGCTGAAGGAGGAGGACCTTAAATTCGCCTCTACCATGATTCAGACCCTCAACACCATCCTGCTCACCTCTGCTGAGCTCTTCCAGCTCCGCAACCAGCTAAAAGACCTGCACACTCAGGAAAGCTGTGCTTTGTTCTGCTGCCTGTATCGGTCCTGGTGCCACAACCCCGTGGCCACTGTGTCCCTTTGTTTCCTCACACAGAACTACAAGCACGCGTATGATCTCATCCAGAAGTTTGGCAATCTGGAAGTGACTGTAGACTTCCTGATGGAGGTCGACAAGCTGGTGCAGCTCATAGAAAGCCCAATCTTTACCTACCTGCGTCTGCAGCTCCTGGATGTGGAGAACAACCCATACCTGATTAAGGCGTTGTATGGACTGCTGATGCTGCTGCCTCAGAGCCAGGCTTTCCAGCTGCTCTCGCACCGCCTGAGGTGTGTGCCCAATCCAGAGCTTATGAGAACTGTGGACGAATCCAAGTACATGGACTCTAAAAAACAAGCAGCCTGCAAGCGCTCCGCTCACACTCAGGTGGATTACATCGAGCTGCTGCAGCATTTTGACCGAGTGCAGAGCAAACACCTGGAGGTCCGACACCAGCGCTCTGCACGTGCATCCGATCACCATGAGAGGAAGCTAATGTGACGTGTAATTTATGATTATTGAAGACAGAGTACATGTAATACAGATATAATATACTGAAAGAAATAATAATTATTAAAGCCAAAACATATATAAAATTATTTGTTGAAGAAGCACTGGATATGCACCGTCAGATCAGCTGTGTTTTTTGGCATTCCTTATCTTTATGTGTAACATTAGAAAAACTGGAAATGCATAAATCTCACCATGTAAAGTCCAAACTAAACTTCCATAACAACATATAACGAATAGCTTGTCATTAAATCTGCGTGTTAGTCGTGTTTGTATCCTATTGTGCAGAAGTACTACTAAGCATGTGTTCAAGTTGCCTTAATCATGTCCGCCAGAAACGGGAATATCACATGTTGATTATTGGCTCAGATCAGGTGAGGTTTAACTCGGTTCATGACTGGGAACTGACATACTCTGTGTGTTGCTACACATTAGATGTTTTTACATTGCAGAACTTTTACTTTTATTGCTTGCTTATATATTGAGCAACTTTTTTATATGTAATGATCTTCCATTGTTTTTGGTGATGTTTCACTGCAGTCATTCTGTTCGAAAATAAAGTGGACCATGTGATTTACGTATTTTTTCCTGTGGTTATATTTTGCACTTCTCTGGTGATTACAATAACTCGGTAAACTTCTTTATGAGAAGTAAAACAAGGTTGCCACTTCCCTATAGTAAAATAATTCCTGTAATTCGTCTCCCGTTTTATCGCATTAATGTCAGAAAACAATTGCACATTAAACTAAAAATGTCAACCACATTTTAGAGGTAAAACTGCTTTTGGATATTTTTTTTATTGCATAGCATTATATTTTAGATAAAAATAGCTGTCATGCTCTAGAACTGACTTTGCAGCATAAAGAATTGCACCTGCCTTTTTTTTGGGCAACTATTTGGTTATTGCACATTAGTACATGCAGCTTACAGGTATGATAAAACATTCAGTCTTTCTGTCAATTATATGTTTTAATACATTATCTGGTCTTTACCAGGTTGTAAAATTATTCAGATTTAACCTCATTTGTTGGAAAAAAAAAAAAAAGCTACACAAAATATAGAAAACTTGACTTTGTTCTTACAATGATTACTCACAATTAAATGTAACAGACCTTAAATACACAAGACCAAATATGCTGCAGAATCCCTGATATAGCTATTTCAAATCCAACAGAAAATAAAATGTTTAAAATATTATCCACATTCATTACACAAATTGTGACTCTGAACTTTGAGTTTTACTTAAAATACTAAAAATAAACATGGAAAAGAACATGCTGACTGTTTATAGATGGAAAAAGTGACACTTTTCAGTTTGTATTCAAGGAGGAAGTAAATGGTCTGAACTTGTATAACGCTTTTCCAATCATTTTAACCACTCAAAACGCTTTACACTAGAGTCACACTCACCCATTTACGCTCACACATTTACACACCGATTCACAGATTGGTAGGCAATTTGGGGTTAAGTGCCTTGCCCAGGGGCACATCGACATGTGGCAGGAGGAAGCTGGAATCAAATCTAAAACCTTCCTATCACAAGACGACTACTCTACCCACAGAGACACTGATCCCTGGCTTAGTGACTTGGTGACCTCTCGCTTTCATTATGAACCGAGTTAACCCATAAAATACACTGTGTAGTCATAAAAATAGCTTTTAGCTAGTTTAAAACTACAAAATTGTTCATTTGAAGTTTAATTTTCTATCAAAAAAAACAAATGTAGATGTCACTTTGTCATCTTTACAACTTGTTCTGAGCCGATGGTAGATTTGCCGCTAAAATATTTCCTTACATGCCAATGGTAATTTATAGTGAAACCAGAGTGGTTGACTCACTCTCCCCCTCTTCTCTGGAGCAAGACTAAATTGAACACTGAAGTACAAGCTAAAAAGAAAATAGCTCTTCCTGCTTTATTAGAGATCCATGACTGCTGCACCGACCTTCACAGATGGAGGCTGACAAGGCTTGTCGGGTTGTGGATGAGTCTTGCTGCGCGGTGTGTGGAGAAACCTTCCTGGCTCCTGTGGTTCTGAGCTGCATTGGCTGTGGTAGTAGTTTTTGTAATTTTTGTTTGGAACAGTTCTGGACACAGCTTTGTGTAAAAGAGTGCCCCCTCTGCTTTAAAGATTGCCTTGGACTTCCATATAAATCGTGCAAGACACACGGTGAGAGGATGCTTCTGTTCTGTGTTGCTGATTTGGAGCCAGTCTGTTGTGTTTGCAGCAGATCTGGCCAGCATATGAACCATAGAGTGTTTCCCATAAGGGAGGCCTTCAGGAACCATAAGGTAGGTGAATCTTTTTGTCTTTAAAGCGTTACTTTAAGATTTACACATAACTAAATATTCTCAGTCAGGTATCTCAGGCTGAATTGTTTGGGTTAAAACATAATGTTTTCCGTAGGAAAACATCTTAATAGTGTTTTCCTATGGCAAAAGTGTGTTCCCCGGGCTTTCGCACCATCGGCACAACCTATTTTTGTGCAGCATTCCAGTAAGCTAATTTGGCCAACCAAATACTGGGTTACAAGGCACAGAAGGTCAGGTTGCTGTTAAATGCTTTTGAGATTAACAAATTAAACTTTAGGATGACTATGTTGCTGTGTGTCCTTTGCCTTTTAATTAATTAAGGTTTTCACATATTAAACTTGTGGTAGTTTAAATCAATACCCCATCCACAACTAAGTAGAATATCCCAAATTCAAAAGGTCAGGAATAAAGTCTTCCAGATACAGCTTCTCTTTGCTATTTATGTCCTCCTCCATACTCTAGATTTGATTGTTTTGCTTCTTTCATTACAACCACTTAACCACCTTCTAAATAACAAAAGGGTCAACATAGCATTAAAGCAATTCAAAAACTATAGTGTGGGCAAATATTCCAGGACTATATATATTTTTTTATTTCTCTGGTTATCAGTTGATTCAATAATTTAAATGTAAAGAGAAGGGTTTTTACTTTAGCGAGGTGTTTATTTGAGAAAGGGCAGTGCTCCGTGTGGCATTACACTGGACATGTATTTGAGATCTGAAGTATTAACAGTTATTTCTGAGGTTAAGATGAGGCAGCTTGATGTGGGAGGGGCATTAGAGCCTGCTTTACAATCAGAGCGCTGGGGGAAAGAATGGCCACCAGACATGCTCGTTCAGAGGATGACCTTTCCTGTCCAATTTGTGGACATATTCTGTGTAAGCCAGTGGTCCTCACCTGCAGACACAGATTTTGCAAGGCCTGTCTGCAAGGCAGCTGGGACACACAAGACCGCAAGGACTCGCACTGCTGCCCCCTGTGCTGGCGTCGCTCTTCAATGGATCAAATTGTGGTAAACACTGTGCTAGAGAGGGCCTGTGAGTCCTTCAAAGACGACAGGAGCAGGAGTGACCCAAAAACTTGTAAAGAGCACGGGGAAAACCTCACACTCTTCTGCTTGGAGGATCTGGAACCAATCTGTGGCCTTTGTGGCAAAGCAGCTGCACACAAGGGGCACAGACTCTATCCCATTGCAGAAGGCGCCCATGACTGTAAGGTAGGCATATTAATGTCACAAGGCTGGTCAAAGCATTGCTTCACAAGAGCAGACAGCAGCACATCCTTCACATAACGTATTGAGTCTAAGTATAACCTGTTAACCAGTCACTTTTGATGGCCCTTATTGCAGCTTAGATAAATGGCAAAATCCTTGTTGCTTAGTATTTGAATATTAAATGCAGCCAAGACATATTGTATGAAAATGCACATGGTTTTTAGCCACCATGAATAAATTAATAAACTTGAAATATTTTACAGTTTTAATTTTATTTAGTGAAGACTAAATTGCTGGGAAAATGTGTTGCACATTGTTGGTTTTCCAACTTTTGTTTTGTATTCCTGATATTCTAATAACAGAGTATATTCCTATTCTAATAATAGAATTATATATTTGGTATCCTGTTGCTATTCAGGTCCAGGAGGGTCTGAAACTCGACTCCCACAAGGTTTTAGTGACGCTACATTCATTCATATCCTGTCCTTGCCTTTTTCCCTGAAGGCAACTAAACGTCCAACACGCTAAATACATTTTTTTTTTTTTAAATACTGTAAAATATCTTTAGTCTGTGCGTGACCTCAGCTTTGCTGACATGACCCGTTCAATGGATCTTCCATAGTTCTTTGTCTTTGATGCTACTGTATTGTTAAGCTTTCCATTTAGATGGAATGGTGCTATGGAAAGGTATGTGGCAGCTGAAAGCCACACACAGTGCTGACAGCTTGGCCACCTGCCAGACTGACCTTGTAAAAGAGTTGATGCCCTGTCACTGACATTTCAGGAGGAGCTGAAGAGCGCTCTTCTGCCCTTGAAAGAGAAGCTACAGCTGTACAAGAATGCGACCGTAGCATGTGAGGAAATGGCTGAACACGTGAAGGTATGGTCAGTTTTCAGGGATGCTTCCAGAGGATGTTCGAAATAACCAACTGAACACGTCCCCTTGCAGAACCAAGCTAAACACACTGAAGCACAGATCAAAGAGGAATTCGAGGCTCTTCACAAGTTTCTTAAGGAGCAGGAGGCAGCTAGACTTTCGGAGTTAAAGGCTGAGGAGGATCAGAAGAATCTCATGATCAATGAAAAGATTGAGGAGATGAGCAATGAAGTAACATCGCTCTCTAACATTATCAGAACAGCGGAACAGGAAATGAATAGTCAAGATATCCCATTTCTGAAGGTCAGACATTTATATCAAGCCCATTCCAAGCAGAACTGAATGTGCATTCTTGTGCATATCAACCAGAAACTTATTTTTATATTGCACTTTTTTTTTCTCAGAATTACAAGGAGACAATCAAAAGGTATGTTTTTAAAAGTATGCATCGTTAAACTTGTTTTACAGAAAGAACTCTCAAACGCTTACTTTTGCAATCTCTTTTCAGAACCTGGAAAAAGTCTCCTGATCCACACATGTTGTCTGGAGCCCTTATTGATGTGGCCAAGCACTTGGGCTCCCTAAAATATAAAGTGTGGGAGAAGATGAAAAAAATTGTCAAATATAGTAAGTATAATGCAGAATATTGCAGCAAATTCAACAGGCTTTACTCATTACGTCAGTAACTCTGCTTTTTCATTCAAGCTCCAGTGATTCTGGATCCCAATACCGCAGCAAGCTGTTTCATCCTCTCCGAGGATCTCACAGTTGTGCAGAACTCTACCCAGATCTTCAAGCTTCCGGACAACCCGGAGCGCTTCGATATCAGCGCAGAGCTGCTCGCTGCCGAAGGCTACTTCACTGGACGCCACAGCTGGGACGTGGAGGTGAACGACAACACCTACTGGGTTTTAGGAATAGCCAGCGAGTCGATCAACAGGAAGGGCAAACACGTGCTGACACCTGCAGAGGGATTCTGGACTATAAGATATCGGAACGGAGAGCACAAAGCCTGCACCGCGCCCTGGGAGCCACTCAACATGTCTAAGAAGCCAGACGTGATAAGAATGGTTTTGGACATGGACAGAGGAAAGGTGACATTTTACGACCCGAAGGAGAGAACGCCCCTCTACACTTTCACAAATATCATCACACCAAAAGCCTTTCCGTATTTTTGTACGGCTTGTAAAGAGCATCCACTGAAAATTCTACCGGAAAGGATAACTTTGTCAACGGAGCACTAACAGAGCTGTAAAGATTCTCTTCTCTTTTTTTGCAAATATGGTTACAAAATAAATTGGAAACAGATTAAACTGAACAAAGCAAACGCTTTGAAATAGTTTAATAGCGTTACAGCAAAACAAAGAATTTGGGGTTGCACTTCACAAACCTTAACACCTATGTAACATCACACAAATTTGTTACATAAAAACAGTCAGAAATGTGCGACTTAGCTTCTCTGCTGACAATTTATTTAAAATCCTTTTCGTTAAAAGCATAAAATGTGAAACAGATCTAAAGTTTAATAAAAGGCACATTATATAATAAAAATCTGTGTCGTTCGGTGGTTCAACAGTGTTGTTCAGAGGTACACATCTGACAAGCAGATTTAGTAATTCATTGCATTTACAAAAAAAAACACGATAGATGTTGTGGTTATGTTAAGGTTAGTGCGGTTTTTAACTTGTAGGCATTCATACTGCATGTAAAAATCAGGTTTTTCCAACCTCATTAAAACAAGCCAGAGTAACACAGGTAAACCTACACAGTAAAACCTAGCAGCATTTAGCATTTCCTAGATGGGTAAATACCCCATAACAAAGTTTCACTTAATACTACAAGTTATATTCTAACACTATTAATGTAACATGGATCGTCCTTCAAATTAGCTGAGAAAGAAATCTATTGTAGGTACGACGCTGCTCAAAGGCGATTTAAAATGCTCATTTTGTGATTAAAAGGGAACTATTAAAGAACAAATACCCCCACATTACGTCATAGTGTGTTACTTATACAGTGTTTAAACTCATGTGTAACAGTACTCGATGTAAATAGTCCTCTTAACTCCGTTTCCTGAAAGCTGAACAGCCAAAACTGTGTTGCACCAAAACTGAATGATCCAGACACTGCTGCATGCATTCCTCAATGCGTTTCCCTCTGGCACCTGATTAACCTGTCTGACCGAGGCACTTGGACAGCACTGCTATGGCCGCACACACACGTCATAGAGACATTCTTCCCTCCACTATGGAGTTGTAAAGCTCCTCGTCCACTGGAATGTAACGGGAAGCTCGACCGTTCAAAAAGTAGATCTGGTCAGTTGTCAGCCGTGGGTCAAATCCCTCCCTCTGGAGTCTGGTCTTTTGGATTTTAAATGTACCTGTACATGCATGTTTGGATATATAATATTTCATTAACAAGGAATTGCCAGCGATCATTATTATCATTTTTTTTAGGGAGAGAAAATGCTGGGTTATTTTACCTGTGGTGTCTACCTGTGGGGAGATTCGCAGGAACACTGGGCGGGCATAAGTAGGAAGTGATCGCTGAATCTTCTGCAAAAAACTGTCGCAGTCAAACTTCCCTGTAGCATCTGCGATGGCAGCCATGCCTGCTTTACCTTCCACACCTGACGCAAAATTACAGTGACAGCAATAAGACTAACGGGGAAAGACCAGGAAGTGGTTGCAATACAAAAAGATCCTTCAGTTCACCTGGCACTGCTACGCCGTACACGGCCACGTCGGTTTGATCCAGAACATTGCTGAGTATGCCCTCCACCTCAGTGGTGGAGACATTTTCCCCTCGCCAGCGGAAGGTGTCCCCACTCCGGTCACGGAAATACATGTAGCCCAGTTCATCCATCACCAGTACGTCTCCTGGAGTAAGCGAAAAGCTAATTAGCTGCAACTAAAAACACGACATAATGTTTGTGAATAGCCAACTGGTCACATCACACTGTGCGCTGACAAAAAAAAAAAAAAACAGAAGTTTTGTGATAACCTGATAAATAGGCAGAATCATTTTTCCTGAAGACATTTTGAACAATCTTCTTCTTTGTAGCATCCTGGTTGGCGTAGCCGTCAAAGCGCCGTAGTGGGTCCTTCTGGTTTATACGACCTACCAGAAGCCCTGGTTCCCCTGTAAAGCATGGAGGATTTTAATGGTGTACATTCAGTACAGAACAAAAGACTCAAACTGTATTGGACAAACTTGCGATAGCATTAAAGCAGTTTATTACCAGGGCTGCAAGGGACACAGAGACCACGGCTGTCCCGAATAAGCTCCATGGTTTCCTCATTGACCTTCACCAGCCGGATGGGGTACACGTAGGGCAGAATGCGACTGTTAAATCCGCAGGCTCCCACCTGGCACAACATACTCAGCTAAAGTATCCAACCCATATCCAATTCAAATTTTGTGCGGAAACAGACAACATAGTGAATGCCAACCTTGCCATCCATGTTGGCAATGCTGCAGTTGCACTCAGTTGCTCCATAAAACTCCCCGATCTGTCCCACCCCAAATCGCTCTGTGAAGGCTTCCCACACACTGGGGCGCAGTCCATTCCCCACTGCCAGGCGAACTCTGTGGCCCTTCTCGGATGGCCGGACCGGCTGCGACAGGAGGTACCGGCAGATTTCCCCAATATACTGTACCACCTGCGAAGCGAAGTCATCAAAGGTTCTCTTATTTAAGTTAATTACTCATTAAAATGTGGTACGTTTGAATGTTGCTCAAACTGGAGCTCTTACGGTGCAGTTGTACTTAATGCAATCTTCCCAGAAGCGACTGGCAGAGAATTTCCTTTTCACTACCACAGTGAGACCATGGATGAGACACTGACCAACGCCGATGATGTTACCTGACACAGACGGAACGTCTTTAAGTAACAAAACTCAACAATTGATGTGAATGTGGATTAATTAAATGCAGAAGGTGAGCATCACTTACCTGCAGAGTGATACAGGGGCAGGCAGTCATAGATGACATCATCAGGACGCATGCGGAAGGCAAAGTACCCAAAGGCGGCTATTCTGTAGTAGCTGTTGTAGAAAAATAAATGTAGGCAAAATGGATTTTCAGATGTTCTCATTCACAGTACAGGAACAGTAAAAAAAAACAACCTCTTAACAGCAAGGGTTTGTGGCGAGTAGTAGGTTGTTAAAACATACCGACTGTGGACCACAATGGCAGCTTTGGGAAGTCCTGTGGTTCCAGAGGTGTAAATATAAAACAGGCGGTCTGGAGAAGATAATGCAACATTGGAGATATTATTTCAACCCAATTTATGACACTTATTTCTATTTTCAACATCAATATAATTGATTTAATGTCCGAGGGAAATTAAATCTCGGCATTTGACTGTAAAACAAACACAAAAGAAACAGGTTTTTCAAACATGGACTTAAGAGAACATTATTTCCTTGCATTTGTTTTTTCTTTTTCTTTTGGTCTCTCCGTGCTCATTTCTCCAATTTAATCCATAATAAAAACTAAAGAAAACAACAGAATACACTTGCATGCTGGTGTTCTAAGTCATTTAAATTTAACATCAAAGAAGAGAGTGAAAATTAGATATCCACTGTGCTTTTTGTTCATAACAGTTTAATCAAATTTAAATTCACCATTTGAATGCATAGTTCTCTACTGTTTATTAAAATACATTATTATTAGTTTGAAATGACTAACTATGGGATCTGACAGTGATGCTGGGGTCATGCTGTGTGAAATTATTGCTCTGCAAAATTTAAATCTGAACTAGATGTTCTCATTTTGCTGGGCTTGAAAACACTAAATATAGTGCCCCCTAATTGGCTACCTCAGAGAAGCTCATGTTCAGATTTTTGGATTAAATCATATGTGAAAAGTACAAACAGCGGCTCAGGTCTCAACTTTCAAAACTGCATACGCAAAATCTGAACTGAAACAATATTCCAATGTCATCCGGCAGAAGTAGGAGATCAACGCTAATTTTGCAACCAAAATAATTAATTTGTTTCATTGACATTGAATAAATGCTGCAAACTCATATCTAAAATAAGAAAAAACAAGTCAACAGAGTAGATTTGATCAGATGGAAATATAATTGGTCCGTTAGAAGACTCAAATTTTCACAGCTCAAACCAATAAGGCATGACCCAAAGGAGATCTACACATCTTATTTTACTCTCGCTCTGCATGCAGTGCAGAAAGTCCTTTCTATAAATGGCTAAAAGCTGCTTAGGACAACCTCTCACCTCTCAATGTATAGACTTGTCTACTATAGTGTTGCAAGGGTTTTCTGTTTGGAATCTTTCTTTTTATTTTGTTTGCAGAAAAAAAAATTATATATGAACAGCATCAATTGCACAGAAGATTAAAAAAATCCTTTTATTTCATGAGTTTATTTAAAAGTGAACTCAGACAGTTTTGCCACTCAGAAGCTTCAGTCATACGGGAGGAGGTCACATGGGTGAAAGAAGAAATCTGCAGATATTCGGTCGCTTATGTAATCAGACATAATACAAGTGCAGATGCAGACAGCACACAGCTTTGGCATCCCAGAGATTAATGTATTATGGTGTAAAATGAGGGCCTCAACCCGAGATCAAAAGCAAAAGATGCTGGCAAGAGATTTTGCACAATGCCAATGTTTTCACATGTCCAATCAAATCCCTAGATCTCAGATGCAAACGCGGTGAGTACTGCAGGTAACCCTCCCAAGTTACACCACGTCTGCCTGGAGGAATGGGACAAAATTTCACCAATGCACTGGATGAAAGGCTACAAAAGAAAGTTTGACTCAAATGATGTAATTCAAAAATCTACTCTAATCTAGACAAAAATCTAATTGTGCAGAAATTTCTCTCCTGTTATTCTAGCATCTAGAAATGTTAGTAATTCTACCCGATTTAAAAACAGGAACATTTTCTCTGATTTAATATCAGACAGTGAGAAAATTGGTTCAGTTAGTCAAACTGTTAAATCTTCATGTTACCAACATGGCCCCACTGGAGAACAGCTAATTGATTAACCATAAAGAATGTTATGATTTTGTCACCAAGCTATGGATGGTTTACTGAGAAGATTTCTTACATTAGAGAAATTGGTAACGTTTGCCATAAAAACAGAAATAACTCGGGTTGATCCCTACTAACCATTCATGCCTTTCGGGGGAACACAAGGTGAAGGTGGGTGTCTTGATGCAGTGGCCAAAACTGGGTCCAGAGGTTGAGCATTCAGAGCTGTCAGACGTTCTGCGCTGAGGTCCCCTGTACAAAAGCGCACCACGGACTGGCTGATGGAGGAATTGATCTCCAACATGGCTGATCATAAAGGAAAAGATACGAGAAGGCAACAGAAGTCAACAGAGAATATCTCAACTGTATGAGAACATGCAGTAAATCTAATGCTATATGAATCATAGTTGATACCCATTTCAGAGATCTCTGTAACAAAGTTCATTCACTCCTTAAACCCCCCCCTGCTCTTTTAAATGATATACTTGTCTTCTGTCCTCTAGTGGAGGATTCAAGAATTACAGATGCCCTGTGCAAGTTTTATTTAAGATTCCAAGATGGCTGCCCAACCGTTTTAGAAGTAGTTTCCATATAACAACTATATGAGAGGTGTTTGTCATTTTAAAGTTCATCAGCTTGTTCGGTTTTAGATAGTGAATATTGTCCAACTGTTGACACAATGATAACACATTCATTAATGTATAACTCTTTGAAAAGGGAACCAAAACCATTGCTAACCAGGAGGAAACGTGCTGATGCAAGCTTCAGTGTAACAGCCCCTCTTTCCTCTGCAGGATATGGGAAAACAGGCCCACATTTAAGGCAACCCACAATTGTGCCTCTTAAAATGATAAATGATGACATTGGCCACAAACCAAGGCCCCAGGCCATATGAGGCATAGGGTGGGTGAAGGACCGGAACCAGTTTTTTAACAGGTTTGGTGAGTCACCCACCAGTCCCTGAGCTGTCACCTCCACCCTCCGTGACAACTGTCTGTTTCTACAACCCCTGGCAAAAAGTATGGAATCACCAGTGTTGGATGAGCAGTCATTCAGACATTTCATGCTGTAAAACAAACTCGGATCAAAAACATGATACAATATTAAGGTCGTTCCAAAGTGCAACTTGTTGGCTTTCAGGAACACTCAAAGAAATGAAGAGAAAACATTGTGGAAGTCAGTGAATGATACTTTTATTGACCAAACACAGGGAAATAAATATGGAATCACTCAATTCTGAGGAAAAAAGTATGGAATCACTCAAATTGGAGGTAGAAAAAAGGACACACCCAGTCTATTTCCTTTCCCTAAATGGACACCTGCCCCAGATTAGATGTGCCCGTTAGTGTGCAGTTCAAAACACCTGCAGTCATGACACCTTGGAGGGCTGCTGGACGAAGTGGAGTGGCGAGAACCATGACTCCAACAAGAGAAATGTCCCTTGAAACAAAAGAGAGGATTGTGAAACTTCTTGAAGAAGGTAACCCTTCACGCATGGTTGCTAAAGATGTGGGCTGTTCACAGTCAGCTGTATCCAAGATATGGACCAAATACAAACAGCATGGAATGGTTGTTAAAGCCAAGCGTACTGGTAGACCAAGAAAGACATTAAAGCGTCAAGACAAACAACTAAAGGTCATTTGTCTTGAAAACCAAAAA
The DNA here is from genome assembly GCF_051168715.1 of Poecilia mexicana. Lineage (NCBI taxonomy): Eukaryota > Metazoa > Chordata > Actinopteri > Cyprinodontiformes > Poeciliidae > Poecilia > Poecilia mexicana. The sequence continues at coordinate 18,566,643 of NW_028263377.1, read as the reverse complement.
AGTACAACTAAACAGATGAAGCATAAATGGGAGGAAGCTGGAGTCAATGTATGTGACCGAACCGTAAGAAATCGCCTAAAGGAGGTGGGATTTCAATACAGGAAAGCTAAATGAAAACCAGCATTGACACCTAACCATAAAAGAACAAGATTCCGATGGGCTAAGGAGAGGCAATCATGGACTGTGGATGACTGGATGAAAGTTGTCTTCAGTGATGAGTCAAGAATCTGCATTGGACAAGGTGATGATGCTGGAACTTTTGTTTGGTGCCGTTCCAGTGAGATTTATGAAGAGGCCTGCCTGAAGAAAACAACCAAATTTCCACAGTCCTTGATGATATGGGGCTGCATGTCAGGCAAAGGCACTGGGGAGATGACTGTGGTTAATTCTTCTATCAATGCACAAGTTTACATTGACATTTTGGACAGTTTTCTCATCCCTTCAATTGAACAGATGTTTGGAGATGATGAAATAATTTTCCAAGATGACAATGCATCGTGCCATAGGGCAAAAACAGTGAAGGCATTCCTTGAAGAAAGACACATTCAGTCGATGTCATGGCCTGCAAATAGTCCAGATCTCAACCCAATAGAAAACCTGTGGTGGAGATTGAAAAAAATGTTCCACAAGAAGGCTCCAACCTGCAAAGCTGATCTGGCAACTGCTATCAAAGAGAGTAGGCACCAAATACTGTTTGTCCCTCATCAAGTCCATGCCTCAGAGACTAAAAGCTGTTATAAAAGCCAAAGATGGTGCAACTAAATACTAGTGATGTATTTTGAATGGTCTTTTGTTTATGTGTTTTTCATGATTCCATACTTTTTTCCTCAGAATTGAGTGATTCCATATTTATTTCCCTGTGTTTGGTCAATAAAAGTATCATTCACTGACTTCCACAATGTTTTCTCTTCATTTCTTTGAGTGTTCCTGAAAGCCAACAAGTTGCACTTTGGAACGACCTTAATATTGTGTCATGTTTTTGATCCGAGTTTGTTTTACAGCATGAAATGTCTGAATGACTGCTCATCCAACACTGGTGATTCCATACTTTTTGCCAGGGGTTGTATTCTCAGGACTTCACACTTTTCAGCTTTTAGACATCACCCACCCTCCCACAGCCCCTCTCCACCAGCTCCAACTTGTTTCCACACTTCAGGTGACAAACAAGCTGCAAAAGATCAAGGCTGCAGGTCTGGGTAGCACTGACTCCAGTGGTGCTGTGCAGATCAACTGTGTAGCATCATGGGATCTATTTTCAACCTGAGCCTGAGGATGGGGAAAGTGTGTGGTAAAGGTGCCAAAGACCAAATGGTATTGACATCTGCATCTATTGACTGGCAGCCCTGACATTGAATCTGATGAAGACCCTCGAGAGAATTAAGCATTATATAACCAAGTAAATCAAACAAACACTGCCATGTTGTCAGGACTGTTCAGTTACTAGATTAATATATTTTGCAAACTAAAAAAAAATCATTCTTAGAAACACTTTTGGTGATTATATGTTTTTTTTCAGGCTTACATAAGTTTGAATAATAATATAATAAACATATTACCATAAAACTCCATCATAAATTATACAAATAATGTGTGAAATCCAGGTAGGCCATGTTTTGTAAAACATGGTATGTTAAAAACTTAGAATAATAGACAAAACCTCTGCATAGGAAGCAAGTGAGGCACTATAGGGTAAATTTTTATCGGCTTCCAGTGGTTGTTTTTCTACAGCTCAATTAAAACAAAGATGGAAATTTTGCAGAGCAAACAAAAAGGCATGCAATCTAACTTAAGGATGCAGAAATGGAATTCTCAAGGCAATGTGAACACGCACCGCAGGTTCAGACATGCTAGAACACAAGTCATCTTCATACTTCAGGTTTTACATTCTAACTGTATACAAAATAATCACCCTACAGGTTTTAAAAGCTAACTGTATAAAATAAAATATGTAACCACCCAGTGTATATGTGCCAACCATCAGTGAGCCTGTGTGTTCTTCTTTTGATGCAATCATTTGGAAAATACACATTTAAGTGATTACTCTGCATCCCCTCATGTACAGCTTTTCGTTTACCCTGTGGCTACAGTTTGGAGAACATATATATATATATATATATATATATATATATATATATATATATATATATATATATAAAATTTGCTGTGCATTTATTATAAACAACATACTCAGGACTCATTGTTGAGGGTTAAGAATTAACACTATGTTTGAATTACATGGAGGGGAGTACTACAAAAACTACTAATTTCATACATGATGTCCACAAAAAAATCTACCTTTAATCAAACCCTAAAATAGTTTTTAATCACAGCATTAAACTACAATCTTACTGGTAAAGAATTACATGGGTAAACTGGTTTTATTTCAAGGCAGAATGTTTTCTGATCCGTTTTATTACGTAATTTCAACCTGTAGCCAATATCACCCTTAGGCTGAACAATAATTACCACAATACAGCTTAAGTTAACAATCCAGTTTCTACAATAGAATCTTTTATAAAAGCTGAAAGAACCAATTAAAATAAACATTAATAACTAATGATCTTTACCTTCAAAAGTTACTATTTTAACACCATTCACATAAAGGACAATCCATTTTCTACAAGTGTAGAGAAAGGTGTCGTCTCTCCCAGAGTTGTAAGAATGAAATTGCATCATTCTTGTAAAGTATGAAATGTCCTTGCTGGCAAAACCTTTGTTCTTGCAGAATTTGAACAAAATAACTAATTTCTCCGTTCGTGTAGAAGTATGTATTGACCTTGAACATTGCAAAACACCAGGAAGCACAAGTAAACAAGTAAAAATACCAGAAACATACTGATATAACCTGTGCACAGTTGTTTAAGTGTATGCATTTGAATACAAGAATAAAATGATGTCCATCAAGTTTAGGTTTAAAACTATTCCCTCTTTTATAAAAACGTCTCCGCACACACTGCCCAACAGGCAACAAACACAGTTTGTCTTAATGAATTTTGAAATCAACCGTTATCATTGTTAATGTCACTTTTTATTCCAGAAATAAAAATATAATTGTTTTATTGACCTGCGGAAACTACAGATAATTTATCAAAATTTTGTTTTAACATATGGAAAACAACCAGTCAATAATAATCAAAGAATATTTTTGAAAAAATAATCATTTTGGTGTGTTTTGGGAGTCCCAGCTTTTAACAGGTTTTTAACATAGGTTGAGAGAGAAACATCATATTCTTTAAAATGATTCTTTTAACATTTAAGCTTTGTTTTTGTAGCTATTTGAAAGAAAATTAACTATTCAGGCATAGTACTGTTTTGAAAACTGTTGATATCACACCTACTTCAAGAAATGTGCTATTGGAGGTTTATGACATTCTTCAGAGTAATACAGATAATACAGATGGTGAGATTAGTCATACTCACCATCTGCCAGCTCGGCTCCGAACACTATGGCCCGTGACTCTGACACCCCAATGCAGTGCAGAAGAGGATCACAGCGGAGGCTGAAGTTAATAAGAGCAGCTTCTACCCCAACTTTTGCCAAGCCGAGCCACAGCGCCACATGTAACGGCCTGCTTTCCAAGAAGAGGGCCACCACATCCCCAGAGACCCATCCTTGACCTCTTGCCCAGTGAGCTACAGCATTAGAGATCTCATCCAGCTGGGTGAAGGTCCATGTTTCCCCTGTGGCTTCATAGATCAGTGCCGGTTTATTTGGGTGCTGTTTCACGGTCTGGGCGAAGATGCAAAGAATATTGCTTCCATTGCGCATGTAGCGCCACAAGGCCAGCTTCACTCTCAGCAGCACATAGAGGCCACTGATTCAGATGAGAGAAGAAGAAGAGGGAATATTTGAGTGCAAAAAAAAAAAAATTAGATCCAAATCCAGAGACATCACACCTTAATTTGGACGCTTTTAACTTACTTGAGGTCTCTCTTTGCAGTACGTGCTGCAATGTAGAAGTATTTCCAGCTTTTGGTGCCCAGATATACTCCTAGGCCTGCTGCCAGACTCCAGGACCAGGACACCCCAACCAGACGCAGCAGTCCCAAAGAACCCAGAGAGGCTGACACACTCGCTGCATTGTGCATTCTTGTCACGGAGAGAAAGAAAAAAAAAAGATGGGATTTACACAATACGTGGCTTAAACTGAAGCCTACATGGGTTCCTCTTAAAGGGCTGAAGTACTGCAGCGCAGGCTGGTACAGACAAATACACCCAGAAAACTTTGTTTTACTTATTATTAGACAAAAAATAGCTAACTAAATGTAAGGGCATGTTTTGGATTAACACTATAGTTACAACAACAGAAGTATCCAAGTTGTACTTAAGTGGCAACAGATAGCTGGAGCCACGCCAGATAACACAAGCACTCATCGGAAACAACTTCAAATTGGTACACAACTTACCTATGAGTCAAATATTCTGCCGCGACGTCACCTTTCACCCAGTAGCTCGGCTCACTTTGTTGCTCTGACGGAAGCTTTCAGACTTTGTGCTCCCGCCGTTGAGAGCGCTGAAAACAGTTCACAGCGCTGTGTTTTGGTGGAAATCAGGAGTTTTGAAGTGTTTGTAGCGGTTTATCGTTGTTAGCGCGGCAGCTGTCAAGTACTGAGGAGTTTGCTAAATTCAAGCTACAGCTCAAAATGCGGGTAAGAGATTATAGCGGGCTGGCATCTGCGAATAAGCTATAAATAATAATAAACCCTGTGATAATAAAGACCCAAGAGAAAAGTATAAGATGTGGAGTGAATCAGGCTATTTTCTGTACTCCATATTGGAGAGAGCTGCTGCCTTTTAAGCTCCGCCCACTAGGGGGGTGTGAGTTTTGTGGAGCAGCTCACCAATTGGCTAAATCCGGAGCCTGTCAAACAATTCTCTGTTCTGATTGGACAAAATCTGCTCCGACCACTAGATTTGCAGGAGGCTGCTACTGAATGTAGGACAAATCATGAGGACACCGGTCCAGACTACTAACTAAAATGTTGTGAAATGTCGCTTGGATTGTCTCCCATCACTTATTCACTCCACGCTGCGCAGGCCCTTGGTATGCAAACTATAAACTGTTAAGCTATGCTGAAAAATAATAACATTTATATATTAACTTACAAAAAAAAAATCTGAATCAGGGTGAAAAGCAAAGCAAATAACTAAAGATGCCAGTCCCAAATGAAAGAGGTCAGGGGATGAGGGTCATTGAAGATTAATTGTATTTCTGCGGCTCTCTGACAAGGAGTTGCTGGATGTTGGTATGCCTTGATAGTAGTGAGCACAACAAAGTCTCGTCAGCATTTTCCTTCGAAGTAAGATATAAACCCAGGGGTCTAAAATCTGATTCCAGGCAGCCATGCGCAAACCAATTAAAACAAGCTTATCTGGTTCAGTATACATCTTAAACTGCTTGATGAAAATGTGGATCTATAAGACAGAAGACACATATAAACAGAAAGTTTTAAGCAATCTTCTAATTGTCTCTAACAATTGAATATCTCAGGAGTACAAGGAAGCGATGTACACACCAGAAAGGGGCCCCAGCAGACACAAGACACCACAGTGACTGCTGCGAGTTGCACCATCATCTCCACATCCAGTGTGCAAAACAAGGAGGTAGACGATGCTGTTGATGCACGACGACCACTGCTACCTGAAGGTGTTGTATTTCCTTTTCTTGACTTTATTCTTGCATGCAGCAGTGCCAGTCCACTGACAATGTTGCAGAACAGGGAAAAAAACAGAGCAAAGAGACCCAGAGAAGAGAAGACCAAAACTAGGGTTGTGTCATCAGTAGACCTTTGAATCGGAAAGAAACACCATGTATTGGGATACTGGAGAAAGTAGCTTCCCCTTGAAAAAAAAGGTGACAGAGCCAGCAGTAGTGCAAATGTTGACAAAAGTAGCACCACTGACTTTGCATGAGCAGCTGTAACCATAGAAGCATGAAAAAATGGTTGCGTGATTGCAACACAGCGTTCCACTGCCATTGCAAAGCCAAAAAACAAAGAACACAAACCAAAAAACACCATACTTGCTCCAAAGACATCACAGAAGGTTGCTCTAGACTGTAAGACCCCAGGGTTCAAATGCACATGCAGTGCAAATGCACCTAAAATCACATGACCCAACAGGTCAGCCACAAGTAAAGCCACTGTTAGTAGCAGAAATGATTTCTTTGATTGGCGACGGAACCTGGAGCGGGACCGAGCCAGTATTCCCAGAGCGGTGAGGTTGGAGACGGCTCCAAATAGCATGGTGAATAAAGACATCCCTAACCCGTTAGACCGTTTAGGGATGAAAGTGGTGTTGGTAGCGGACACATTAAGAAGAGATCCATTTATTGGTACACTTGGTGTCGTCATCTTTAGTGTGATCTACAGAAAAAAACAAAAGTAATTGGAATTGTTATGAAAAAAAAAACTCACCTAGAAGTTAACAGTAATAAGTTTTTATTCCTCAAGGATTCCATCCATCCATCCATCCATCCATCCATCCATCCATCCATCCATCCATCCATCCATCCATCCATCCATCCATCCATCCATCCATCCATCCATCCATCCATCCATCCATCCATCCATCCATCCATCCATCCATCCATCCATCCATCTATTTTCTTCTGCTTATCCGGGGTCGGGTCGCGGGGGGCAGTATCTTCAGAAGGGAGGCCCAGACTTCCCTCTCCCCAGCCACTTCTTCCAGCTCCTCCGCGGGAACCCCAAGGCGTTCCCAGGCCAGCCGAGAGACATAGTCCCTCCAGCGTGTCCTAGGTCTTCCCCAGGGCCTCCTTCCGGTGGGACGTGCCCGGAACACCTCACTAGAGAGGTGTCCAAGAGGCATCCTGACCAGATGCCCGAACCACCTCAACTGGCTCCTCTCGACATGGAGGAGCAGCGACTCTACTCTGAGTCCCTCTCGGATGACCAAACTTCTCACCCTATCTCTAAGGGAGAGCCCAGCCACCCTGCGGAGGAAACCCATTTCGGCCGCTTGTATCCGTGATCTCGTTCTTTCGGTCATGACCCAAAGTTCATGACCATAGATGAGGGTAGGAACGTTACATCGACCGGTAAATTGAGAGCTTCGCTTTCTGGCTCAGCTCTCTCTTCACGACGGACCGGTACAGCTCTTGCTTCATGGCAGACGCTGCACCAATCCGCCTGTCCATCTCCTGCTCTCTTCTTCCCTCATTTGTGAACAAGATCCCCAGATACTTAAACTCCTCCACTTGGGGCAGGACACCCACCCTGACCCGGAGAAGGCACTCTACCCTTTTCCGCTCACTGATATAAAAAGATTCTTTAGAAATTGTTTACATAAACAGTGGATATTAAATACTTATTTCCAAAATCAATGTTATAATTTTGAATGCAGTACTAAATAATCCATAAAACATTATAGATACAGTTTTGAAACAAAAACACAGAATACGCTAGCATATGGAAATCTTTTAAAAATCTGAAATATAATGTTTACATATCAACATAACCAAGAATTTTGAATTTGTGCCCAGTTTCTGGTGTCATGTGTTCATAGCGTTGGGGCAGCTTTCCCAGTATTACCTCTAGAGACATGTAGAAACCTGTTATTTCCTTGTACTTTTGCTTCATAACAATCTTAACTTCTATCTATGAAAACAGGAATGCACCAAGAATGTTATTTATAAATATGTTATTTACAAGTAAGAAAAGGAATAAAATATGGACAAAACTTACCTTGAGATAGCAATGGATGAACGCTGGGTTGTTTATGGTGGAAACAGATGAATATGTTTCTTATCAGGACCGTTGCCTTGTTTGCTAAGTGAGTTATCACTACTTCCCTCTCATTTTCTCTTGTCCCCTCCCTTTTCTCTCCAACAGTTTCTCTTTTGCCTGTTCCTACTTTCTCTCTCCCTCTCTGTAGAGAGCTGTTTAATCATAACGTTCTGGATCTGCATTTTCCATCCTCCTTCCCTGCTAAAAGCATTCCTTCCAACTATTGATCTCTTCTGATGATCTTATGGAGCAGAGGGGATCTCAGCTTGCTCTCAGTTATTTTCCGATTGATTAACTGCTCCCTAAATGGTTCAACACTCGTAGTAAGAAGCAGCTATTGCTTACATTCTTTTGCTCTGTTACAAAAAGATCTTTTTTTTTCATTCCTGAAAGAATGTAGTATACATATCTCATAAACAAATGTGACGTTATTGATCAAACTTCATAAAATACAATGACACAATGCTGTCTTAGCAGTGTCTTTGTGAAATAATAAGATCAATAGAAACCAGATTCAGCCCTGACCTTTAATACAAACCAGATTTCTAAATGTAGTAATTCTGTATGATTTAACTGCTCGTCTCTGTCTCCATGGGTTTTGGGTTTGGGTTTTTCTAGGAACCATCATGTCCCTGATCTCACATAAACAGGAAGGAATAGGAGAAAGTCTCCCATTTCCTGTGTACTTTTCAACCCACATCAAGAAATGCTTTCAAAATCATCAGCAATGTTATATGTATGATTACATTTATTCTTGCAAATCTAAAAATAGACATTTAAAATACATACTTGCAGGATTCACACAAAGAAAGACATGTAAACAGGAAATAAACAGCATCAGTGTAAAATATGCGATGTGCGCTACAACCATGTGTTACAGCGGTGCTACCATTTCAGAGAACCATAACAACTGAACTTATCAGTTTCAAGACAAATAGCATATGAACTCACTGAATAAACAGCTATTTCCGATGCAATAAATGCAGCAGCATTGGAGTCATACAGTAATGGCGGCTAAATTTCCCAGTGACTTATATACAGGCAAATCTCTAAATGATAAATCTGTTTTATGTTTTGCATTTCATTTGTATTTCCCAAACTCAAAGACTTAAAAGAAGAGCTTGCAACCTAAGTATATTTTGGATTGTCTTTGCTGATTGAAATAAGTACCTGAATGAAGCAACTTGCATTAGTAGATGTGCCTGATTGAGTTCTACAAACATATATGTAATTTTGATCAAAAGAACACACATTTTTTCATATAAAAATACTGTTTTTGTATGTACAGTTCCTAAATAAATTACATAATTTATCAAGTTACAAAAATACTGTTAAAAAAGTATTGCCATGAATTTAAAGCGTATTATGGACAGGATGAGTTGTCAAAACAAGCCATGTTCAAAGCTTTAATATCCATATGTTAATTGGACTTTAATCCAAAGCTATTGATAGCAATAATAATAACTTTATTTATAAAGCCATTCAAAGTGCTGAGCAATCACAAGGAGTTAAAAAAAAATACAATACCAAAAAAAAGCACCAAAAACAGTAAGTATAAAATGAAATCACATATGACAAAGTGAACAAGTGATTTTTTTTAACTTAGCTTTAAAAACCTACTGAGGAACATGTCTGCCTAATATCCTGAGGATATCTTGCCACTGTTAAGAAGCAGGAAATTATTTTGATAAGCAGTGCTTAATTACCGATAGATGGATCTGAACTTTAGACATATCTGCACCGTTTCTAAATGAGAAAGGCACATTGTCAACAGAACAGTGAATTGTTAAATCAGCGCAGAAGAGCATCAGGAGGCAGAAGACAAAGTGGAAATAGTAACAGACCAAGCACAGACCCCTGAGAGACCCCAAACTTCAATGCACATGTCTCAGAGAGCTCATTTTTAAAAACTGACATTCTGAAATCTCCTGGAGATATCGCTCAGTTAAATGTGAGACTCTCCCGTGTCCTGGGTACTTCTGGAAGCCTGAAGATGAAAATGCAAACAATGGGAGAATTAAAAACATATTTCATTTACGGAGGAAAGCTTTGCTGTCTCAGAAACAACAAGAACAAACGCTATGCTTCACTTCACATCTTATTTTAAACCAGAATGAATAATTCTGGGCTCAACATAGCAACAGAAAATATTTATTCTGATTTAATTTCAAGCAGTGAGGATAAAGAGTAAAAAAAGTTGTTTTTTTTAATACACTGTATGTAAATGTTTGTATTAGTTTTAACTGTATGTTGAACACATTTTAAAGACATTGTTTAACTTTAGTCTCGGTTCATTAATGAGCAGTAACTGCATTCCTTGCACTGAATTAAATTTTAAATCTCTGCTTACATTAGCTTTGCTTGAATAGTTGAACTCGGAGTATGTTCTCTTCCGAGGCGCACGTAGTTGAGAAAGAATGTTTTCATACTCCTCCCTCACCTGAAATCAGAAAACAGATCGAGCTTTGATCCCTGATAATGCAGAAAAACTGAAGCGTGATATTTTTGTTTGCTTTTAGCAAAGGGCGTGACTTACCGGTTTGGAAAATAGACAGTGCATGACAAAGAGCATGACACCTTGAAGGCTGCCAAAAATGGTGAACAGATAAGACATTGCTAATGTGTCTTTCTCAAACTGGAAACATCCAAAGATCCACATGATACCGAGTATGCAGAGCTGAGCCACTGCAGTAATGGTGAATGCCCTGCAGGAGGCAACAAATGCACATAGGTAAAAACGAGGAACTTCATTTTTTGTTTTTACGTCAAAGAGGATGTTGCACTCACTTTTTTTCAGTTTTATGAGTAAGGAAGTAAAACAGGTTCTTTTACAGAAGGAAATATGACTAACATGCGTCATAGCAGTTTTCAGCTTTTTGGTAGTTGTAGGTTGACATGTGGAACAGTGGTAACTCACTTGATTTTATGCAAGCTGTCCAGGTCTGGGTTTAAACTTGAAAACTTCTGTGCCAACTTCCACACAGTGACAAGGAAGAAGAAAACGTTTACCTGGACGATGAGAAACATTTTAAGCGGAAATAGGGTGGGTTCCCATACAAATTTTAAAGCAAATAATGAATTCATTTTTGGGAAAAACTTACAGTAATGATGACACAGACAGGGCCATAGAAGCTCCAAATCAAATCCAAGTTTAGCCAGCAACTGAAATGTAAGTTGACATTTTATTGAACAGATTGAACGAGTTAACTTTACCAGAATTTGAAAATGGCTATAAAATGAGACAAAAAATAAAAAGTAGATTGATATTAGTTGAGGAAATTTTGAAAACTCACTATTTCTTAGTCCCATATCCATCTCTATTGACCAACGCAGTGACAGCAACAATTATGGCTGGAACTCCGTAGCCCCCTGCCATCATGTAGCTGGTTTTAAAGTTGGTGTTGAAGACCAGAACCACCATCCTGAAGAGCTGGATTCCCTCCAGACACATCCAGCAGAATGAGGCCAGGTAGAAGAAGTGCAGCATCCCTGCAACTACTGCACAGCCAACCTAATGGGAGTAGACATGAAGCATGTGAAAAGGATTTAAAGATGAGTTCAAGACATAGGAAGGAGCTAATTACTGAGGTAAAATGTCCTAACAGCATTAATACACAAACTATTTAGAGAGGCGAGCACTTTCAGTACCATTTTAACTGTAGTATGACTTAATGCTTGCTTCTCTGATGTGTTTTTAGATACTTTTTAATAAACTCAAGCCGTTAGAGCATTAACCTTGTTCTGCGTCTGAGAGATGCCTGCGAGAAAGACAAGGGTTGCAATAAAGAGGCTGATGCAGAGGTGCAGGTGGATGGTTGTTCTTGGGCTTTTGATGGACCGGATCAGTGAGAAGGTCAGGATGCAGAGGAACAGGCAAATTAATGAAAGGGATAGGCCTATCCAGGAGAACAGCTGCAACTCAAAAGGGCTCTGCATGGAGACAGAATGGGGAAAATTAAAGCGCTGTTTCAAGTGTGAAGAACTTTAAGTTCTGAATAACTATGAAGTAAAGGAAGTATAACCTCTATGTCATAGAGGGCCATGAGCACAGCGAAGCTGCTCAGGTGGTTACAGGAACACACGGTGTATTTTGGGTTGGACTCCGCCACACTGCAGCCGCGATCAGACCACGCACCTCCTTCGTTAGAGGAATCCCAGAACACACAGGTGTGGGTGGTTTGATTTGACTGTGAAACAGATAAATGCATTAGTATAACAGTTATCTTAAATAGTGGATGTTACGGAAGAAAGAAACAAATAGGCTTTTCTCTTACCTGTTCAAGGTGATGTAAAGTTATATTGACCGGCTCGTTCAGGTGTTTTGTGTCTGTGTTGCTGACACTGACAGTCACCACTTTGGAGTTTATCTTAAAGTTCTGGCTCTCATTCTTTTTCATCCCGCTATAGAAACCTTCTGTTGAATTTTCCAGGTTTGAATAGCTCAGCAATGAAACTGTTGTAAATCCTTCAATGACAGGACAACACAGGTTCAGTGTTTGAAATGAATGTGTTTTAAATGTGTTATTTATAGACGTTGTTGTTACCCGGATAAGATGAGGGATCTCCTGCAGCTTCCTCCATCTTTATATCCACTTTAGCATGTGTAGACAACAGAGTCTTTAATCCTTGGGGTATAGCCGACCCAGTATGTACCAGCAGCTCCAGTTCTGGTGGAAAATTGGTAATGAATAATTTGTACAATAGATAAAACTATCAACTGCGTGAAATATGGACTTTAAAGAGGCAGATTGATGTAGTAAAAAGCAAAAGTGCATATATTTCTATTTGGTTTGGAAAGCAGTCATATTAATTACTGACTCACCTGTGTGATTGGTGGATCTTTGAGTTCCTGGTGTTTTAATAAAAGGTCCAATGAACTTTAGAGCTTGTTCCACCACATCTAGAAATGTGGAGACTTTCTTGTTGCCATTGAGAGATCCAGCAGACAGGACCTTGTCGATCACAGAGAGCAGACTCTGGAGTCAAAAGAGGAGAGACATTGAAAAAAAATGCAGTAAAGGTCAAACAAAAAGCAAAATCAGAGAGAGAACTGACTTTTTTGCCAGCCTGGCTGTACAGATAGATGTACACCATCTGACATGTCGGGTATCCTCTAAAAGGCTGCTTCTAAAAACAGTTCCTACCTGTAGTAAGACTTCTCCATTGAGCTCCTTTGAATCTTTGCTTCCTGAGAGCTTCAGACAACTTTCACTCAGTTTCTTCATATCATTTTTAACAATGTCAAATTTCTAAATGAAGGCAAAAAAATAAATAAATAAATAAATAAAAAATAAAAAAATCACATTCAAAAGGTAATTGATAGCAAAGGAATATCACATTTTGAAAAAAATAAACCTTCCATGCTGTGAATTTACCTCCATAAGATTGTTCACATCCTTAAAAACACCACAGTGAAGCTCTAAGAAAATAAAAATATTTTACTGTCTGAAAATCATTTTGAAAGTACATTATTTAGTGTAAACCCTAAACCGGTTTGTATTGGTCTTTCAAGAAAAACTAAAATCTATTCTTACCGGTACAACGAGCCGTTTTGTTGCCGTAGTTACTAAACCCTGCAGAGCATGCACAGTAATGGCCGCTGGTTTCATGGAGGCAGGATCCATTTCCACAAATTGTCTCATCAATCTTACATATGTCTGAAATGGAAACAAATCAAGGATGAAAAAAATAATTTGAATAGTTGATGCAGCTGAAATATTTTAAGATATATTGAAAGGATTTTAAAAGTACAAATTTTGTCACATTACTTCATATTCATCACCTTCACACTGCTCCTCCTGCCCAGAAAAGCTAGATTTTCCAGATTTCAGTTCATAGCCAGCGTTGCAGACGCAGTAATAACTGCCTTGTGTGTTTATACATGATGCATTCAGACCACAAACCTTTTCATCTTTACATTCATCTGTGTCTGTATGAGCAGAGGGAAGGAAAGTGAAAATAATTGACTTGAAGCTGAAATGCAAAGGAAAGCAAACTAATACAACTGTTTTTTCTTTCATCATTAAGGACTATTTACTTTTACATTCGGCAAAATATATAGCAGTAAAATTCACAGCCTTTGTTGATGACCTGAAACCTTCCTTACACTGGCTGTAGTAGCTGCCATTTGTGTTGAAACAGTTTGTATTTTCTCTACATATTTCAGTGTCGTCTGTACATTCATCAACGTCTTTGTCAAGGAAAGAAAAATGTGAAAACTTAGTATAGCATGAATTGATGCTTGGCATAATTCTAAAATTGATATACATGGGATAAAAGAGAAATGATTAAAAACAAAAATGATTTTAGTAAATTAAGTAAAAATAACTCTTATTTCTCGTCTCCCCGTCTCTATGAGAAGGGGGGTGGAATGTAAAAATACTTGAGAACACAAATAAGTTTTCACCTTAAATGCAAAGAAAAGCAAACTAACACAACTGTGCAGGAAGTCACTGTGTTACCTCTGCATGTGACGTTGTCACGGCCATGAAATATTTCCACTCCAGTAGAAGAGACAAATCCTTTTTTACAGCTGCAGCTGTAGTTGGACACTGTGTTTTTACAAGAGGCATTGGGTCCACAGATGTCTCTGTTATCCAAACATTCATTGATAACTTTTTTGAAAAAGATAAGAAAAGAACAATTATAGGAAATGATGGATGGAATCCGATTGTTTGTCATTTCTAATTAAAGACTATTTACCTCTGCATTCGTCAGGGTCTAGAGCAGTAAATTTCACAGCTTTTGACCTGAATCCCTCCTTGCACTGGCAGTAGTAGCTGCCATCTGTGTTGAAACAGTTTGTATTTTTTCCACATATTTCAGGGTCGTCTGCACATTCATCGATATCTTTGTCAAGGAAATAGAAATGTGAAAAGTTATTACAGCATGAACTGATTCTTGGCTTAATACTGAAATTGATACTGATGTGAAAAAAGAACAAAAATGCTAAAAACAACAATAATTTTAGTCAATAAAGAAAAAAACTCAAAATGATGAGTCATGAAAAAGAACAAAGCACTTTTTAATATAGAGCTGTACATGTGTTGCATATATGTGTTTTTAAAGAAAGTTACTTTTTATTACATACCAACACACTCTCCGTTATCCAAACTCTTCCCATTTTCGCAGGATGTTTGTGTTTGGACAGTGAAAGGAAAAAGGATCAAAGCTGAAAAACAAACACAAAGTGTCACTCATTACTGCAGCCTATTACATTTTGACTATTTCATCTATTACTACTGATTACTACAGTCATTGAAGGATACAGGGTATTTTTTAAGAAAGTTTCAAGATTCAATAAGTCAAAACATTAGAGCTAGAGATATGATGAATTTTGAGAAGGACACCCTGAAAAAACTAATCATTGTGGCTTGATTTTCTCAATATGTATTACCTTCTTGTATAAGATATCTCAGGATAATTTTCACCTCTGGAGGATTGCATTTAGAGTCCTGTACTTTACCTTGTGAATAATAATGCAGTACACAACCTTCTGACTGCACTGTCAGTTCTTTGTAGTTTCCTGAATGACTGTTTGGGTGTGATACAGAGTATTTAAAACAGGAAGGGAGAATGTTTATGCTGGTCAGTCCACGGGCTTTGCCAGTGTAAATCCTTAAAATTAAACGTTAATATTTTTTAAATCAGTTTATTATTTATGATGATGTCTGGCTGCGTTACAAGTTTTTTTTTAACTGTTCAGAACAAATTTTCTGAAGCAGTTTTCTCTTGATAGTGTTTGCAATGTAAGTGGATAGTTAATTAAAATAACAGCCTGTTTAATAATAAAATAATTACAGTTTGTAATTAGGGCACTTTACTATACACAATTTGGCTTTCAGATTAACACAGAGCAAATAACAGGACAGCCTCAATATGTAGACATAACACTGTTGGGACTTTTACAGAGGAGATTAAATCTTAGAACACTGTTCTTTAATCCTGTTTCTATTAAAAACATTCAGAGGTTTTTGAAAATAAGAATGTGTCAGTGTTGCTTCTTGTTGCTAGTGGCATAAAAACAGAGTTCTTCCACTGAGGTTAGCTGACTGGTGGCTGTGGTTACGCCGGAAAAAAATAATGTGGTTATTGGCAGATGAGGTTATGGTGTTTAATTCAGTTTAAGTTAAAAGAACAGTTTAAATATCGTTCTCAAAATGTGTTTTTGAGCTATTTTCCAGAATAAAGCTGTTATGTAACTGTGCTACAACTAAAGTATAGTTACCAGTTTAAATTTAAAGTTGACAGAGGAGTTTTCATTTTCCAGTGAGAGCTGAATATTTAACAATATATATATATATATATATATATATATATATATATATATATATATATATATATATATAATACTTATTTTTATATGTAAAATAAGTATATATATATATATATATATATATATATATATATATATATATATATATATATATATATATATATAATACTTATTTTTATATGTAAAATAAGTATTATATATATATATATATATATATATGTATATATATATATATATATATATATATATATATATATATATATATATATATATATATATATATATATATATATATATATATATATATATATATATATATATATATATATATATATATATATATATATATATATATATATATATATATATATATATATATATATATGTAAAATAAGTATAATCGAGCTGATTTGAAGATAACTTGAAATTAGATCTTTATTACTAATAAATTCATGTTTAATTAAGTAAGTAATCACAAAAGTTACAGCGTTTGTTTATCTGTAGTGTTTCTTGTGGCAAACGATAATAGAATATAATTTCTTTTACATCCTTGAAACAGATGATAATCCATTCATGTCCAAATTAATGACATATGTGACTCACCCAGTATCAAAACAGTCCACGTGGCTCTCATGGTGAAGGGGAAAGCAATGTCCAGACGAATGTTAAAGAAGCCACAGCAACTTGAGAATATTTCCACATTCAGATCGTCTGACGCTCTTTTCTTTGGTCCAACTTAAACAATTTTCAAGCTTTACAAACTGGAATTCGGAAAAAAAAAAGATCTAACTGCATAAGTTAATGTCTACGAAAAAAGCAAAGTGGCTACTTTCCACGTCACTCCCACTTCTGAAAGATTATCAATGCCTCTTTATATAAAACTGTATCTTTTCTTAGCTTCCCTGCTTGATCTTGCCTCTCCTTCCTCTTCTACTCTCAGACTGATCTCTCTGTTGTGGTGAGCTGCCAGGGAACAGTAAAACTTTAAAAGAGTATCTCTCTCTTTCTGTCTCTCTCTTTCTCACTCTCTCTCTCACTCTCTCCCTCTCTCTCTCTTCGCATCATGCCACCGACTCTGAGGTTTGTACAGCCGCCAACTTTTCAGGAACTGATGTACTTGTTAGGGTGTGGCGACAGAGACAGGATGTAGTTTTGACAGCTTACTCACATTTGAATGCATAGCAAAAAGACATCACCTAAAAGCGTGTTTTCACAGATAATGTCTTTCTCTTTTAGCCAGCTCTCATCGCTGGCTGCCGTGTTGGACTCTGATTGGGGGACGCACAGGGTTAAACAAAGATCGAGACTTTCACACAGTTCATTGTTTTGTGGAGTCTCGCTGTCTGACTCAGCCTCCCAAAGGCACACAGCCTCCTGACTATGATGATGACACATATATGGCTTCAGCCTAAGATTGCTTCTGATTCTGACAATGCTACTGCAAATAAGCTACATAAAAAAACAAAAAACAAAAAGCAAAAGACGTACTAATCTTTTGGTCAACATGGTGGCAATTCTCCATTTCTTACAGAAAAAAGTATAACATGCCAATAGCTTATGTAATCACAAGATGTTGCATTTCAGCTGCATGTTATCACACCCAACTGTGGAAAATAAGTTTTTTTTTTTTTTAAACCTGAGCAATCTTTGCAAACTGATCTTGTGGATTAGCTGCAGTGCAAATGTTGATATGATAAAGTTTGAAAAACGAAGATAGCTACACTGTAAAAAAAAACGGCCTCATTTTACGGTAAAAAACTGGCAGCTGAGTTGCCAGAAGTTTACCGTCTTAATACGGTAAAATTCTGGCAACCAAAACTGCCAGTTTTTTACTGTATTTCTAAAATACGGTAAAATTCTGGCAACCAAAGCTGCCAGTTTTTTACCGTATTTCTAAAATACGGTAAAATTCTGGCAACCACAGCTGCCAGTTTTTTACCGTATTTGCTAAATGCAGGATTTGACCGTATTTTTAAAATACGGTAAAATTCTGGCAACCAAAGCTGCCAGTTTTTTACCGTATTTTGTAAATGCAGGATTTGACCGTATTTTTAAAATACGGTAAAATTCTGGCAACCACAGCTGCCAGATTTTTACCGTATTTGCTAAATGCAGGATTTGACCGTATTTTTAAAATACGGTAAAATTCTGGCAACCACAGCTGCCAGATTTTTACCGTATTTGCTAAATGCAGGATTTGACCGTATTTTTAAAATACGGTAAAATTCTGGCAACCAAAGCTGCCAGCTTTTTACCGTATTTGCTAAATGCAGGATTTGACCGTATTTTTAAAATACGGTAAAATACCGTACTTCCTAAAATATGTTAAAAAAAATAAAATGTGGTTTTGCCGTAGTAAATACGGTCATGCTGCCTGAGGCATAATATCTACATGAGTGAAAAACACATCCAGACTGTATGATATATTGACATTTTATTGTAAACCCTCCCCTGCCCCAAAAAAAAACATATGGTAAATTACTGGTCACTGTTCCTACCAGAATTTTACCATACAAATTATAGTACAACACACAAGGAAGTGTAACTTGTCAAGAATTTCTATACAGAAAGTTATCAAGAAAATAATTTCAAATTAAACAAAAATACAGATTACGAGTAATCCACTTAAAGAAACAATTTCTATTTAAAAAGTCAGTTAAAAAAAGAACTGATTCTATTTTCTGTCCAGTTTCCTCACGGTATTACTGAGATCTGGAAAACAAAACAAACAAAATAAACAGTATGTGTCCACATAAGAGATAACATATTGTAGAAGAAAAAATGGTGATAAAAGGATTCTTGTTCTGGGTTGAGAGTCACAAGTCGCTGAGATCAGACTTTGCTCAGGATGGTTGTAGTCTTCCCAGTCACAGGTTGAAATTGAGACTCACATGTTGTCAATCGGGTGTTTCCTCTCTGCTGGAAAACAAACAAAGAAAAAGTTAGAAAGATGCACTACATGAACATCTTATTCGCTTAAATGTTTGTTTCACCTTTGTTGACTTGCATATGGACACAGGTACTTCAACCAGGTGGTGTGATCATTTCTGACTGAAAATTCAGTAGTTAAACCTTTGTTTGTTGTCAACAGGTGTGATCCTCTGGTCTGCAACCAGACAAAATACACAAACAAAAAACAAATAAAAACAAATAAAACTGTTTTAGGCAATTTATGAAATAGATACTCACCATTTATCTGAGTCTCATGAAGGCCAATAGGTTGTCTTCAACCATTTATATAAGTTACATTTCCTGCAAGCTAGCAGAAACAAAGCTGTAAATGTGAACACTTTTCATACAGGCAAACAAATTGATACAGCTGACACAATTTATGCTACATTAGTTTTTCTCAGTCACTTTTGGTGCATTTCTCAAGTCATTGTTGGCATTTACAAAACAGTAAGCGCATTTCTCAAAACAATTTGTAGAAACAGGAAAAATAGCATTTGTTTGCTTTAAAAATCCTTAGTTCAGCTCTTAAAATTCTGTCTGTTAACATATCAGTGACTCAAAATAATAAGTTATAGTTTCTCTATGTACAGATAAGACAGTCAAATTGATTAGTCATGGGAAGAGACTACAAAAGGATCATTTACGCCAGTGTTTCTCAACCCTGGTCCTCACCGCCCCCCTGCTCTGCATGTTTTAGATGTGCCTCTACTCCAGAACAGCTGATTCAAATGATTGGATGACAATCAAGTACTGCAGAAGCCTGTTAATCATCCAGAGATACAATTCAGGTGTGTGGCAGAAGGGAAATACCTAAACCTGCAGGACAGGGTGGCGCTGAAGACCAGGATTGAGAAACACTGATTTACGCTTTTGCTATAATTTATTCATGGACCATGCCTTGGTGATTCAGAAAGAAAAAGACAGAAATGCAGAGAACAAAAAAAGTAGAAAAGGAGCCACAGGACAATCTCCTCAAGGAAAACTGTACAGTGCTGTAGAAATTACATTACATTTTAATTTCCATAGTCACTTTGTTCCTTAACTCCACTGAGGAATCTTTTTTCCTCAGTGGGGTTAAGGAATGAACAGTAGGGTGGGAGGACCTCCATCAGCATCATGTTGTGGGTCTCAGCCATGTCCTGATGTTGGACTGATGGAAACTGGCAGATGTCCTCAGCCTCTTCTGACTCTTCTTCTGCTTTCCTCCCAACTATTTCCTCCTCAGCCTCACTCCTCTTCTTCTCTCTGGCTGTTCACTCTGTCCAGATACTTGTTCATCAGTTCTCAGACATGTAACATTGTGTTGTGTTCTGGCTATATAGAGCATAATGTTGCCAACTGATGGTTCACAAGATGCACCTCCAATCTGTTTCAGAAAACTGGTTGATCGTTGGTTGAGCTAATGGTTCATACACTGACCTGTTAGAGAAACTCAGGACTCACTTGGGAGCAATTTACCAATTCAGGACAGATTTAGAAAATAATAGAATATAAATTAATTAATATATGATTCACATTATGACAACTTTAAGACTTATGCATGTTAAGACTTACACAATGAACTGATGCTATTTTGGAAGTTGAGAATTCAACACAGACACGTTGTTGTCCTGTTGTCCTCATTTTCTGTATACACCCTTTATCCTCCGGGTCAAAATGACCCGTCTTCACTAAACCCCCAATATAAGCAGCTTAATTGAATTTTAAACACCAAATTCTATCTTGTATATTGTCACTCACCACAAAATGTGTGAATACTTGAGTTTTCCCTCTCCACTTGAATTTCTATAGCTTAAGAAAAAAAATGTACAAAATGAGTTTCGAATGCATTTTTATTCATCACAGTGACTAATTTTCTTTTACTTTTCTCCAGTGAACAAGAGGATGTACAATACAAAAATATGAAAAATAACATAACCCATTCAACTAATTGGCACATGTAGGGCAGTATGCAAGTGCACAGCCTTTGCAGATATATTTCTTACACCTGCAGCACACAGTATGTGTTTTACAGTCTGAGGGCAGAACTGACATCTCTTCCTCTTACTTGGCTTAGCTGGGGAAGTGGCTGTGGTAGATGGATCCTCAGGTTGATCAGGAGCTGCTGCACTCTGAATAGCTTTCACAACTGCTGCTGAGGCTTCTGTGCGGGGGACATGCTTCCTTCTTTCAATGAGTGGAGTTACAAGTGCCTTTCCTAGCTGCTCCAGGAACACCCTCCTCTTGTTGTGCTTATGAGACATCCAGGTTGGGTTGATCTCTATCCAAATCACAAAGGCATTGTAGGAGGACACATCAATGATGTTGTGGAAGATGACCAGGGGCCAGCGGGCAGTCATTCTTCTGCAGCTATATGCTCCAATCACCTTATCTAGGTTGTCCACACCTCCTTTGTTTCGGTTGAATTCCAGGATGATGATTGGCTTCCTGTCCTCACGGTCACTATTGGCTTCCTGTCCTCACGGTCACTAGTGTCGCCGTCTTTGTGCAGTGTGCTCAGAAGAACTACATTCTTGTTTTTCTTTGGGAGGTAGGAAACTAGAGTGGTGGTGGGTGTGAAGGCAAACTTTGAGGAGAAGACCTCTCTCTCCTTTGACCCAAGCAGTGCAGGTGGGAGCTCAGGCTTGTTCTTTCGAACTGTACCAACCATGGTGATCTTCCTCTTCAGGAGCTGCTGTCCGAGTTCATAAGAGTTGAAGAAATTGTCACATGTCACATTGTGACCCCTCAGTCCCTCTGTCACATCAAGCACAACTCGCAACCCCTGGTTCTTCTCTGGGCATCCACTGGTTGACTTCCCAGTATAGACTTGCATTTTCCAAGCATAGCTTGATTCGGAAGCCACCCATGACTTGATCCCATATTTTGCTGGCTTGCTGGGCATATACTGCCGGAAAGGACAACAACCTTTGGACAAAAGACATTAGCATCAGTGATTAGTATCAGTGTCACAGAAAACAGTCAAAGAAATCAATAGTGAAAATCACTTTTATTACAAATATGAAAACAGATTACCTCTAAATGGAACCAGTTGCTCATCCACTGTTACATCAGGCTCTGGATTGTAGAGGTAGGGCAACCGCTCCACCCACTTGTCCCATACCTCTCTTATGGCTGCAAGTTTGTCTGTCATACATCTTGCTGGTCTTGATTCACAGTCATCAAATCGCATCAGTCTTGAGTAGGTGTGAAAGAGTTTGAGTGGCATTGTGGCTCGGAAAATCGGCCTTCCACTCTCTGCTTACTTCTGTTACTGATTGATCTGAGACACAACTAAAACTTTGTAACATTTTATGGTTTGTAAATAACTCTGTGACCTTGATTTCAACTCCATTTGCCTCACGCGTCATTTTGACCTGAAGACCATCTTTGTACCTTTTTTTGTACAGCTTACATGGAAATGAGAATAAAAGCAACACTGAACTTTTTCTATTGTCTGGGCCAATCTAGGAAAAGTCTTAAAATCTCAAGTTAAAAAAATTACATTTAGGGGATTTGGGGGGGGGTTTAACACAGTGGCGGGTCATTTTGACCCGAGGACAACAGGAGGGTTAACATATTTTGATCAAGACGATAAAAGCAAATTACAATTATAAAAGCATAGAAGTGTACATAACCAGCTACATGATGTACAAAAGCAAAACTTGCAAAACTAATTTTTTTGATGTGCAGAAGTGACACAGTAATTTGAAGATTGAACAGGTAGTTTTAGGAATTTCAATTCTGTTCTGAGAGATGCACCCAAACTGAGAAAAGCTGTAAAATATTAATATTTAAATTCTCTTATCTTAAAATCCTTCAACTGTCATGGACCCAGTGACTTTAGTGCAAGTATTTTGGGGGTGAGAGTCAAGAGGTCAAAGGAAAATATTAAATAATATCTCTGATGCCAAGCTTTATACTTCTAAGTATTACCAAAGTATTGAAACAAAAGCTAACATGTTCTTCAGAGATTTAACTTGCATGCATGAACATTTCAAACTCAAAGTAATTCAAATTAATTATTGAACCAAACTTGGAAAAAGTTGCTTCTGCCATTAACAATAACTCTAAGCACATGTAGTCTAAAGTAGACCAGAAATATAATCTATGCAGCCGTTCCTACAGAAACATTAATGGAAGTGTTGCATCTGTGAAGATTAAATGTTCCGTATAGTAAAAATATATAGCTGCAGTGCATATACATAAACAGCATGGCTCAGAAACTACACATTTCTTTGTCAGTTGGTTAAAGTTAGCTAACTTCAGTTAAAACTGTGAAAGGGAGTCACCTGTGATGTGTTGCCCTTCTCCTCCTGAACGTGCAAAAATAGCAGAAATTTGATTTCAAAGACAGTAGCAGCATCTTGACAAGGACCAGGCCTACTGGGCTCTCAGCACCCTAGTTAGCAACCTTAGTTAGCACAGTGACTTTACTGTGTTGAGTTCAGGACACCACTACAGGAACAGAGTTAAAAGAATCTTGCTGCTGATGCTGAAGGATCAAGCAGCAATGCAAACTAGATAATTATTTGTTTACATGACAAATAACAGTCTCCATTTACTGTAAACCCTGCTATTTATCACAATAACAAAATGAAAAATTCTCTAGACCAGGGGTCCCCAAACTACGGCCCGCGTCATTTGGTCTGGCAATGCCGGATCCGGCCCGCCTCCTCATACCAGAGAGCATTCAGTGTATTTTTTTCATATATTGTATTTTCTGGTTTGTGGATTTTTCTTCGACCACCAGGGGGCTCTTGAGCAGATGTGAAACTAACTTTCCCTCAAATATATACTAGTCAGTCCCAGTCACCGTTTCACTCACGGTTTTTTCCATTTCCATTCTGGGTAAAAATCTATCTAAAAGCGAGCGCGAATGTGTCGTAGTCAGCAATCCCCCCCCCGTCGACAGTTTCAAAGACAGAACAGCACCCACCAGCACCCCCCCCCCCCCCCCCGACAATAATTTTCTAAGGTATCTTTCTCCAAAAACTAAGACCGGCCCCGAGCAGAGAAAGGAACAGCTATGTGGCCCTCGCAGGAAAAAGTTTGGGGACCCCTGCTCTAGACTATTCTCTACTAATAGCACAATATTTAAAACCAAGTGTGGGATTTGTGAAACTTCAATGATGGGTGACTTTACAACTTGTATGATTTTGGATAACACTAGAATTGTTCTTTATTGAAGTTTCACAAATCAGATAAAGGTTTTACAAATCCCACACTTGGTTTCAAATATTCTGATATGAGTTGAGAATAATCTAGTCCAGATTTGAAGAGTCTAGGTGTTGTAGTTTTTAGCTAGAGTAAATTAAAGATGCTGATTGTAGTGAAAAATTAGGTGGAATTGCCCTTTAGCCATTTCCCAAATTGGAAGCAGCAATTGGAAACCAACTTCAGCTTCAATCAAGCAAGAGGGGCTAACATACAGTTCTCTTAATGTTAATGATCTAATGCTCTCATAAATGATAGTGGCATTGGCTGTAGGAGTTTGCTTTGTAATCGGTGGGTCGCCAGATCGATGCCTGGTCTACTGTTGAGATTTCATTTTGGTGTATTAAAGCCGTGGAAATTATTCAATTTCACCTACGGTACCGTATTTTCCGGTCTATACCACGCTACTTTTTTCCTAAGCTTTGAACCATGCGGATTGTAGCCCGGTGAGGCTTTTCTGTGTATTTTTCTTCAACCACCAGGGGGCTCTCTAGCAGGAAGTGAATCATTAGAAGTCAAAATTGTAAATCAAAGAAGAACTCGTTGATTTTCATTTAGAACAACCACATGCTAGCAGCAGGCACGACGGAGAAATGTTTTCAAACTCATATGATGCAGCTTTTAAGTTGAGGACTGTCGATCTGGCACTACAGAGGGAAATAAAGCCGCTGCACTTAAGCTTTGTGTGAACGAAACCATGGTTCGACTTTGGAGACGTAGTGCTGCGTCCTTAATATATCCAGCAGATTTCATAGGACGCAGTTCTCTGCTGAGTCCTTACGGAAAACCGAGAGCAGCTTCCAGTTTTTTTTTGTTTTTTTTGTTTTTTTCAAAAAAAAAAATTGAAGGTGTTAGTATGGTGAGCTCTATAGTCTGCAAAATACGGTAATTGGTTTAAAAAGATTTTTTTTTAAATAAATTATCTGCAAATAATGCCATCTTCGAGTGTCTGCTGTAGTAGTGACTAGCGGCGTAATGATGTAATTTTCTTACCACTAGATGGCAGTAGGTACAAAGCATTTTACATTAAAACAAGAGAATTAGTGATGCATGAATGTTACAGGTAGCGGTGAGAGCATCGTATCTAGCTGTGACGACAGTGATGAAAAGACAGTGAAGCTCAGCAGTAGTTGGAAAGAACATGGGTCCATTTCCCACAACATGTCTGTGTGAAGTGAGCTTCTCAAGCCTGGATACTATAAAAACTGAAACCAGAGAGAGACTGAGAGCTGTTGAGGAAGAGCTTTGTCTTTCTTCAATTTCTGCCAGGAAATCAGCTGTTTTCATCCAGACATTCACAGGTTTCACACTAGATGGGTAAAATATACAGATATTAACATTTTGTACATGCAACTCTTCATATTGTAACAGTGAAATCTTTCCCAAATATTATTGCTTCTTTCAGAATAAGAATTATTTTCTGTATTCTGGCTAAAATAATGCTTGTGGGTTAGTTTGTAAAACACTGAAGTTTTCTACAACTTCTTTAAATTTAACACCACAGTGTTGTGGCTGTTCAGGTGTATTTTTGAAGTGGACATGTTACGTGCAATTTGAAATAAATGTAAAATGTAAGAAAAATACATTTTTGTGTTTATTTGATTCCTATTCAAGACACTTTGATAAGAATGACTATATATGTAATATAGGCGACTACAGAGTATCTTTGTTTACAATTTTGGTTGGTGGTGTGCCTCGAGATTTTTTCAATTAAAAAAGTGTACCTTGGCTCAAAAGAGGTTGAAAAACACTGTATTAAAGGCATTATTAAAAAAGAAACCAAAATATCACACCAGCTGTTCTTTGTAAAAAATTATTTTGCAGTCTTGTTTACGCTTTTACATTGTAGATCTAAATATCAGCTAAATTTGTAATTTTGGCTGATTACTACTGTTAAGTTTAGGGTAATTAACTGCTGGCAATATTACAATTTTTTTTATGAACTTTACAATTACTTATATTTTTACACTATATTTCTGTATTTTCTACATTCGTGACTGTCAAAATTACTTAGGATATATATTTATTCAGTTATGATAATGCCATGTATTTTCTACGGCAGTATAATGCTGTGAATATTACGGTCAGTAACTGCTGGTCTTTTACCATTTCTTACCGTAAATTTACTGACTTTCTTTGCAGTTTCGACTTACGGTAGTTCCATGTAATTTCTACGGTAATGCAATGTTTTTGGATACGACGGTCAAAAACTGTTGGTCTTTTACCATTTCTTACCGTAAATTTACTGACTTTCTTTGTAGTTTCGACTTACGGTGGTTCCATGTAGCTTCTACAGTAATGAAATGTTTTTGGATACGACGGTCAAAAACTGTTGGTCTTTTACCATTTCTTACCGTAAATTTACTGACTTTCTTTGCAGTTTCGACTTACGGTAGTTCCATGTAATTTCTACGGTAATTCAATGTTTTTGGATACGACGGTCAAAAACTGTTGGTTTTTTACCTTTTTTTACCGTAAATTTACTGACTTTTTTTACAGTGTAGTGTGATATAAGTTGTGTTGCATAAAGGACCCATTCAGTAAACCCAAAGAGTAATAAAAACAAACTGAAGAGAAACAAGAAACGCTCTGTGATAAATATTGACTGCATGTGGTCACACAGTGAAACAGTGTGAAGAGCTTCAAGAGACAGTCAGACTCCATTAATACTTTTGAACTTCAGCTTGTTTTGTTTGGTGTGCTGCTTTGAGAGCCATTTTAGATAAGGCTCAGTACTGATACTTCCCTGACACGCTATTCAGGTCTTTTTGTCGCTGCTTAAGAAAAACCACACAGACAGCATTGACATTATTTTAAATCATTTTAATCATATTTGTTAATATATACGAGCGGCAGTGACATAAGCGAAACAAAACAACATAAACAGTATGTCACTGATACATTAATACAGATTTTTGTAACAAAAACAAACGAAAGCCTATATAGCATATAACTCCTTAAAACACAAATTTTAATGGCTAATGTACTCCGTTATCCAATAGTATTCAACAGTATCTAATTTCTTTCTGTTTTGCTCCCAACCAGTCAGGATTTCTTGTATTTCTGTAGGTTTCCAGCCACTTTTCTCCAGGGTTTCTGAAAGTCTCTTAGAGTTTTTGTGGGGACACGGGTTTCTTCTTCACTCCTTTTCTGCTCAGTACCATTTTAGGTCTGTTTGACCAGTCAATGAAAACCTGAACCCAATGGATGAAACACTCATGAAATACAAAATGGAGAACTGGTTAAACAACCTATTCTAAAATTAGATCTTTAAGGCTGTTTGGTACTAACAGCTAATCATAGCGGTACAACTTGTTCTCTTTTATGAACTGAATCATTAAACAAATACCAAATACGACACAATTTGTCGGCAGCATCACGACGAATGCCAGAGTTCGTTTATCTGAAAACATGATCAGCTACAGGGTGGTGCATGCATGTCAGTCTGTTGTCAAGACATGACTTTCAGATACTGTCAGATACTTTCAGATCTGATGTACATTGGTCTTTGAGCCTCAAAGTTCTGTTTTTTTTCCACCCACATCCCATTTCCTCTTTTTTTAAGAGAAGGCGTTAGAACATAAGGTCATGTTTGAGTTGAACGACCGGACGTAAACAAATAAGGCGTTGCCAGAGAAGAATGACTGAGACAATTGAAGATGACTATGAAGAAATGAGACTGATTTTCAAAATGCCAAAATATACTTGCTTGTTTACTCTATGGTGAAATACAAAACCAATGTTAATTGTCAGAACTATCAGACTTCTGAACTTTAGTTACAGGTTACAGGTTATGGGTTCTTTTCCTAATGTTAGGCTCTCCTGTGTCCAGGTTTTGTCTGGATGCCTGGGAACAAAAAACAAAACAAAACAAAAACAAGAGTGAAAATTCAGTTAATAAAAAACCCTGTTAGTAAAAATACACTATTTTTCACTTAACAGCTCTTATTATTACTCAATGACTTAAAACCCTAAATATGTGAATGTTACTTTCCAGCGATTCTCAGATTCTGTTCCAAAATTACATGTGCACACTCTTTATTTTTAGTTCACATAAAAACAGTGCTGTTCAAATGCACAATAAAACTACTGATTGACCTTGCTGTACTAATGAACTAAGAACAACTACAATCGAAGTTAAAATGACTGCTTACATGTGCTTGACTCCTTTTCCAAGCTGAACATCGAGAAAAAAAGCTTCCATACTCGTCCCTCACCTGAAATCACAACCCAAATTAGTTGAAGAAATATCAGAGAATATTTGAGAGAGTGGCACATTACCAACCTGTTTTGAAAACAGACAATGGATAATAAAAAGCAAAACGCCCTGAAGGCTGAAAATGGTGAACAGATAATCCATGGACGCATCGTCTCTTTTCAGGTGGAAACTGCTGAATATCCACATGGTGCGGAATATGCACAGCTGATAGACCGCAGTAACAGCAAAGGCTCTGCAAACGGCAAATGATACATACATGAAGCAGTAAAAGAGGTAAAAGAATCAGCTTTTTGAAATTTGTGGGGTCAGTTGAAACTTACTTTATTTTGTGCAAGCTGTCCAGGTCTGGGTTTAAACTTGAAAACTTCTGTACCAACGTCCACACAGTGATAAGAAAAAGGAATGTGTTTATCTGGAAGACAACAGAGTTTTAAACAGAAATGATCTTTTTTCCAGAATAATACTGAAGTAAATACTTTCTTAAAGTGAATTCTTACAATAATGAAGACAAAGGCGGGACCAATGAAACTCCAAATGTAATCCAGGTTCAACCAGCATCTAGAATATAATGAAGAGATTATTCAGCAGATTATACACCAACATATTCTGAGCTACAGAAAAATGATTTACTGTATATGGGTAAATGTTATTTGACATAATGCCAGAAACGTACACTTTTTTAGCACCGTATCCATTAGCATTGACCAATGCAGAAATGCTAACAATTATGGCTGGAACTCCGTAGCCCCCTGCCATCATGTAGCTGGTTTTAAAGTTGGTGTTGAAGACCAGAACCACCATCCTGAAGAGCTGGATTCCCTCCAGACACATCCAGCAGAATGAGGCCAGGTAGAAGAAGTGCAGCATCCCTGCAACTACTGCACAGCCAACCTAATGGGAGTAGACATGAAGCATGTGAAAAGGATTTAAAGATGAGTTCAAGACATAGGAAGGAGTTAATTGCTGAGGTAAAATGTCCTAACAGCATTAATACACAAACTATTTAGAGAGGCGAGCACTTTCAGTACCATTTTAACTGTAGTATGACTTAATGCTTGCTTCTCTGATGTGTTTTTAGATACTTTTTAATAAACTCAACAAGCCGTTAGAGCATTAACCTTGTTCTGTGTCTGAGAGAGGCCTGCGAGAAAGACAAGAGTTGCAATAAAGAGGCTGATGCAGAGGTGCAGGTGGATGGTTGTTCTTGGGCTTTTGATGGACCGGATCAGTGAGAAGGTCAGGATGCAGAGGAACAGGCAAATTAATGAAAGGGATAGGCCTATCCAGGAGATCAGCTGCAACTCAAAAGTGCTCTGTATGGAGACAGAATTTGAATATTTAAGGATGTAAAGACTCAAGTGGAAGAGTTGCACATCGGAGAATAAGAAATCTCATAATTTGAATAACTGTAAAGGAAGTAGAACCTCTATGTCATAGAGGGCCACGAGTACAGCAAAGCTGCCCAGGTGATTACAGGAACACATAGTGTATTCTGGGTTGAACTCCGCCACGCTGCAGCCGCGATCAGACCACACACCTCCTTCGTTAGATGAATCCCAGAACACACAGGTGTGGGAGGTTTGATTTGACTGTAAAACAGATAAAGCAGCAGTCAGCTTCTATGCACCAGAAATCTGTAGCAATCTTCTGGAAAGCTGCAAAACAACTTTCTTAACAACTTAAATCTAGTCTATAAACCCAGCTGTTTAGAGTTGCTTCTGAACCATAACAACGGAAACACTGACCAACATTTTTATTTATAATTATGGCACTTGACAAAATGTAATGTTTACTGGTTTTCTCAACTGTTGACTGTATCGTCTCTTCTATGACTTTGCGTTTTTGTGTTTTTATAATGCAAAACACTTTGAACTGCCTTGTTGCTGAAATGTGCTATACAACAATAAAATTGATTGATTGATAAATGCATTAGTATAACAGTTATCTTAAAAGGCGAATGATGTAGAAGAAAGAAACAAATAGGCTTTTCTCTTACCTGTTCAAGGTGATGTAAAGTTATATTGACCGGCTTGTCCAGGTGTTTTGTGTCTGTGTTGCTGACACTGACAGTCACCACTTTGGAGTTTATCTTAAAGTTCTGGCTCTCATTCTTTTTCATCCCACTCAAGAAAATATTTGCATATGTTTCCAGGTTTGAATATATCAGCAAGAAAATTGTTGTAAATCCTTTGATGACAGGACAACACAGGTTCAGTGTTTGAAATGAATGTGTTTAAAATGTGTTATTTATAGACGTTGTTGTTACCCGGATAAGATGAGGGATCTCCTGCAGCTTCCTTCAACTTTATATCCACTTTAGCATGTGTAGACAACAGAGTCTTTAATTCTTGGGGTATAGCCGACCCAGTATGTACCAGCAGCTCCACTTCTGGTGGAAAATTGGTATTGAACACAAATTACTTGTATTAAAGTTAAAACTATCAGGTGGTTGAAACATAAACTTTAAAGAAGACGATTGATGTAATAAAAGCAAAAGGGAAAGAGTGTTTATATTTTTATTTTGTTTGGAAAGCAGTCATATTAATTGCTGACTCACCTGTGTGATTGGTGGATCTTTTAGTTCCTGGTGTTTTAATAAAAGGTCCAATGAACCTTAGAGCTTGTTCCACCACATCTAGAAATGTGGAGACTTTCTTGTTGTCATTAAGAGATCCAGCAGACAGGACCTTGTCGATCACAGAGAGCAGACTCTGGAGTCAAAAGAGGAGAGACATTGAAAAAAACAACAACAAAACAACATGTTTTAAAGTTAAAACAAAAAGCAAAATCAGATAGATGTACAGCATCTGACATGATGGGCTTCTTCTAAAAGGCTGTTTTTAAAAACAATTCCTACCTTTAGTGAGACTTCTCCATTGAGCTCCTTTGAATCTTTACTTCCCGAAAGCTTCAGACAACTTTCACTCAATTGCTTCAAATCATCTCGAACAATGAAAAATGTCTAACAGCAAGCAAGCAATAAATAAATAAATAAATAAATAAAAATATGTTTAAAAAATCACAAATAAAAGGTAATTGGTCACAGATACTTCAGGAAAAAACCTTCCATGCTGTGAATTTACCTCCATAAGATTGTTCACATCCTTGAAAACACCACAGTGAAGCTCTAAGAAAATAAAAATAGTTTACTGTCTGAAAATCATTTTGAAAGTACATTTTTTAGTGTAAACCCTAAACCGGTTTGTATTGGTCTTTCAAGAAAAACTAAAATCTATTCTTACCGGTACAACGAGCCATTTTGTTGCCGTAGTTACTAAACCCTGCAGAGCATGCACAGTAATGGCCGCTGGTTTCATGGAGGCAGGATCCATTTCCACAAATTGTCTCATCAATCTTACATATGTCTGAAATGGAAACAAATCAAGGATGAAAAAAATAATTTGAATAGTTGATGCAGCTGAAATATTTTAAGATATATTGAAAGGATTTTAAAAGTCCAAATGTTGTCACATTATTTCATATTCATCACCTTCACATTGCTCCTCCTGCCCAGAAAAGCTAGATTTTCCAGATTTCAGTGCATAGCCAGCGTTGCAGACGCAGTATGTGTTTATACATGATGCATTCAGACCACAAACCTTTTCGTCTTTACATTCATCTGTGTCTGTATGAGCAGAGGGAAGGAATGTGAAAATAATTGAGAAAAATAGTTGACTTGGAGGAATCAATTGAAGTTCAAAGAAAAGCAAACTAACACAACTGTGCAGGAAGTCACTGTGTTACCTCTGCATGTGACGTTGTCACTGCCATGAAATATTTCCACTCCAGTAGAAGAGGAAAATCCTTTTTTACAGCTGCAGGTGTAGCTGGACACTGTGTTTTTACAAGAGGCATTGGGTCCACAGATGTCTCTGTTATCCAAACATTCATTGATCTCTTTTTTGAAAAAGATAAGAAAAGAACAATTATAGGAAATGATGGATGGAATTCGATTGTTTGTCATTTCTAATTACAGACAAACCTGTGCATTTGCCAGGGTCTAGAGCAGTAAAAGTCACAGCCTTTGTTGATGACCTGAATCCCTCCTTACACTGGCAGTAGTAGCTGCCATTTGTGTTGAAACAGTTTGAATTTTCTCCACATGTTTCAGGGTCGTCTGCACATTCATCGAGATCTTTGTCAAGGAAATAGAAATGTGAAAAGTTATTACAGCATGAACTGATTCTTGGCTTAATACTGAAATTGATACTGATGTGAAAAAAGAACAAAAATGCTAAAAACAACAATAATTTTAATCAATAAAGAAAAAATCTCAAAATGATGAGTCATCAAAAAGAACAAAGCACTTTTTAATAATAAAGAGCTGTACATGTGTTGCATATATGTGTTTTTAAAGAAAGTTACTTTTTATTACATACCAACACACTTTCCGTTATCAAAAAAAAACCCATCATTGCAGTATGTTTGTGTTTGGGCAGTGAAAGGAAAAAGGATCAAAGCTGAAAAACAAACACAAAGTGTCACTCATTACTGCAGCTTAACCTCCTGACTACCAGTAGTTCATTTTTGTCCTCTGTAGAGGACATTTCTAAACTTGAATATCTCCCACCCTCTGCATTCTACTGAATTAATTCCTTTTGGTATCTACAGAGGACATTTAGGGCTTTTCAATGATACCACATATGAAGGGGTGGGATTTTTGTTCGTATCTTTTTCTAATACATAAAAATTGCGTTCATCAGTAATAACACATTTTATGGGAAGAGACAAAGTAAGTGCATAAAACCTTTTATTACCTTACAAAGAATGTGGGATTTAAAAAAAATGGTGATTGGACAATATTTTTTTTCCTGGTAGTCAGGAGGCTATTACAGTATTACCACTGATTACAACAGTCATCAAAGGACATAGGATATTTAGAATTATTACATTCAGTGTAATTATTAGAGTCAAAGAGATAAAGAGTTTTGAGTTGAAAAAGCAAAAACAATTATTTATCCTGATTTTCTGAAATTGTAATACCACCTTGCCATGTTATTCAATACATAATTGTTTGGAAGACATGTAAACATCAGCTGGTGTTAAAATTTCAGAATACCATTATAGGCTCTGACTGGGCAATGTCAGTTGTCTCTAGTTTGGTGAAAGACCATAGAGTTTCTGAGCATGCAAAGACAGGAAGAGAGTCTGTTTTTAGATCAAGCTACTGGTATCACTGATAAAGCCAGTCGTGAAAATCATCCTTAATTGTTCGTATTTTAGGTATAAACTTTCCATTCTTTGCAAATTATTATTTAATCGCCCAATCAATCAAGTTTGTGCAGCACATTTCAGCAACAAGGCAGTTCAAAGTGCCTTACATCATATTAACACAAAAATACCTTTTTCTCAGTCAACAACTGAGAAAAATTAAACATATTGGTCAATGTTTCTTTTATTATGGCTGAAAGGTAACTCTAAACAGGTGGGTTTCTATTCTAGATTTAAAGGAATTCAGTGTTTCGGCTGTTTTACTATTTTCTGTAAGCTTGTTCCAGATTTGTGGTGTGTAGAAGCTGAATGCTGTTTCTCCATGTTTGGTTCTGGTTCTGGGGATGCAGAGCAGACCAGAACCAGAAGACATCAGTGGAGTGGTTTTGTGGTGCTGAGACATTCAGTGATTTATAAACTAACAAGAGTTTTTTTTTATATATATATTCTTTGAGCTACTGGGAGCCAGCGTACAGACTTTAGAACTGGGATGATGTTCTCTCTGTTTTAAAACAGGAGCTTGTCTTACCCAACAACAGGAAAGTCCTCTTGGCTGTCATGGTGAAGAGCCAAGCAACGTCTTTTCTGATCAGCATTTATAACAACCTGACAATATTTTCTCTTTTGTTTGTCACAACCTTGTTGAACAGCTCAGAATTAATTTAGAACCTGCAAATAGAAAAAAAGTGAATAGATAGACAAAATAAAAACTTTACAGTTACTGGATTTTTATTTACTTTTTTTTTTTTTTACTTTTCTTCTTGGTCTTGCAAGTGAATTTGTGCCACAGGAAATTGTGACATGGGCTTAAAGTTTTATCGCAATATTTTGTGGTGCTGTTGAAATAACAATAAAAGTCTGATCAAGAACTATTTGTTACTTAACTTCTTTGGTACCGTTAGGTAGCTATGGCTTTGAATGAATGGCACAAATACTGCTCTTGAAAAAAAAATGTGTAATGCACTCCTTTTGGACAGCAGTCTTAGAAAAAATATGTCTGATATCACTAAACTGCACACAATAACTGCATTTAATCTCTCATGGAAAAAAGGTGTAAAAAATAGAAAAATTAACTACAATAATAAATTATTAAACTTTATATGATGATAAGAAATTTATTATAAATTATAAACGATATATGGTTTGATACAATAAACGCCAATACAGTTTCTACAAATATGTGAAAAGATTTTTATTTTATTTTTTTTATTTACATACTGTTTCTATTACCACATGTAAAACAAGATGTCGCGGCCTTCTAGTTTCCAAAAACCAATATTCCAACAAAGGCCGTGGGTGTTAACAGGTGGTTTGATTTGAACGCACTTCCGACTTAATTTGTTTGAAAAAATATATTGTTTATTTCTTGTATAAAAAAAAAATTAGCGACAAAATAATTACCAAAAATGTCCTACAACTTAGCCAAAAACCAAAGTAAACTTAATGTGAATAGTGAAAAGTGTAAAGTGGTCAAAAAAATCATTTACAAAAAAACTTCCATCCACACACCAAACATTTGCCATAAATGGCCACAACACAAGAGCTACTTTGGTCTTTAGAGAATGACCAAACAATTTAAAGTTTAATAAAACATCCTTTAGTGTCGATGCAAGTCCTATTTCAGTAAGATTTTTGTCTGCAGCTGCCTCATTCTCTGTTGATGTAGAGCAGGGGTGTCAAACTCCAGTCCTCAAGGGCCGCTGTCCTGCAGTGTTTAGATGTGCCACAGGTAAAAAACAGTGGAATGAAATGGCTTAATTACCTCCTCCCTGTGTAGATCGGTTCTCCTGAGCCTTGCTAATGACCTAATTATTCTTTTCAGGTGTGGTGCAGCAGAGGCACATCTAAAAGTTGCAGGACAGCGGCCCTTGAGGACTGGAGTTTGACACCCCTGATGTAGAGAATCACTAGCTTACCTGCAGCATCATCCTCTGCGACTCTACATGCTGAGTGTCCTGAGGAGACCAAAAGAGCATCAATATTTGAAAGAATGCAGTGAGCTATGTTCCTTTATCAGTCAAAAATATTTAATAATCTCCTTTGTGATCAAACTCCCTCCCACTACGCACCCTCACCCATCCCCTTTTTGTGCAATGCAAGCCGGAAATCCTGACTATCTACTGACTATTTAATTATTTTTGTCACAACTTTATCTGTCAGGGTCACTTGTAACGTTCCGATACATCACACTTGTTAAATGTGTTAACAGGTATTAAAGTTTTAGATCAAAAGTCAGTGAAGTGGCATCACTTGTTATGTACCAAAATATAAATGTTTATGCAAATGACTAAAGGTAGGAACTGATAGAGTTATTTAAAGAGCACGTCTCAGGACATAAAAAAAAACTGTGGATGATGAACATGAAATTTTCATTTTAAAAAAATGACATCAAATATTTTCTAATTATTTGACAACAACAACATTAAACTAAGTAACAAAAAGCCTAATAGTTAGACTGCTACACAGTTTTATATGCCCCATCCTACTATATTACAAAATCATCAATACGAGCTAGGCAAATTCAGTTTCTGGTTTTGTACTTGTAGTTTTAACTGTTTAATGATTGTCTTGTAACAGTTCCTAGACAGTTTTGTGTGTTATACAAAAATAGAACATAAAACTAAGATTTCATGAAACTCCTTAAAGGGGGTTTAACAATAACAGTTACTCTCTTTAGTTTCAGGAGGAGCTGATGTGACGAGTGAATATTGTATTGACATCTGGCTGCAAAAAAACGAAATGACAAAAAAACCCCCGAGATGAAGCAAATATGGAGGTAGCTTGCCCAAGGCATTATTATAAACAAATAAATAAAAGCCAGTGTTGTCGGCTTATTTCTACTGTTGAAGGCTGTTGAAAGCAAAATATAAAGTTCACAGAGGAGGGACCTGAAGACAAAGTTTGTAAAGCACTGTAAAATATTGAATCCATGCAAAAGAGAACTGACTTTGCTAGCATCCCAAGCTGCCACCACTGCTACAAGCGGATGGTTTCATGAATCTTTTTTATGAGAAGTTGCACAATCTCGAAATAAATGGTTACCCTCTGGGTGAACTCACTACGCAAAGCTCACTGATGTAGAGGGTGCTTGCAACAATATTTCACACTTTAAAAACAATGAGGTGGAGTTTGTGCTTTGTGACTTTAGGAAAATGGAGATGACAGATTGCGGGCCCACAGGGATGTGTGTGAACACACCAACAGAGAGAACTCAAAAACCCACTGACACAGGGACAGCGCAAAATAAGCACATTTCATGATTAAGCATAGCTTAAACAGCAAACATTTTCATTTTAATATATATAAAGGAGTTGTATAATAAAGGAGATATGGTCAGCCATTGGTCTAAAGAGAAACTATTTCATGGACACTCAGAAATTAAAATTAAATGAAACTTGAGCTGTTTAATAAAAGTGGCTCTGAGTAGAACGATGTATCATACATTGTCACAGAGGACAACAGCAACCTCTTAATTTTTTTTTCTCAGCAAAACAAAAAGAGGAACTCTAGTTTACCCAAGAGAGTTTTTCACTGGAAAATAAAGACTCACTGTACAATGTGAATCAAGCTAAACTGGTACTGATTTCCTGTTCTCTGATGGCTGCCAGAGGTGAGAAAAAAATCCCAAAATAAAGAAGAATATATATCTTACCTCAGACTTTCCGGCAGATACTTTTAACTGTGCATTATGGTTCACATAAAAAACACTTTTGCAGTCAGGAACAAACTCCTTGGTTGAATGAAAAAAAAAATCCTTTAAAAACTTTTAAAAATATGTCCTATCTCTGCTTTTCTGCATTTTTGTTTGCTCTTCGAAAAAGATAGCTCAAGATGGTAAACTAAGTGTGTGATTGGCTTTATTAGACTTGAAAATATGCTCTAATTTCAACATAGTTCTGCAGGCTGTACAGGTCTTCCCATGTTAGGTGGTCTTCTCTGAAAATTTAAACTTATGGCGACCAATTTGAATCTTTTTAAGCGTTTGAGTTGGGTTTCTTGGCTTCTTGGCTTGTTTGTCTGAGCTGGACTAATTTTGTTTAGTTTTGTTCCACCATGTTTCAGTTACTCACCTCTCTCATGAGATCTTAACACATTGCAGTCTGCTTCCTCTTTTACTTTGCTACCCCAAAGTATGAATATTTTTGGGCTTCACTGCATCTTCCTTAATCCTTCCAGATACGATGCAAGATCGTATCTGGAAGGAGAAGTATGCTATATTTGAAAAACTAATTAGTTGATTAAATTATTTTCTGTAATATTTGCCAGTTGTTTTAGGTGGAAAGGAAGAATAAAAATATAAGTCAGGGCTTTTTATTTACTTATTTTTATTCTTGCCTACTTTTAAATTCTGATGTTTTAGGTTTAGTTGGTAATATTTTCTGAATATTTTATCCTCCTCTTGGATCATATAATAAACTTTCTGCAAAGCCATGAGATCAGACCCTAAACACCAGTAACTAGAGGCTCTTTATACTTTTAGCTAGGCTTAGTGCCTCACTACAGTTCACTTCTCAAAAAAGTGACTTGCAACCTGATCATGCCAGGCCACAGGACTCTTCCTGTTATCTCACGGCTTTCGTCCAGATCAAAC
This sequence comes from Poecilia mexicana, assembly GCF_051168715.1. Taxonomy (NCBI): domain Eukaryota; kingdom Metazoa; phylum Chordata; class Actinopteri; order Cyprinodontiformes; family Poeciliidae; genus Poecilia; species Poecilia mexicana. The sequence goes on along the minus strand of NW_028263377.1, from coordinate 18,528,450 downwards.
CAGATGGTGTGCGCAGACATTTGGTGTTTTGTGTTGGCCCCAGCTATTTTCATTCTACAGTTTCTCCCAGAAATCTCAAACAATGCGGAGGGATATCCATGCAGCCTTTCTGTCTCAACAACTTCCTGTCACCTCCAAAACAAAAAGGTCAGGACAGCTTTTGGTCTAACTGCTTGCATTGGTTTGCACACAGATGAATAAACTAGGTTATTGCAATTCTGTTTCCTGCCGTGAGGCCGTTCAGTGTACATCCGCAGAGATGGGGATTATTATGACTGCATAGAAAAAAGAAAAAAAAAAGGACTTTCTTATATAAGCAAATTCATGTTGGAATTATTATTAACTCTTACATTTAAAAGGACCTCTGGAAATGTGTTTTAATAGGAAATGTGGAGTTGTTGGAAAGTGCTGGCTATTCACACCATATGTGAATCATTCCCTGTACAGGAGTTGGCTTGCGGTTAACAAAACTGCTGGCTTTTTAGTTTACAAGCCACAGAGGGATATTGCTGACAAAGCTGTAAGAGCTCAGTGACCATGTGTGCTGGTGCTTTTTGGATTTGTGAGGAGAGAGATGAATAAAAAGTAAAGCCCTCATACAGTCAGGCCCGGAAATATTCATACCTCGATAGAACTAGATTCAGTATTATTTTTATCCAACCAACCAGAAGTTGGTTTTGAACTTGAAATGAGACTGACATCTTTGAGAGACAACAAAGCAACACACAAGAAGTAACATAAGAACAAAACTAGTACGGTCAATCAGTTAAAAAAATATCAAACACTGATTAATCACAATTAAACTTGCATTTCTTTTAAAACACATAAAGTATAAGGCACCAAAAATCCCCTTTACAGCTTTCTACCTCAGTGTCTACCAAGACATTTCCTTTATATAGCTGTCAGAAAATAGCTGTCACCACTGCACAGGAAGTGCGCTCATGTGGCTTACAGTTCTTGTAACCTTCACGATCAGATCTTCTGCTGATGTCACAGTGGAAAAACATGTTTTTGTTGCTTCCTGAAACTTGTTGCTAAGCTTATATCTTTGTTACATCTGTATGATTAATATCTTTTATTGCATATATTGAGCAATTTTTTTAAAAGATGCAATCAAGGAAGCAATATTCAGACGGAAATGTCTGCATATCGGAAGGAAGTTTCAGCTAGCTCACCACAATTCCTCTTTTTTTTTTTTTTCTAAAGTTTAAGTTAAGTGAAAAATAAACCTTTGATGAGTTTGAGAAAGTTGATTACATCAGTTACAGGATATATCCAAGTATACTCGACAAAACCTAAATTGCTTTTTAGTTAAAGTATGTTGAAAGAGCAATGTTTATATGGAGGAATATGTTTATAGTGTAAAATATCGCGAAGTCTTTACTTGAAGTGAAATACAAATTGTGTTTGCAGAAAGTTTTATCATGGAAAATTGCATGACCTAGTGGTCAATAACAGTATTACATCAGAACGACGTAAAATTTTCTTTCATTCAGTGATTTATCTTCTTGGTTTTATGCACGTCACAAATCAATGTTACTTTTGATTTTTAATTTACTTTCTATCTATCTATCATCTATCTATCTATCTATCTATCTATCTATCTATCTATCTATCTATCTATCTATCTATCTATCTATCTATCTATCTATCTATCTATCTATCTATCTATCTATCTATCTATCTATCTATCTATCTATCTATCTATCTATCTATCTATCTATCTATCTATCTATCTATCTATCTATCTATCTATCTATCTATCTATCTATCTATCTATCTATCTATCTATCTATCTATCTATCTATCTATCTATCTATCTATCTATCTGTCGAAAATGAATCTGATCAGATGCAACATAGAACAAGAATTTACCTCATGTTATTGGTCTGGAAATTTAAAACAGAACCACTTACTCAGCAACTTCGGTAAGTTTCATGAAAACTTCTAAAGATGCTGATATAAGCCTTCCAAGTGGCCTTTTGCTTGTTTCTATGTACTCTGCCGAACCCAGAGGGTTGCTTTTGGGTGAGTGATCAGATATGTTTCATGTTAGCAGCAAAGTACTTACACTGCAAGATGGCTAAGTTTTGGCTTTGAATGCAACCCGCTGATCCGTAAAACATAATCTTAGAATGTTAGAAAAAAAAAAACTGTGATGCTTCAGATAAATTATTTACTAATAATTTACAACATTCACATTCAGTCTAAAGAAAAACACAAACATGTTGTTTACTGGAAAATGTTTCACAGAAGTCTTTCTTTTCTTGTGGGTGTCTACTATAAAGATGTTATGAAAGTCATTTATTTAAGCCGCCCAGGTTTTAAGAGTTATAAAAGCAGCAAAAATAACAACAAGGTGGTATCCATAGTAATCATTGCTGTTGAGGTTATTAATTGTTTTATTGCATCAACAACATATTTTACCTAATCTTTCAGGAGTGAAAAAAATATTAGTCAGGAATTTCAACATTTCATGAAGAGAGAGAAGTAAATTATCTGAAATTCAAATATTAAAGCAAACATTAAAGACACTCATAGACACATCATAAACTTGTGCAAACAACAGAGCAGTGCTGTTTAGAGGTTGTTTAAATTTAATCAGTGTCACAGTTTTTCTCTACGCACTTTATGTTTCTGGTATTTATTTATGATTTTAAAATATCAAGTAAAACGGTTATGGTTCAGTGCAAGAGATGGATTCATAATGTCACAGGACATGAAAGTAGATATATGTAAAATATGCAAAAAAATAAAATAAAATAGGCACAACATGACATATTGAGCTTTAAGTATGCATTTTTATACTTAAAGCTCAGTTTATGAATTTGTCACAGGCAAACTGAAGAGTTTCTATTTAACAAACCTGTGGTAATAATCGCTGATAGGTGTCTTTCATACTGCATGAACCACATGTGGTGTCCATGCTAACTCAGACTGTTTGCTTGACTGCAAACATTTGTGGTAAAAATGTCTGTGATTTTGGTCTGTGAAGAGAATAAGATAATAAAAAATGCTGCTGTTTTTAAGTGATATTGTATGTGATAATGCAAAAAAAAACATCAGGGTTACTGCACAAGCTGTCTTCACTTGTGTTTACTCAAACACATCCTCCACCCCCCACAGACATAGGAAGAGCTGCACCCATAGGACATTTAGGAGTCATAAATGCAAAAGTGTTAAGATCTACATAAGCGCTCAGACTAAATATTTCTGCTTACACAAAGAAAACTGAAGTAAGCTTCAAATACAGTTGAGTCAGAAACTGGGTAAAAGTAGGCTAGAAGTGTGTGAGAAAACGGGGATCTCTCCTATTATGCATGACCTAGTTTCTGAGCTCATTTTTTAATTTAGTACAAAAGTAATATATATACAATTATTTCCTTCATATTATTTCAATATAACTTGCAAAAAATTTCAACATTTCTGCAGAGTTTAAAATTCAGCAAGCAGATACTGCATGCACGCCTAAATCCCAGACCTCAGTTGGATTTATTTGCAAACAGTCTGAGTTAGCATTTCACACTTTTTCCACATGCATTTGAGACTCGGAGATTTGTTTCTAAGCTTATGCTTTCTATGTTTCCAGCTGCTGTGTGGAAACTCTGAGTATTTATCTGTATACAATTATGAATTACAAAGGGATGATTCATTCGAACTTCCCCTTTTGAAAAAGGAAGTAGAAAGACAACAATTAAAGCTGTGACCCCGTACGTTTTCTCTGAGAGAGACTTGGACTACAGGTGGAAAAACTATAAAATTCAGGCACTGACAAACGAAGTCACACCAGTTTTAATATTACTGCATAAAACCAGGTTAAAATTCTGCAAATAGGAGCCATGAAGCTAAAGTTTTTCACCTGACCACCTTAAGACGTCAGACTTGTTGTGCTTTTGCTCAACCAGCAGGATGCACTGCAGCCCCATCATAACCAGCTTCAGTGTCAGGAAAAAAAAAAAGAAAGGGAGAGAAACTATCAAGCTGAAAAGCATCATTACGCTGGCCCTGAGATGAGCATTTGTGTATGAGGGAAAATTAATACCATTTTTCACATAAATGAATGTCTGCTCTCAAATTAGCGGCTGGAGAAATGGCTGGAGATTATCTGGTTTCTTAATACTTAATTGAAGCCAGCTTCTAATTAGCTTGCCATTATCATCCAACTTAGAAACAATTCCTGATTTCTAAAACTTTTCAATGCAGTGAGAATAGAAGCTGGCAACCTAGAAATAATTTTAAAGATACACCATGGAGAAAGAGAGTAAATGGTGTCCTCTCGTCACAGCCCACTCACTGTGACCTCTTTTTAATTGTCGTCCTACTCAACATTAATTTAGCTAAGAGCAAAACCTCTGAATTAACGTCCTTTCATTCCTTTCTCTTACTGTGTCACTCTCATTACATGGTGTGCAAGTTCTGGCTTTATTAACCTCTTACAGGCCAAACAGAAGTTCACTACGTTCGACCTGGAGCACATTTTCTTCGCTTTAATTTTGAAGACTGTGCCAGCAGAGCGAAATGACCCAGTGTTTTGTGTGCAGAATGGAGATGTGCTTTGAATGTTGGGACTTTGAATGGCCCCCACACGGTTATTTTAAGGGCATAATTCCTTTGCTTGTGTCCGCACTGCAGGCTGGCGGCAGCTTTGATTGTGGCCTTGCAGCGTCGCTGCCAGTCTGAATGAATTGTTCCAAAATGACGTGCTGCACAGAAAGCGTACCTGGCAACAAAGCCTGGTGGATTTCACTGGACTGTAACTGGGCCAAAAATTCTGCCTCTGGACCTGAGTTGTTGGCACACCGTCATGTTATAGACAGACATTTGACTTTGACACGCAAACTCACACGTGGGATGCTGAGGAGCATCGACAATCTAGACTTTGTGGGCAAGCAACACTCACCCTCACACGCTCATGATCTTAGAGTTTCTAAATACCTGTCTGCAAGCAGCTCTGCTTCTGTCACCTTCTTCTCATGTGCTTTCTCCTTTCCCACCTTCTTTGAATTATTGAACTCTTTCTTTCAAGGGGACCAGTTCCCCTCATCAGATTTGTAGGCCATCAAGTCTGCTTCACCGCTCCTTCACCCGAGGCTGCTGCAGCCACCATGTTGCCTCATGACATTGAGGAAATCACTCACAAGTCCCTCACTTACATCTCAATGGCTCCACCGCTTGTTCCTTCTCAATCTTTTTTTTTTCTAAGAGCCTGCCCTCCTAACCCTGACTTTAAAATTTTCCCTCTTGCCTTTACAATCTCTATTTCTCTTTTTCTGCAATGTTCTTCACTCTATTTCCTTCCTTCCATCCAGCCTCCCTTTCCCTGCCCTCTCCCTCCCTCTGTTTTTCTGTAATGTCACGGCCCACTGCTGGGTGTCACCGAATTGATGGAGGGAAAAAAATGGAAGCTGAGGTAAGGGAGGGGCCTGGTAAAAATGCAGAGACGTCTTGCCATGTGAGAGACAGACAGACAGGCAGGCAGGCAGGCAGGCAGGCAGAGTGACAGACATAATGCCGACAAGTGTGTTTCATGTAAAATGCTCTGCCCCGATGAAATGCATTACTCAGTAAGAGCTCCACCATTTGCAGTAACGTCATGCGGCTTGATGCTTGTCACACCTTGAATAGTATGTGTGCCATTACAGTTGTTCTTAGGCTCTCTTTCCATACATACAGTGAATGTATTTTCAATGTACCTGAGGCTTTTTTCATTGTCTGGTACCGAAATGTACGCTTTGAAAATGTGTCATCAAAAATTTCTTGTGTTTCATGTTTGTTTAAACAAGGGCTGTCCCTCTTTAGGGCTTTGTCCCCAAAGCTGATCTAAGACACTCAAGAATAAGTATTGACTAATTCCAGGTTACGGGAAGATACCTAATTGGAATAAATGGCATAAACTTTAACACTTTGAAGCTTCAAAGTGTTGGAAAACCACTCCAATTTCGTCAGCAGTAGTAATGATAATTGTAATTCCCTCACCTGCAGTAGACAGATGCCAAGTCACTGTGATCTTGTTGGGGAAAAAAAGTAGATCCTGACAAGCCATTTTTTTTGCAACACCTTTTATTTCAGCTCACTTATTGTAGTTCGGATGATGGATTATGACCCCCGATGTAGCCAAACTAACTTTAAGTGAGCTTTTGCTGGTAGACATTTTATTTTTGGTTTCATATAATCACAACTCCCTTAGACTTGACTGTCCATAATGTTCTTGCTGTGGGTGATTGGAGCAAAATTACGACCAGCAAACCACCAACAGATATTGGAGTCGATATCCATGAAGTGCTCTGATACCAATCATTTAAAATTGTCTTGATTGAAACTGAAATTTTAAGCCAACAATGAGGAAAAAATGTTATTGCAACATCTTTTTCCTCGATCATCTCCATCACTGTGATGTCCGTAAAACTGTAGCAGCTTACTTACTATTGCGCTCAAGCATTTTAATTGTGATTGCGATATTTCACACATTGAAATAGCGATGTCTAAAACGTCACAAGTGCAACTTTGTTACAAATGTTACCTAATAATGCAAACTTTCTTCTAGTGTGATCGAATGGTAAAGTAGTGAGAGTCAAAAATACCTTAGGGTTGAAAATTATTTCCGCGTCTCATCATTCTTAATCACTTAGATCAGTCAATAGAACTGCTCCAATCCGCAGCAAAGTCAAAAACACAAACAGGGAAATAAATCACCCATTCAGCGGCAAACACATTTCTCTCTGACAGCAGCAAACATCTCACACCCTGCGTCACACAAACATGCACGCCTGCACATTTACTAAACAAAGACTTAGGAATTGGGGTATGAAGGTGTTTGGGCACAGACGATCTGGACCATGAATTTGGGTGTAAATTCTGTTTGTGTAAGAGACAGATGTGTGCTCAGCCACCAAGACAGTAAATTCAGCGGGAGGTGCTTTTGGAAAGGCCTCCGCAGCTATTCAAACAGATTAACAGAGATAAACAGCAAAACAAAGCACAGTAAAACCCTTGCAGTGGAAGATCGCCAGCTGACCAGTGGCAACAAGTTGATTCATACTTGATGGACTGCGTCATAGGAGAGAAGGTTAAGAGGTCTGCACCAAAATAACCAGGCCTTTTATGCGGATGTGTGTGTTTCTGTCTGTGGGATTAGGGTTGCGAAAGGTCTCTGGCATGAGTGGGTGGTAAAATGCCCCGACTCCTGTGATACGTGATGATCTGAAGAGGAAGTGGGAAGTGGCTGATCCGGTCCATGTTATTAGTCAAGCTCCGGTAGACCATGTAATAGCCTCACAGCGCAACAGGGAGTCGCTGTTCCAAGAGCCAGCTCTGCCCAGTATGACATCCCGATATGGAAGGTATTCATAACAGCATCACAGCGAAACTCCTTGGATGGCTGTGTACAGGCGTTTGTGTGTATATTAGTGTGTGTGACACGCTCCTCGGAGTGTTTGCATAAGTGCTGATTCTGCTCTTCCCAACCCTTCAACTCTGCATTTTTTTACACAGTGCCCCCCCCCTCCACTCTGCCCTCATCTCCTCTGTTCTCTTCATCGACACACAGCTTGCCTCCTCAACCTTTCCCTCAATTCGTCACACTTACCTTTTTCATTACCCCTTCTGCCCCTACCTACCCTGCCAAAAGAAAAAAGAAAGAAAGAAAAAAAGTTGTGACTTGTTAACTGAGTTGGGCGGGTGGGGGGAATCGAGGAAAAAGCCTGTAGAAAAGTTAGAACTTGATATTTATGAAAACATCTATGAGCCGTGATGATGCCTAACAGAATGAGAAATATGCTGTGTGAATAGAGTGCAGCATAATCTACTGGAGGTTTAAGCATTAATATTGGATGTAACAAAACACATTAATTTAAGATTAGAATGGCTCTGGTTTACAGGCAGCAGCAAGGAACAATGCGAGCAGATTGTTTTTATGAGTCATAATAGGTTTTACCTGGAGCTTAAAATGCAGTTAATTATATTTCTTGTAGATGTGGAAGAGAAGAATAATCCTCACCACCATCAGGCGCTTCAAACTTCACACTGCTCTGAAAAATGGTCTGTTCCATTCCAGATTTCTGGGGATTTTTTTAATCACACTTAAATATTTCAGATTAATAACCTATTGAACTCATATATCCATTAATTACGCCTAATTGTCCAGGTGATGAAGAAGTACAACAAATGCAAAGATGATGCATCGCTTCTGTGACCAGCCAGCAGCAGAATTTAAACATTTAAAACAGACTTTCAAATACAGAAGGTAAGATGTATATTTTAATTTTGAAAGATTTACTCAGCCAACAGCAGGATGGCTATACTGACTCCATCTGCAATTATTGTCTCAAAAAGAAACGAGGCGATAATGAGCCTTCAGTGTTATGTGCGTTGAAGTCATGTGACACCTCCTGTCATCCAGCACTGCTGGGTTGTTTGTTTTAAACTAAAAGTTGTGTGGAATAATATCGCATCCACTTGGAAGTATCTTCTGCTTTGTGAATGATTTCGTTTTCTAATCAGTTCTTGGATTTCTTGGATTATGGTGGGATTTCTTCTTGAGATCTGTTGTTGTTAGCAAACTTCCTTCTAAGTAAAGAACGACCTGGACATTGGGAAGCATGTTCTACGTGAGAAATGCTGCATCCTTGAGTGCCGACTGCTGGCCTAGGAGCTGTAAGCAGCAGCTTGTTTTTGCTTATGACTTTGGCTCACTTAGATGCAGAGATTAGATCCAACCCAACCAAATTCGCTCGTACTCTCTCAATCTCTTTAACCAAAGCTTATGCTCATTCATCCATGCAGCATGTTTAACTAAGTAATACAGCATTGTTTAGAGAGCGAAAATACAACAAATACATCAATACAAAGCCCTCCTGCCAGGGCATTTTATGGGGCATCTGTTTTCCATTCTTTTCCTCGGCCCAAAGAGCTGGCAGGCTGCCGTGTCGCTGTGGCCAATCTCTTTCAGCCAGAGTTGAGGTATGCAATCTGCATCGGGCTCCATTTCACTGGAGCATGCAACATCCTGGCTGAGCATCTGCCGGTTCTTTCCCAAAATCTGATGTACGTCTATTAGCACAAAGACCAAACTGGTGCTGAAGAGCAGCAATGTACCTGTCAGTGGGTTGTGCATTCCTGTGTATTTTTTCATTTTGCCCTCTTTTCGTCTCTCCTTTTTAATTTGTTACACCTTAGCTAATGTTATGATTCGCAGCCCTTCTTCCCCCCGTTTTATTTGCTTGCCTGAGTCCTCCCTCTCCTTTTCTCGTGGTTAGCTATTGAAGTACCACTGGGATCTCATTAAGCCTCTAACTTCAAATAAATAAAACAAACTGCAGAAACAAAATGAGGGATCTATATATTATAAAAATCTGAGCTGTAATGAGCCTCCTTCTCCCTGTTCTGACACCTCCCTGACACCCTCTCCTCCCTAAGTGTTACTGGCTACTTCTGTCTGTTAAATTAATTTCCAGTAGGCTTTATTGGCATAACCAAGGCATTCTGATTGTGCCAAGGCTTTAGAGGAAAACAGAAAAATAACATGCGGGATTATATCTGCCTGTCTTCCTTGCTTCCCAGCCTTAGTGCATCCCAACTCGTCCTTTGCCAGAGTGCAGTCAGCAGCAGCCAGCAGAAAACGCAAATTATCTCCAGCATTCTTCAGTCAAAGGAAATTAGGAATTGCTTGGTTATATTTCCTTTAACGTCCATCTGCAAGATCGCCGAAACAGAGAAATTTAATTTGTTTGTACCTTTAAAGATGGGAACACGCCAGCGTGGATGGATGGCAGGCTGTGCTGTTTGTCTCTGGCTCCTTTCTTTCTGCCCTCTTTCCTTTTTTCTCCTCTCATTAAACCTCTCTCCCGCTCCCTTTGCCTGTCCAGTTAATGTATTTTCATGTATTTGTTGAGCACTGCATCCTGAGTATTTTACCACCTTCCGTGATAATCATTCCTAGCTCATCACTTGCTGCGGTATTCTTTATCCTTGGGCAATAAAAGATCTGGTACTGATCCAGGAAGTCCTCTCAAGTACTGGCAGAAGAAACTCTTGACCTGCTTTTTCGAGGGTTGCCTTTGTTATACACAGATGAACTAAGAAATGAAAATGTGTGGGTCACGGAGCCAAGATGAGCATCTTGGGAAAATATCTTATTATTTTAATCGATCAACCTCGAAGGATGAGTATCACTAGTGTTCTGGTGCTCCAAGGACTTCCACTGAGATCAAGAAGCTACTGATGTCGATTGTGAAAGTGGAGAGTTTGGTGGGGGGGAGAAGGAGAAAGGAAACAGAGAGATGGGAGAAGGCAACAGAGGAAAAAAATAGGAGGATGAAAGAAATCTTGATTTTGTCTGAGAGAGTATTGATTTTTTCCTCTGGGTTGGCCATGTGCGTGTAGCCCGTTATTAGTTCAGAAACAAAAAAAAAAAAAAAATGGAATTGTCGACTTGTGTGTGTGCTGATGTGTGTATCCGCATGTGCGCTAGCTGCGGTGTTTGATTGTGTTTCCTCTCAGTGTAGGTTCACTTGTGTATACCAAAGTATTTTGTGTTATGTGTGTGTGTGTGTGTGTGTGTGTGTGTGTAGGTGTGTGTGTGTGTGTGTGTGTGTGCACTGACTGTTTGGGTGGAGGCCTAGCTGTTGGACAGCACCTCATCCCCGTGTGCTTTGGAGGCCCCGGTTAGTTGGAGATGTCGAGATTAGAGAGAGATTAAAGTGATGATTACACAATGCCTTCGCTCTAATGATCCCAACTGTTTGTTCATCTTATCAGCTGTGGTGCACTGGATTCCACGGCTGCCGCTGATATGAGATAACACACAGATCACTCCCATACCTCTGGCCTTCCAGACCCTCAGCTCCGACCAGCGCGCTAGTCAGAGAGAGGGCAAACAATCCCTCTGGAAAGAGATGGACATACAGTGTAGGAAATACAGAGACGGGAAGAGTGACTCACAGGGCTGACCTCTGGAGTCCACAGAAGCATTAGCCAGAGTGCTCATTGTTCACCGAGACAATACGCTGACCCCCCGGAGAGCCCTCGGTCTGCAGTACAATGTACCCGCACAGCCACAGCATATTAACAGTGGGAGCAGTGGGTGGAAGCCGTGATAAGACATCCAATGTGCTGTGGTGTACTATGTGGTGCAAGTGTACATTTTGTGGCTATTGGGAAGAAGTATGAGGTCATTAGTGTCAATGTGTGTGTGTGCGTGTGTGTGTGTGCGTGTGTGTGTGTGTGTGTGAGAGAGTTTGGGTGTGTATGGTATATATTTCCTCCAAAAGGAAAATCTTGTACTTGGTTTCAAGTGGTGCAGTGTTCTATGAAATAAAGTATCTCATGCCATTATGGTTGTGTGTTTTTGATAAAGCAAGGATGCAAAGATTTTTAAGCTTAAGTGTGTTTGCCTGAATATGACACTGTGCACAAGAGAATACAGTTTAAGTGTGTATCAGCATGTACGTGTGTGTGTGTGCTCTTCTCTCCATGCCTGCATGCCACCCTGATCTCCCCATTACAAGGTCGATTAAGCCACTAATCCCCAAAATACACGCGTCCAACAGCACGACACTGGAAAAAAAAAAAAAAAGAAAAAACGCTCCCAAGGAAAAAAAAAAATGGCTGAATCTTCGCTTCCTTGTTGCTCGTAGCTTAAGCTACACACCAGTGCAGTTTGCTACAGAGCATGAGCACAGAAATGTGTTTTACCTCCATAACCACACAGGCAGGGGATTAACAGGAACCTTAAACCCTGGAAAAGCAACTACTTTTACACTCCCGTGGCTTCATAGGAAAAAAATGAATACGCTGCCACAGTGACACAGCAGGATCCTCGATGCTTTTATATCAGATAGTTTTATGTTCATGGAAATTCATTGGTAAACCGATTTGTAGGATTGGTTTGGGAGCAATAGCTAAAATATGGCAACTGGAGAAAACAAGATGCCACAAGTGAACAGGATTTATTAATAAATTCAAGATAAATAAATGAAAACGGGCGCATTTGTGTCTTCTTTCCTTCAGCACATTAGCACAGATGATCAATGCCTTTCATATTTTATTCTCACTCTGAAACTCAGTAATTACAGTGACTCTTTACTCTTGTATCCCCGATGTCCTGCCCTGCTCTCTGGATGAAATGTGAAGGCATCTGCATAACATTAATTAGAGAAATGAACCAGAGCATAGTACCAGGGCCCCTCAGAGCCATCCTTATTCCACCATCTCCCGCTTAATTTGGCCGGATTTCAGCTGGGGCAATGCTTCAGCCCTCAAGTCTAAGGTGGCGTCACTCTTATCTCTCCCTCCTCCATGACTAAAGCTGGCTTTACTCACAGTTTGAAATGAGGTTAAATATTTAATTCAGTTCCACATAATCTAATATTACTCGGTACTCATAACTGCTCAAAAATTGACTTCTTTGTGAAAGAATGAACAAAATAAAACTGCTTTTTTATTTACCTTATGGTTGACTTCGTTCCCCCTCACATTGGTCCTACCATCTGATCATTTAGAGTGAGAATGTTATGATCCAGGCTGTGGAGGAAGTTAGAGAATCTAAATGCAGGACAGTAAAGCAGGAAAGAGTTGTGATCAGAAGAGCTTTTTTAATAGACTGAAGGTGCAGAAGAGTCAGAATAAAGAGACTTAATGTAAATGCTGCACAACTTAAGCGATGATATGGACCAAGAAAACTAAAAGCTCTTCTGGAATCATCTTCTTTGGACACATCAATTCAAAATTAAATTATTTGGACACCAGAAAAGAGTGCAAATGCATTCGTAGTATCATGAGTTGATCTGATTAAAGCCTGAAATCTCTCAGGTGAGTCCTTGCAAATTTATTTTTTGAAAACAACACATGAAGAAATTAGTCTTGGACAAAGTCCAGTTATTATGGTGGGCATCACACTTTATTCAAATTATTATCCATTATCAAGCCTTAAAGTTGTTTATTTTTCCCATGAAACAAGACCTAGTTATCTTATTTGGTTTCATTTACAAAGTAGATTAATATTTAAGTTTTACTTGGCAAATAAGGAAAACCTATTTCATGGTCAGATATGTAATTATTACAAAATAACTAAATTGCTACATATACCTCCAGAAGTAGATGAAAAGTGAAAAATTTGATGCTATTGTTGCTTTTTTCTCTTGAAGAATGACCAAAGCAGAAAAATGCTGGTCTTTTCAAAATCAGAATCTTTACTGACTAAAATATCAAATATGTTTCCTAAATGTCTTCATCACCAATAGAAAATATATATATTTTACATGAATGTTTTGCAATTACCTTCTTTGACACAACAGACTTGCAGGCGTTATGACACAAAGAAGAGCAACTGTGCTGTGTGGTGGAAAAATTACAGCTATAATTGTAATGTAAGGTCAATGTATGTGAAACCTTTACGTAATTATGCAAATAGATGGCAGCTGTAAGTTTATGCTCATACTGAAGCCATTTAAAGGACAAAAGATCTCTCTAATCAATTAGCTGACTAAGCTTAATAACGTTGTTTTCTACTTATTTGATACAATGTTTTACTTAAGCCTGATTTGGAGTGAATTTTATGAAAATTTCACCACAATGCTGATCTAAAAGTTTCTGTTTAATTGCTCATTTTCTGTATTGTTGTGTTGCCACTGCGTATTTGTCTGACTTAACTCTGGAAGTGCCTGCAGTCATGGACTATGCCATCCTCTTTTTTTTTTTGGTTTGTTTTGCCGTGGTGTTTGCTGTACTTCTCGAGTGTTGTCGCAGCTGGTGGTCTCGCAGCTCGCCTGTGGGGTATAAATCTGTTCTCCTGTTCCAGGATCCAGTTAACATGACTGACCTGCCTCTCTGCTGGCTCTGTGCTCTTAAAATTTCTGTCTGGATCTGTCTGATTTCGTTTTTTATCTCCAGGAGCTGCACGGGAGAACCATTGTTGTGGCTTCAGCCTAATTTAATTCGACTGAATCAGAACCGTTTTTTTTGGGATATTTTTTTGTCTTTCCATTTGTGCAGATCTGTAACTACCGGTATGTGAGAGGAGTTCATGCACCTTGTTGACAAGTTGAATTTAATTATCACATTAACACATTTTGTGATGAAATAAAACTAATCAAACGGGTGTTATAAGAATAATTAACATCTGACTTACTAAAGTAATTAGTATAAAGAAATGCAAGCTCTGTCTGCTTACCGGGCTATAATTAGCTATGTGAGGGGCAAACGTGATGAAGTGGAGCTGCAGAGGGCAATCATTAATATTAGATGTTTGTTACCTTTTCAAAAAAACCAAAGATTTAGTAGCATTAAAATGTCGAATGAAAGTAAATAAATTAGACTTCATAACTATCACTGCTCCCAGTAAAGTCAATAAATGTTTACTTTCCTCCAGTTATTTACTCAATTTTTCTATTTCTTGTAAATAGCCTGTTGATGTTTTTATGCAGAAATATTTATGCACATTTTGTACATTTTTTAAAAAATTCCCTTAGTTGCCCATTTCTTTTAATCTGCGTATGCAATTTTTAATCTATGCACATAATTTGTTTTTCCTTCTTATGCCCTAAATTTGCCCTTACTGTTCACTCTTTTATTTTTATATTCTGTTTTTATACTACATTTATACTATGTGTGAGTCTGCATTCTTTAGGTTCCCTTTCACTTTGCTGCTGGCTCACTGAAGTTTCCTCACCAAGGGGCAATAAAAGTTATTTTAAATTAAGATCTGTGCAAACAACATAACTCACATTATGAATTTCCTCCAAAGTCAAAATGGATAAAATTACTTTGAGTTGTGTATTTGAAAGAAAATGGAGCTAAGTCACACAGTTAATTTCAGTTGCAGTAATTCTATTACAGAAAGTGTAAAGTGTTAAATATCCTCTGCAGCCAAAAGCCTTTGATTTGGCTGAATGTCTTCATTGCTCTAAAGATAGGAATGCTTGATGTCATCAACCCTCCAACATCTACACAAAGCCATTGAATCAATGGAGGTTATCTATCCATGCTCGACCATAGATAACTTTTTTTTTGTAATATCGCAAACTGAATTTGACTGGATTATAAGATTAAAGTCACACTGTCCAATATTTCATTCTATCTTTGATTTGGACATGCTTTCCCTGTGGTATTATTTAATAAACTTCTGCAATGTCACAAGATTTATTTCCACCCAGCCTTGCTTGATTCTTTTTTTTTTTCCCTCCAAGATCCAGGATTAAAAACTAGGATTAAACAGAAGTATACGGAAAGGAATTTGAATCTGTCTCAATGGCCTGTGGTTTTACTGCACTTTATCATGTCCAGTGGACTTCAATGCACTTCACACTACATTTAGTCATTCCCCCGTTCATGCACGCTGACCCTGGTAAGCTACATTGTATAGTTGCCCTGGCACATTGTGACAGAACCGATGCCCACTGGACCCACCAGAAAGAGCGGCGTTCATCCTGGTTACAGGACAAACAGTGAATTTTTGTAGATAAGCTGGATTTGTTCATTTTAAACAATGACCTGATATAGTGTTTGCTGTGAATTGGTTCTATAAGAGGAATAAGAGGAACTGAACTGGATGAGTGTGGTTTATCAATGATTTCATTTTTGTTTCATCATAATTTGTTTGATAATAATATTTTTTTTTAAATCCATTTATTGGATAATATTTCATATCAGTTTGATTTATGTATAAGATTACTTTTACTTTATAGACAGCAGCTCTAGACCAACTATTAACTATCTGCAAGATACTCACTTTGACCTGTGACTTACTTAGGTCAAAGGTCATTAGATTTGATCATGTTTTTAAATTTCTTGGCCTGTTTGACTCAACCTGGTATAAATTTCACAGCATTCATCCCCCTTTCCCCGTTTACTGGCCACTTCTCCACTTTGCGCTGCCAAAGGTTCGATTGTAGTAACCTTGTGGATGTAAAAAAAAAAAAAAAAAAAACAGAAAAATGAAAATGGCACATGATCAGAGCTTTGACTCAAAGGTTAAACAGCAGGTTAAACTTCCTATTTTCACACGGCAGTGGTTTAACTCAAGGCAGGAAAGATTCAATGAAATCCTTAATGAAATCCTCGGATAACTACAGGCTACCTAATTAAGTCATGGCCACTATTTAATTGCATTTTCAAAAAGCTTTTTAGCTGATTGGTAGCTTTTTACTTTCTAGAAAAAGGAGCAAAAGCTGATTGATTCTGTGTCATTTCTGATTAATATTCATTGTGTCGCGGCTTTTAATTATTTGTGCCATTATTAGTTTTTTGCCCTGGCACACCCACACGTAGAGAGCCTCGACGGTGTGTGTTTTGTAAACGGACTATTAAATAACTCTAATCTAAATTTGAAACACTGTGATTAAACATGGGTTGGGTCACGCTGTCAGTCTGCTGCTGCGCGGCTCACACAGCTTCGGTGGAGGAATCGTGAAAGCTGTGCTCCGACTCCTTTTGTGCCCAGCAAGTGTTACATTACACATATCTGAATGGGGATGCGTAAATGTAGGTGGGAAAGATATTATAAAAAAAAAACAAAAAAAAAACAGCCTATCCAATTTACCCAACAGCTTAAAAAAAAGCCATTTTGGAACCCCAAATTTGCAACTGCTCCCAAAAAAAAGCACAAAATGTAATAGAAAGGAAAGAATGAAGGTTGAAAGTGGGGTAAAAAAGAAGAGGTGAATTGACGGTGTGGCGGTGAACAGGTCCCTCGGGAGCACATTAAGTGAACAGTTCTTTAGTGTGTAGGTGTGTAATGTCCCTTTGTAAAATCTGCCCTTGCTTCTATAGCAACACGCCTCTGTGGCTACACACTTCAACGTGCAAACTTGGCTCTGCATGCTTTCTGATGGCCTCAATCCTCAAGTGTTTGCACACTTTTTTTTTTTTTAAAGCGAAATAACACTTCACTTCATTGTTCTTGAGGTGCTTCCACAGTGATGTCACTTTAGCTTTAGTGGTGGAAGTGCTCATGCAAGGGCTGATTTTCTCCATTTCCGTCCTCAATTTGCATTTACATCATCAACCATTAAAGAAAAGACTAACTAGCAAATAAACTGAGGGAAAGTACAGCATTTAGGTAAATGTTTCCCCTCTCAGGCAGTGGAAGCCTGATTTAAATGAATTCCAAGTGAACTATGCCGTCTATTGACAACCGCAACATTAGAAAACCCATTTTCTCCTACACATTTAACACACTTCACTCCCCAAAGTGCTCCCACTCCTTTAATTCACAGTGATCTGTAGCAAAAACGAATATTAAAGATACATAATATAATAACAAGTAAGATGAATAAGGGGGATAATTAGACCGGAGACACAGCAGAAGTGGTCTGTAAATATGGAATACATAACCACACTTATAACTAAACAGGCGAATAAAAATGGTGCTGTGTTATTTGCTTTGTGGGCTTCAGAACAGAGCTTTTCAGTTAATGTCATATTAAAGCATATTTTAAAAGTTGCTTCTTTGCTTTTCTTCATTCCTCATCATTCTGCAGTCAAAATATGTATCTTATTAAATACCTGTAGCAGAAACCTACATACCCTATGCTGTGAATATGGCAAATAATGCTTTTAAAACACCAAAAGAAGTTATTGTTGAGTCATTACTGATCAAAAACCATTTCTTCCAGGCTTGCTGCCTCAATTACATGAAAAATTATGGGAGCATAAATGAGAGACGTAATCTCTAGCTTAACTTTAGGTTTAAAAAAATGAAATATGGTCAGTGACTAACCAACAAATTTTCTGCAAGAATCCACCAAGTTTCACCAAATGAGTCATTTCTTCCAGGGTAAATAAACTGCTCTGTGGCATCTGTTACCAGCCTACTTGGCAAAATAGTGTTACTAAAGTCCATATGGTCGCTGCCATGCAGAATCAGTCCCTTCATTGCTTAGTTGTCTTAATTAAAATAAATATTTCCGTTTTTGCTTCGCTAATTGTGAGTAAATTGGATAAACAGTATTCAAGTAAGCAAGATGAGACTGGACAAGCAACAGAGAAAAAAAATACAAGCAAAACTGTAAAAAGCTGAGAGAGCACTTAGTGAGTGAAGTATGTATGAAAATTGAGTCTGAAAGCTTTGTACTGCAGTTGCTTTAAAAGGAAGCCTGTTCACTATTCTGATAGACTATCTGATTTTTTTTTTTTTTTTTTTTTTTTTGGAAGGTGAAATGGCAAACAAGGCCACGTCATGATCATTTATGCAAAAATGGATTTTGTGTAGTGGGAGGATGGGTTTCTTTCACTGCTGCAGTACCAGATATGATCAACTGCACTGTAAGTAACTGGAGCTGAACGAACAATTATTTTTAAACGTAGCTCAGAAAAACAACTCGTATGCTAAAGCGGCATGTCTGTTTAATCTAAAAGTGAAAGGCTGTAATTATAAATGTGTACACTGACTTGAAACCTATTTGACCTCTTAAAGATTTCTCAGTTTTTTTTCTTTTCTTATACTTAAATATCATAGATCATAAAGCAAACTATCATAGAGAAAAGAGACTTAAATACAAAATGCTGCGTTATAATGATGGTTTCATTTACTAACATAGAAAAAGCCATTATAGCCAACATGACCCTATAAAAATTTAATTCCCCCCTTGTTTAATTAACCTATGCACTGCCAAATAGGCTAAATGCTTTAAAAAGGAAATACACTATGCTCAAATTTGAACAAATGCAGGAAGAGATGAGAAACTATAGTAATATGTGGCATCAGTCAGTCTGGAAATGCAGCCATTTCCAACCGACAATCCAGTGAACCATAGTCAGAGCCGTAATGCACAAGTAGAGACACCATGGTTCTTCCAAAGGCCTCATTTATGGCATCCACAACCAAAACCATGGCTGACCAAAAATAGCACATCCAACTGAGGTGCCATTTGTGTGACCTTAAACAAGCAATTCATCCTTGCAAATTCAACAATGTTGCAAAGATAAAACAATTCTACAAAGAAGAGGAGGGTCAAAGTTTCTCTACAGCGATATTAAAGACTTGTTGCCAGGTACCATAATTACTTACTTAGGTTTAGGGGCCAATGACCTTTTCACGTGATTTGGTTCGCATAACTTTTTCCAGTGATAAATGGAAATAATTTATTTGAAAATTGCTTAATGTATTCACTCGGAGTGTCTTTTGTCTTTTTTATATCGTCAGTGTCAAAACACTGACGATATAAAAACAAATAAAAACCAGAAGAAATCTGTAAGGTGGCAAATATGTTTTCACAGCACTTCACGCTTGAAAACGCCCTGACATGAACCCAGACGTAAGTGTGTACCTGCAGAACACCCACATGCTGTATGTTCACACTCGGGACAACACAAAGCCTGTTCTGGGTCTGCAAAGCCTGCAAAAGAGGTCAGATTCATTTACATCGCTCTGATTTTCATTATCTTCTCCGGGAGCTCTGGGGCTGCTGATACGTCAGAGCAACAAAATTATAGTTTTCTACACAATCAGGCACAACACTGCACCGACACACACGTTTACTGTGTGTTGGCTTTCAGACCAATTCATCCAGAAGGCAGCAGCACAGCCAGAGGTTTAGATCACAGTTTTCCATGTAAGAAGATTTCCGTGGCATTCATTTTTAATTACTCGTGCAGACTTTTAACACAGATTTCTTTATTGTCAATTAAGTGTAAAACAATAAAGACAAGCTCACCTCAACTTGCTTTCTCTTGCAAGCAAGCAGTTTTTTTTTTCTCTCTTGCCTTTCTTCCCCCTTCCCAGGAATCAATTCTCAATGGTAGACTTCAGTAAGCTCATTAGGCTTTCACCGGGCACTGACTCCATTACAGCTGCATAATTACCAGAGTTCTGCCTTCATCCTTCCCTCTGAAAGAAACACCTCCATTCTGGGCCTGACAGTGATTATTGTTGTGATACATCATTTGGGAGCCGAGAGGTAAAAACATTCTTTGCACAACCATGGGGTTTGTTTACTTTAGTCACATGTAATACGCTTCAATAACGACCTTCTCAAAAATCCAAATTTGTCGCTGCATTTGACTCATGCATGTTTTTTTTTTTTCTCTTTCTCTTCATCTGGGGAAAAGCATGTCATGGTTGTTGTTTATTGTACTGTAAAAATGTCACACATTCATAAGGTTTTCCTGCATGCAAGAAGTAGCTCAGATTTTTATTTCATTATAAATGTCATTTTGCACTTGTGGTAACATTGACTGTGTGCCCTTCTTGCAATTTCAACTGCTTGTGTGTTGTTTATGTGTAAAGTGTGTGAATAAATGCACAGATGGGATTTGGATGGCTCGAGGAGGGAAGACTACTGGGAGTAGCAGTTACGCTTTGCCTTTCTTTCTTCTTGCAAACGAAGTGTTCCAAAAATGAATATAATTTTTAAATAAATTAAAACAAAACCGATCAGTTTGTGCTTAAAATTTCATTGCTCCCGGCACAATGACCGGGACAGGGAGGGACCAGTAGGATTCTTTATCATTGCACGCTTAAACTGGACCCTGCAGCTGGCCCGAAGGTAGAACAAGTCTCTTAGAGAACTGATATTTCATTATGTCCTTTATAGGACTGGGTGTGCCCCCACCCCTCTTCATCTTCAAACTGCTCCACCTTCATAGAGCCGACTCGATTTGAAGATTTGAACTAGCCTCAGCTAAAGTCCGACCCTCTCTTCTGGGAACGCAGCCTGGCGATACGGACGGGAACATCTTTTGAGTCCACCTCATGCATGTGAAAGAACTAAATGAGCACTTAGTTCTGCAGATGAAATATCTATCTATCTATCTATCTATCTATCTATCTATCTATCTATCTATCTATCTATCTATCTATCTATCTATCTATCTATCTATCTATCTATCTATCTATCTGTCTGTCTGTCTGTCTGTCTGTCTGTCTGTCTGTCTGTCTGTCTGTCTGTCTGTCTGTCTGTCTGTCTGTCTGTCTGTCTAAATGTATCATTGAGTTCATTGTATTGTCTGTAATTAATGGCAGCTGATCAAAGTTTAACAGAAAACCACAATATCTTAAATCAAAAGTCTCTGTTGCTGCTAAATTACTGAATAAATAGACACATGAGCTCAATGACAAACATATTTATTGTCTTTATTCAGTTACTTAGGCCATCCAACCATAAGACTGTTGAAGATCCGGTGTGTTTTGACCTCATCCATCGCTGTTGTTTGCAGACTCTGCTTAGAATTTCCGTATGCAAAAAAAGAAAGCTCAATTTATTGCACTAAAATGTAATTAATAGGTCCAAATGAACGTTTCTCTTTCTATATACATATTCTTAGTGTCAAATTAACCTTAGCAATTATTAAACTATCATACGTTTCATTTCAACTCACAGGAAGACAAGCTATTAAAAGTAAAAGCGTTGACACCAGAATGCAACCCGCCGGATCGTTTTGATGGAGACGTAAACACATTCGGTTCTGTTCTCTTTGTGTGCACTTCTAAAGGGAACCATTGTGTACTCGGCAGCTGCTGGACTCCCTGACAGCATTGAATTGGCTATGATAACAGTTGTAACAACAGAATATGTGATCTAATAGAAGCTTGGTAGCTCACAAGTGAATGTATTTCTTGAGGGGATGATTAAATGAGAACATTGCAGAGGAGGTGATAGATGAAAAAAGAGATGGAGATGTGCAGAGAAGTGGGAAGGCAACAGATAGTGAGGGAAGGGGAACGGCAGGAAGAAGTGGAAATTAGCAGGTGGGAGTAGGATAGCTGAAAAAAGAAGAAAAAAAAAACGGCAAGGTCAGTTAAAAGTAATAGACGAATCATAAAGTGGGAGGGGAGAGAGCAAGAAAAAAGTCTGATTGCTCTGTAGAGAAGACAGTGTAATATTAGCAGTTTCATTGCACGGAGCAAAAGATCTTCCAGATCTTTTCACCCAGAAAGAAGTGAGGATCTTCACTTAGAGAATATGGAAAGCAAATATCAAAAGAACTGATTGTTTTGAGTCCTTCAAATGTCTGCAAATGTTCATAATCTGAGCAGAGTCACTATAAAACCTGAGAGTTTGCTTCTTGTGAATTTACATCAGAAAATATTTTTCTTTTAGAAAGCAATATACACTGGAAGCATAAAGTACTGCAAATGTTGGATGTAGATAAAGTGAATAATTATCTCTGAATGCCTCACAAACTTGTAAAAACGGTTAAAAAGTCACACTTATGAGGCTAATCTTTGATGAGTAAAGATTTCGCTTCCTTCTCAAACTCTTTTTCTGCTGCCAGTTGTTGAACACGTTCAGATTTTTTTTCTCCAGCGCCACCTACTGTTTAGCATCAGAGCTGCAGCAGTTCGAGCCCGTCTGCAACCAAAACATGAAGACTTTAAATGAGAGAACACGAAGGCTATGTGTGCCTGGGGAGAACAGATAAGGACATTTGAGGATAACAAATTACTCTTTGTTACTCTCTAAATGCAAGTTGAGGAAAGTCAAAGCTACCTAAAATAAAAATGTAAAGTTAATGTTTTTAACTACAACTTTTAAATGCAAAACATGAACCCCGTAACTGAGAGAAGGCTAGATTCACATGGTAATGCCAAGTAGAGATGGTCTTTAGTTATCAGGTAGGAGAAATAGAATATTTCCCTTTATTACTATATGGATGCTGATTAAAAAAAAAATTCACATCCTCCAGCTATCTCTTGTATGCAAGTCTATTTCTGCCACTGAACTGAGTCTGGTTTCTGGGCCAAGTTTGCTCTCTCACACACACACACTCACACACCTTTCCAATTCTGCCCACAAATTCTTTATGGGACTGAGACCAGGGCTTTGTGACGGCCGCTCCAAAACATTGATTACATTGTTGTCCGTGAGCCACTTTGTAACTAATTTAACAGTATGCTTAGTATCATTGTTCAAATTGTGCCAAGCTTTAACTTCCTGTTTTATGTCTTGAGATTATTGTGTGTGGGGTTTTTGTCACATTCACACTGCTGAGGAAAGCACCAGTAAATGACTGCCGGAGGATTTTATTTCAACAAGGCCCATTTACCGGTCTGGATGGATCTCGGAGTCAAATATAGAAAAATCCCTTGTAAAATGTGAGCGCAGGCCTTTTTTTATAAGCATCTCAGATAATATATCGATGCCTCCTCTCCTGGTTTTGTTATCACTCAGCATGTGGCTCTAATTATCTG
The DNA here is from genome assembly GCF_051168715.1 of Poecilia mexicana. Classification (NCBI taxonomy): domain Eukaryota; kingdom Metazoa; phylum Chordata; class Actinopteri; order Cyprinodontiformes; family Poeciliidae; genus Poecilia; species Poecilia mexicana. Next base: position 18,505,325 of record NW_028263377.1, on the reverse strand, counting down.
TAGACACCGTCAGGCAATAAGACAGTACATGCCTCGTCACATTAGGTAATCCTCAGTATATGACCGCTTTAGGGATGTGTTGTCACAAATAATTATGTCTCCTACATCTGTTTCTTGTTTGGACCAACACTTCCTGTCCAAGTTCAGGCTGAACTTGTGATGAGCCATCAGGGAGAGTTCAGAGTCTAGAGACGCTACGAGATGTTGCTTCAATACTTTGAAATAATATTCTTTCCACACACACCTGCAGCAAAATATCTCTGCTTTATGATATCATCACACATTAGGGATGGTGTCTAAACTGTATTCCTCTTTTATCTAAAATTAAATTTGATCAACAGAGCAAAACATGTGAATTTTTGATTCATCAAACCACGGGACGTGTCTCCACAAATTCAGATCTTTATCCCTATAGGTACATTTGTAAACAATCTTGCTTATTGTGCTGGTTTTGGTGTAATTGCTTCTTCCTTCCTGAGCAGCCACAAGGGTTCCTCCTTTCAATTAGAATGTTGTTAATTAACTTAGGGCATCGCACAGACGACTTAGTGTATCAGAACTTCTGAATATGAAGAAAGTAATACAAATAATATATATTTTTTAAAGTGTCTCGCTGATTATTCTGCCGTGCAGCAAAGAACAAAAATCTGCCGACCCTAGCTGTTATTAATCTGATAAAATTTTAGACAGAGATAAAAAAAAAAAGGTTCCTGTATTTTTTGTGGAGTATATGCAAATATGGAGTTTTAGCTGCAAACGTTTCCCATTTTAGTTCATTTGTGAGGGAAAACAACAGCGGAGCTGCACGTGACTTCATCAGTCATGACCGGTGGGTTCCGTCAGTGTGACGGCCTCGTCAGAGGCCCATATTAAACACATTAAACACTAGGCCGAGCTCCTCATTAATCAGCCCACAGGGATGACAGCCAGCTCTGCTATCCGCCCTATACATCCATGCATGCCCATAGCTGTCGGGGCCCCAGTTAATATACCCCTTCCTCTGAGATAACACGGTGATAGATTGACTGCAGGCATTTCGATTGGGGTTTGCAATTGTAATACCACCTTGTCTGGCTTTATCAGAAAAGTCCACTGAGCAGCCACGACAGATCATCTTTTATAAAGCGCTGCATTTCAGCTGATTTTTGCCTGGGAAGGTGCGACGTTATTATCATGTCGACTGATTTAATGTCACGCGTTTAGGTCGAGACAAGCCGTCTTAAAGGTGCAATCTGAAGATGAACGACGTCCAGATGATTTTTATGGAAACAGCGTCCACAACAACAGCAACCACAAACAAAAACAATAACAACCCACTACATTTTAACAGCGTTATTAATAATCCAGTAAAGTCAGTGGCATCATAAGTTTATTAATATGTTTTTCTTCTGTTAAGGGATATAGATTAAGAACCTGAAATTGCACAAAAAAAAAAACCCCTAAAATATTGTTTTTTTAGCTGCATGTGAAAGATCGTCTGAAAACCTGTAGTATTGAACCCTGGCATCTCCAAAATAATTTTCTGCAGTCTTACTTTAATTGATTTATAATTACCCTGTGTGCCTAAAGTGAGCTTTTAATCATCTCTTGATAGTAATTTGAATCGTCTGTTTACCATACACCAAAATGATCAGCTACAAAAGCTGGCTCTCGATCCATTATTGTTTTCAGCTTTTTTTTGTCCTAACTGCTTTTCTCCTGTAGCTTGCCGTTTGTTTTGATTAATGTGTCCTCAAGAGAGAAGAAACTGTAATGACGATGAGCGGAAGTAAAGTTAGGATAGAAAATGTTGTCCGGGCTCAAAGACAGCCGGGCGTGCTCTGCACCACTAGGTGTCTCTCTTCAAATGGGTTAGAGAGTGTGGGCTTGGCATTGACAGAGATGGAGAAAGGCTGAGAAAGGTCAGACCTATGGAAGAAGGTGGAGAGGAAGAGGAGAATAAATAAGCAAGGGCAACTCTACTAGATCCTCTGCTACTGCTAATGCTCTTGTTTGAAGCCTGAAGTGCCTGTTTCCTTTACTAACTACTGGAGCCAGAGAGACTCTGTGCCTCGATGTCGAATTCCAGCAGCTGCTTTTCCACAACAAGAATTTAGGTGCATTCTGCTCGTTTGACCCAACTCATTTGCTATGCCAAACAACAGATTGTAAAAGTGTTTAATGACAAATTTCTACAATGATAAAATGTCTATGAAATCCCAAAAGAGGTAACTACTTTTCAGGGCTTCGTTTTCTCTGCCTGGATTTGTTATTTATTATTAGTCTCGCCCCCTCAGGGTCTTTTGTCCTTACAAAATGCACCCTTTTCTGTTGCCTTTCTGGTTTGGGTGAGATATGGCACCCAGCTTTTCTATTTGTACTTTCCTGGCTTCGTAAGGAACTCACATATTTGCTCTGGGTTCTTTATTGTCTACTTTTCTATTTCCTTGCATCAAGAGCGTTCCTGAGTTGCATAGGTTATATCGTTTTGTATTACAGGGTCAGAAGTTCAGCAGTAAGCTCGCCCACGGACAGCTTATCTCAGCAATGCCATAAGACAAGATTCTTGCAAATCCCACTGAAACAACGTAACACATACATTCTTGGTGAAATATTTGCGGAGCGACTGTTGACTGAACACTACGTCGGAACAATATCCAGAGGCTTTCCATTGCCTCGCTGCCTGTTTGTTTTTATTGTGTCTACTCAAAAATGCACCACCTTTTTCCACGCTTTCTCTATTTGCGGGCCCTTAAACTGTGATTTTCAACAGCTTTGGAGATTGTGTCCAAACAGGAGCGCACATCATGTTGCCAGTGCCTGCTGTGCTGTGAAACAGAAATTGAGCCAGGGTAATCACCACTATTACCAGTTCTACCAAAAACCAAGGCAAGACAAACTAGGCAGAGAAGGAACTGGCTTGCAATGGGGCACATGATTTCTACCTTAAACTTGCAGGTGCTGGCAAAAAGAGACAGGCAGTGCAATGCACAAATAAAAAAGACGGTAAGAAGGAATAAGATGTGGTGGGGATGTACATGAAATATCATGGCCTTCTATTGCTCTGCTTGACTCTATGTTTTTCTTTTTCATGTTTGCAGAGAGAGCAGAGCTATGCAATTACTTTCTCTCCCCAGCTTGTAATCAGCAGGCATGTCAGCAAACACTGTTAATGGGGGTGGACACTTTCTACCTTCACACCCGAGACCCCAGCAGTGGTTAATTGGAATAAATGCAACTCCATGCTTCATTTACCCTCACCCTCTGTTTTTTTTGTGCCCCCTCCCATGGTCTCCCTCCTCCTTTACTTCTGCTTTAACCTCGTCTTTCTCCCCCCCACCAACCCGCTCTATCTTCCGTTGCTCCCGCCGCTTGTTCTTCATGCTTGTTAATAGCTTCCCGCCTCATTGTTACTCCAGATGTTTTCCATAATGAAAACATTAAAAACAGGGTGGACAAGATCCTGTCTCATCCGCTATAGTTGATTGAAATTCGCTTTTTTTTTTCCTGCTTGTGTCTTAATGTTGGGAAGAATTGCGGTGAGAGATTAGATACTGTGAGTAACTGCTAAAGCACATCACATGCACGCTATTTTCTGTGATCAGTACATTCACTTGCAGTGAAAAGAAGCTGTGTCTGAAATTACAGCATATAGCTCAGAGTGAGAGTTTAAAGTCTTGATTTGATAATATTCATTAGGAGTTATAATTTTGTTGCTACCCCTGCTGTGCATATATGTGGTGTAATGTATTCATGGGTCCTGCAGCACCATCATAGCTTCTGTGATGTAATCTCTTTTCCCTTGGCTTAGGCCCCACCTGTGGGAGAAGGGGAGAGAGAGCTGTAAGTGCTTGTGTGATGTAAAATGCCTAATTTAGGGGGTGATTGATGGTTTAATATTGCAGCCTGCAACCTTGCTGCCCCCACCTACCCAATGAAGCTGCAGGCAGGTGTGAAACTGTAGCACTGTGTGAGTATTATGTCACTTTCTATTCTCACATTCAAACTCAGCCGGTGGAATTAAACCAATTCTGAGTTTGTTTGTTTTGTTCTGTGTGTGCGTGTGTGCGTCTTTGTGTGGCTATAATGTGGGCATGCTGCAGCATTTCACCTCTCACGGAAACGCTAAAATCCACTTAGATATATTGACTTGTGTGGTCTAGAGTCAGTGGTCAGTAATCACAGCCTTTTCTGTTTCCTCATTTTGACCAATACTTAGCAATTTCTTTCATCTCCTGTTTTCTTCCATAAAATGTAGAAAAAGTTCTTTGTGTCACCATTATCTTAACGATGTAGATATCCTGCACTCATCTACATCTGTCCTCCCACTCTCTCGTCTTCACTGTGGGTTATGCATCAATTATCACTCACTTAAACAAAATAAAATATATTAATTTAAATAAGCTGCTTGCATTATTTACAGAAAATAACAACACTGGTTGGTTACATGATGATAGACTGGTACATCATCTCTCTCTCTCTCTCAGCTAAAACGAAGTAAAAGAAGTTAAAGGGGATCTATTACGATTCCTTGAACAAGTCAGGATATGTCTGTAAATCATTACATTTTTTTTGCACAACATGGTTCACAGATAATGAGATTTCACCTGCTCGTTTCTGCCTAGTTTGAGTTCCTTTCGCAAATAAGCTGCTGATGGCCACGTTCCCCAAACACTCGCACTTTTTACATGCAAAAATGGCTGCAAACAGATGCGTGTGCAACCATGCATTTTTGATCGTTAACGTACACAACTGCCGGTAGTTTTCAAAGGAGGACGTCGTGAAGTGATTCATGCAAACTAAAAATTTATTTGACAGTGTAGCCGGGACATTGCAAGCAGATCCACCATTGAGTGGGCTCATTCCACCAATTACATCCCAGCCTGACGCAGAACAGAATATATAGTTTGAAAACCACACAGTGACAGTGTAATTATGTGCACACGTCACAACGTCGCTGTTAGGTTTAGTAAAGAAATCAGTGAATTACTTAACTAAAAAGCAGGTTTACCTGCAAAACAATGTAAACTAAGGAGGCGAGTGTGATTTTCCCAATGTGTGGCTGAGGCCATTACAGCAAAATTAAAAATGCCTAGAGGTTTTTAAACATATAAAGACCACCAAATATCAACATTATGCTGCAGAGACGATTCGTGTTAATACCTACATAGAACTTCAGTGAAATCATCAACAGTCAATATCATAGCCTTTTGATTGTTTATTAAAACACTCGTGGAGTGTCGAGCACTCAAAGAGCCCATAAAGCAGTGTGCAAATGAAACATTTCCTCACAGCTGCAGTGCTGCATTGCAATAGCAAGAGTGATGGTTTTATTGCATTATCTTTTTAAAAGCAGGGATCATCAGCTTTTTACACAGAAAGTAGTGCGTGCACACTCAACTTTTATAAACAGTCACAACTCAAATATTGCATTACTTTAAAGAAGTGATGCAAGCAACGATTAAGAAAATAATGCATCAAGAAGTTTTAATTCACAAACAATTAACATGAAATGTAACAAATTAGGAGCAAAAAGGTTGATCCTGCATGGGAGAAAACGACGATGGAACAGGCTTCCTGTGTGGAAAAATGTATATTTTCATCCCACAAAATGGCATACTTGGAGATGTTGTCGTTAGTTGTCAAAGAACTTAAAGAGAGATGAAGTTTCATCTTAATCATATGTAGAAGAATATGTGTAGGAGTGAATCATTAAGTTTTTTTTTTTTCATGACCCCTGCTTCTGAAAACAAACTTCAAGTGTTCATTGCGACAAAGTTACACACATTTGAAGACAGATTGGTAGGCTGCTTATTTATTCAAGTCTTTTTAACAAGCAAAGTTTGGTAAATATTTCATCTCTGCACAAGTATAGCGACAAGCAAATGGGAGTTAAGGGATTGCATTGAGGTGAAATCATTATAATACTACAATTTATGTAAGTTTGCTGTAATTGGATGACTCTTGAAGCCTTTTGTTTTCTGGCAGTTTTCACATTTTTTTTTTTTTTTTTTGCCTTCAATCTTCGAACGATGGCAGGTATCTGTATCCTGCATTTCTCTCTCTCTCATCTGTTATTGCATGTTGAAGGAATATATTACAGAACAGGTAGCAAGATGATCTCAATGACTTTCAAAAGTTGTGAAAAGTGCATTCAGATCCTTCTGGATGCGGTAATCACCATGTAAACATAGTTTTATACACTTTCCGGTGGGGAAATGAATCACAGTGTGATGCCTCTGAGTTATTTAGTCATGCGGACATTTTGATATCATTATGTTGATATTTCGTCTTCTATTAGCCATAAGAGGCGACTGCTCACAGTGACGGAGAATGCGTAATACTAGTAAGTGTGGACAAGTGCTGAGAAACACACAGAGAATACGTTTCCTGAATCTGCAATGCAGACACACACACACACACACCACATGTGTATGTGTATTGACACAGTCTCAAATGGTTGTTGTGCTAATATGTTTTTAATGTCTTTTGGATGCAGTCAACATCTCTAATTTGTTTTTGTCTGAGCCGTGTGCTTATGTGGATGGGGACATCAAAGCAGTAAAAATAGCATTTCTCATTAAGCATACTTTCCCTCTCATTTATTTTCCACATCCTCACACGCTGCCAGCTCGTCCGCGTGAAGGTTTTTTTAGTCACAGTTTGGGAAGTTTTGAGGTGGAGTTAAAGAAAACATAATGGGCCGGCACTCCGTGTCCGATCCCGGTATTCATCAGCAGGCGTTCATCAAAAAGTCATCATCATTCGAAATATCAGCTGCGAAAAAAGCATACAGAAAATTTGGTTACATAATAAGAAGGAAATAATTTATTTTTCTGTGGTCCAAATTGATGGATGGCACAGAAGGAAAAGTATGAGACAAACAAATAGCGGTTTTGAGCACGTAATTTGATAAATGAGCTCTGACTTTGCTTCAGCAATGTGTAAAATATTTGATTCAAATATAGACTCAGCAGAACTTTTATCTATCTATCTATCTATCTATCTATCTATCTATCTATCTATCTATCTATCTATCTATCTATCTATCTATCTATCTATCTATCTATCTATCTATCTATCTATCTATCTATCTATCTATCTATCTATCTATCTATCTATCTATGAAAGACAGATCAATTTCTGTATGCTGGCAAGTTTTGATATTTTATGTAACTGAATATATACTTTATATAAATTTGGAACTTCTTCTTACTTGCCTTTTTTGTCTTGAAATTATTTTGTGTGCAAATTGTGTATGTCTACACCACCATGAAAAGGTTTTTGTCATCTTACAGGTTTTTTCTCTGTGCTTTAAAAAAAAAATTATTTCATTGGTTTCAGATTATCAAAGAAATTTTACGTCAAACATGTATCAGATTGATTTGCATGGCTTTCTTCCGTTTGTGGATAAAAGCACTATTTAAAAAAGCCTTTTGCATCTATTCAGGTTGTCTTTGCCTGATTTTAAAATTAGTTTGTTGACCTGAAATTGTTGAAAGTAGCATAAAAAGCAAACACAGTAGAAATCTGTAAGGGTGCTAACGGCACTACTAATGGCATTGCACACATTTATAATTACATCCTTTCTCTTTTAGATAACACTTTCACTCTGCATTAGCACATTTGACTTATTTTCTTAATAATGCTTAAAAATAACAGTTTATTATTTTTTTTGTGGGAGGCTGGCAAGTATGGGTGTTGAAAGTCACTTGAAAGTCTTTTGGCAAAGGAAGGAAGGTGAAACAATGTGAGTACTAAGTTATTTATCCAATTACTATAATTTCAAAGAAAACAAAGACAGAGTGTTATCCTCCATGTAGTTTGAAGAAAAGCACAAAAATGCAGGCAAGCCTCGGGGGGAAGGTAAACAAAGTAAAAATAATTTTATTTGTAAACAAAATGCAAGGCTGCAAGGCAGGATGTCCAGAAACATGAACTCCAAATAGACAGTAAGAGTGTGACAAGAATGAAATATGACTCTGTGGAAACACATAAAACCAAAAACTGGGACAAGGAACTTACAAAGTATAGCTTAAAATGATTGGACTGTATTTACTGGAGACGGTAATAAGCAACACTGGAGAGGCGTGATAAGCAGAAGGTAAAGCAAATAAAAAGAAAACCAGGGTATTTTTATTATTTTTGGATAGGTTTCTGTTTTGACCTCATCATGACTTCTTTGTGCATTTTCTATTGAAACAACCTACTAACCTGCAATTGGATGAAATGTATTTATTTATTTTTTGGTCATATTTTCTTATGTAAATACATACAGCTATTGCACACCGAAGTCAAGAATATTTGAATTTATTTCTTCATTATTCATGCAGAAAAATCTCCCTGAGACTTAGAATCTCATTTTTAATCTTTCTAAAAAATACTGTTTAACTTATTTACTTTGGGTTAGACGGGTCAAAAAGGTTTGTTAGAACATTTTAAAATAAGGTTTTATTAATCAAAAATAAATGCATGGTATGACCTCTAGAATAATATGACCTTTGGTATTTCTGAATAAGTTTTTGTTTTCTTCAGTTGAATAATGTATAAAATAAACCAACGTTCTCATTTCTAAAATATACTATTTTAAGAAAGAAGAAATATTTAATAAAGTTAAGTTATATTACCTGGATGATGCTTCCAAATACAAGGAAAATAAAAGTCTTTAAATTGTTTATTTAATATCTCATCAGTTGTTCTTTATGTGCAACACAAATAAACACAGTAGACTTGGAAAAACATTATTTGTTATTTTATTTTATTTTTTTATTGAAATGGGTAAAAAAAAGTACATCAGTAGACAATGTCCCATAACAAACTTGAAGGACATGATGGTCCCTTTGCAAGAAAAGTATACTTTTATGTACTAGTACATTTAAATAAATCTCTGACTGAAGTCGTGACCTAATACTTAGTGAAGAAAGCTGCTTTTGAAACAAAATAAATAAGATTAATGTACGTATGAATTCAAAATGTACAAATAATGTAACAAAAGGCATAAATTGGTACAGCTAAGGAAATGCTAACCTTTTAAATGTATTACTTTCCTTATCCAGCAGTTTTTTCAATTGGCAGCTAAGAACTATCTGTACAGTTTAAAATGTCCCTTGTTTTTTGAAAGTTGTGATCTTGTTCTAAATGTCTCTTGGATTGGATTTGGTCTCTATAGCAGCAGCCACAGACTTCAGTGAGAGAAGCCAGTGGCCATGTATTTATATGAATGTCGGGTTTGTGAATTTCCGCGGATTGCCCATCTGAGACTTCTTTTCAAGTAAAAATGTTCCAAGTTTTAATCACAGTGATAACCCCGCTAAATTTGCCTTGAGAAGATTCTGGTCCTACTCTGAAGCGGAGCGAGTGAAATTGTCTTGTTTTGATGTTAAAACAGAAATGAATAATGGTAATAATCTCCAGTCGCAACAGAATACATTATTATTCATCAGTTGATGTTGCTGGGGAAACCGTTTCTGAATCAGGAGGTCTGCCAACGGTGTACTGATTAATATGCCATTGTATGTCTCGTATGTACATATTTGTGAAGCTTGGCAAGCTATGTATATAATCAATCGAAATGCCACACCACTCAGCGGCAGCAGCTCGTGTTTAACGGGGCTGATTTGAAAAGCAGATGAGCGAATTCACAGAGATTTGTGGTGGGTGAGAAAGAAATGAAAAAGTAATGATGGAGAGAGAAGAAAGTGACAGATGATGATCGGGGGGTGTGGCGACACACACTAAAAGTGGCGAGGAACACGCCGCCAAAGAGAGCACGAACACATCATGTGGCTCAAAAAAAAGGGGAGATCACAACGACAAATAAAGAGAAAACTTGAAGTGTGTCAGCGTGAAGTTGCGCCATGCATGTGCAGCATGTCTGGATTGTTGTGGGGGCTTATATTAAACCATCTCTGTGAGGTGCAATGAAGTGGATCTATTAATGAAAGTGTGAGAATCTGTGCGGTCATGGATTGAGCACATTTACAGACACACACACACACGTGGAGGCACACACTGTGCTCCCTCTTCAGGCTCATATCATTACCCGTCATTACACCCCCCATTTGGCATCAGCAGGCCTGATCGATCACGGCCGATAACTGTCTCACTCCAGGCCGTCCTATCTATCTCTATCTCGCCCTCTCTCATATCTTGCTCCCTGTATCTCTTTTTTTCGCACCGTATCGCCTCGCTGCCTGTCTCAACCCCCTCACACAACTCTCCGCTGCCTACAAACTGCATCAGGTTCAAAATTACTTAAATCGCCGCCTACCCTGTCCTCGTTGTTTTCAGCTTTGCTTTCTCCAAAGCACTTCCTCTCCCTCTCCTGTCCACCAGCTGTCATCAGCATCAGCCAATCTTCGGCTGACTTCTTATTAAGCTCGGTAGCATGTTTTCCTTACACATACATATATCTCTACCTTTTACCACTCTGACAGGCTCACCAGTCACCTTGTACTTTCATTTGTCACTGACCTGCTTTCAGCTTCATCATAATGTACCTTCCCTTCCTCCTTTCATCTTCCTCTCAGTCTCTGTCACCCATCTTGCTTTCACTCAGGCAGCCCAGTCACACCAGCTGTGTCTTTGCATGCAACTCACAGTCACTTCCTCCTCCTTCTCCCTCTAAGTTTGTTCCACCATTTTCCTCCTCTCTGCAAGGAGAAAGTGGTGCTTACATCAAGACTGTGAAAGCTTATGGCAGGGCTTAGCAGTGGGTTGAAAAACAAAAAACTGAAAACGATTTGATGTGAGTCTGTATATCCTGCCTTGTAGAAGGCAAGCAACATGCACATGTGGCAATAAATACTTAACAAATAGATTTTAAAAAGGACTCAGGCTGATTTCCTTTGATAGAATGCCCTGAAAACGAGGAGAGCAATCAGCTGCAGTTTGTTTCCTTCTCCTTCACCATCCCTCTCTTTGCTTACATCTCTTGATCTAATGATGCTCTTGCTTGTGTATGCTCCACATTGATCCTAATTCAATTTGGATGGAATGGGTCTTTCAGACAATTGTCTGCAGCGATGGCCCCAGATGGATTTTTAAGCTACTTCTGCAGGCATAAGAGATTAATGAGAGGAAGGCCACACTGGACAGAAGAGAGCAACAATCAATTTCACAATAATTCCATATTTACACATTCTCATGTAAGGAGTAATAAAGTCGGAAGGAAAAAAAAAAAGAGGGAAATGAAGCCCCTTGAGAGGAGAGCAGCTCTCTCCTGGGACAAAAAAAACGCAAAATCCGTGGAGGAAATATGTGCAAAATATTCACCCGGAGGTACTTATATCCTGCTATATCAGTTTGCTCTCTTTTTGTGTACAAATAGACTTTAAATATATCTATTTAGTTATCTAGATTCATAAAAAAATAATACTAAAATCAACTTCTATCCTCATTCAAGCTAATTTATTCAATTTTTTAGCCATATTTCTGGTGTGCCATAGGTGGTACAACAGAGATTTTCTGCCACTTGTAGGCAGAAAACATATTTGTACAATATGTACACAATAACTAAAGTAACAAAATCTATGTTTTATTTATTTACTATATTTCAAATTGATAAGACTATTTTAGAACCTTTAATTAATAAACCATAGCTTCTTGCTTTCTAGATCCTTTTTTTTTCTCTTAGCCATTTTCCAAAATGGGGAAAACGAGATATTTCAGTAGTTTTCTGTTGCTTTGCTCTTGGGAACTTTGAGTCATTAAATAAATATACAGTTTTTGCAGCTTCGGTCTGTCAAAATTGGAAACAAAGTTTTGTGCCGCTTAAAATGCAAAAGGTCTCAACTGACCTGAATTGAACTGAAAACAACAATGGAAATGGTTTTGTAAATGTGAATGTTTTTGACTTTTTTTTTTTTTTTTTAAGTCATAGTGCAATTTCTTACTTTAAGAACAAACCACAGGGAAGGAATATACTAAGCTGAAATGGAAAATATTACTGATAAACATTTTTAGACCAAGTTCTTACTTCATTCATGAAGGTATTGCAGTGGACATATTAAACACATCCATCTAAACTCCGTAATGTACTGTGACTTTTCTGGTCCACTTTGATTCTTAAAATAAATTTCTATTTAAAGGGTTTCTATTACAGATTCAGAGTGTGAGAGCCTCACTGTTTGCAGACGATGCCTTGTTTGGTAGCAGCCAGAGGGTAGGAGCTGTTGATATGATCAAAGTTGTGTTTTGTTTGTATCTATGCTTTTCTGTGTGGTGTGAAGAAGACATAAACACGCTCTAAGTAGGCAGGCAGGTGAAATCCTGATGAAGCAAAACCAAAATACGATAGAGGCAGGATGTCTGTGGTAACACAGAAACTCCACGGAGATGAGAGTTAAAATTTGATAAGATTATCAGCAAGGAGGTGAGATGAGAATATAATGGTGAATATAAAGCAACACTGGCAAAAAGAAAACATTAAACAATAAAATAATCAATGGGAAAAAAGCAAATAAACAGATAAAATAAAACAAAACCTACAAAAACTACACTTAGACTATGTCACCTATCATAACATAGCCATCGATGTACCCAAGATGTGTTTATATATAGTCTATTTACAGCCTTCTGCTTTGACACATTTGCCACAGGGAACTAAATACATTTGTGTCTATTGAACCTGCGGGTTATCGAGCAGGCACCATTGTCCCAAGGCACTCAACTCTACTAGATTGGCCTCACGTCAAAACACCAGTGACTTTCCAGATGCGAGCAGAGTGGAGATGCCATTTTAAGCCGCCTAAAGCAGCGGGTATATACAGTGTAGCGTCTTCCGTCTGATCATATCCCTTCCTGTCTGTAGTGGCTGTTGTTTTCTTGCTTTCCAACTCTTTGAGCATCTGGCTGAGATGGTCTCTGGAGGCTGAGCTATAAGCCCCTGACTTGGTCCCAGTGGGCCGTCTCACTGACAGGAGATCAGACTACATCAGTATGTGCAAAAAGTACAGAGGGATCTAAGGGATGGATCCTGTTTCAGCTGATCCAGCACACTGAGAGGTGGCTGTGAGCAACACAGAAAACTGATTTTCTGCACTTTTTCTGTCCGTGGACATATGTGTCCCTAAATCTATATGATGTGAGCAAGTTTTGGGGGAAAGACAACGGTGAAATACTGCTGAGATACTGTGTAACTTGTGTGTGTATTGTAGAGAGGGGGGAAGTGAGAGAGAGAGAAAGAAAGAGATAGAGAGAGGAAGTTGGAAAATATGTTTGCCCTGTTCACACCGTTCTGTTTGTGTGGGAGTGCATTAACATCTACGTGGGCTCGAAGGGAGGCTGAATATGCAAAACAGTTGGAACAAAGGCTAATAACTCTGGAGCGGTTCTGCAAAAATATGTTGCATTTTCTTGAATTTCATGTTTTCTAAACCATGGACTATTTGAATGAAAAATATAGCTTTGTGTTATTTGAGTGATTATTGAGATGATCTCAATAATGAAGAAGGTTGGACCTTCGCAGGCTGACATCTGCAGACAAGTAAACAGTTTTCAAGCGTGAAAGTGAGAATATTACCGATCCCTATACGCGTGTGGAACCGCTGTAATGCAAATGTCATTTCCTTAGCTGAGGAGTGTGTACAAAATGGGTGCCTTTTTGCATGTGCAAGCTAAAAATGTTAAGACTTACGTTGCATCTCGCAGCGTACCCGCATGACAATCTCTACATCTCCGTTTGCAACCTTGCTGGCGAACATACAGTTGGGTATAATAATGTGCTTGAGTGCATGTGTGCCTCATATGATGTCAGCAGTGGAAGGCTGCTGGCGGTAAGGGGATTTGAAAAGTGTGATTTTGAACTTCTTCATGTTAGAAGTCAGTTTGATCAATGTCTGCTGCAGCTCTCCCTTGCTCCAGGGCACAGTGAACTCCTGATAAATGAGTCCTCTTTGTGAACACCTGGACTTATGTGTAGGCGTACACTACTACGTCAAGAAGAAAAAAAAAAAAGAAAGAAAGAAAGAAAAAAAAAATCAGAGTAAACATGTTGGCGTGTACATGCCACATCATCTGCATACTGTATTTCTTTAGTCAAAAAAAAGAAAGAAAAAAAGAGAGAGGTGTGGGAGTGTCCGTGAGCTCCTGCTTCTGTCTGTGTGTTGTATTTACTGATTCAATCAGGTATTCAAAGCCTCTTAGTATCATCTTACCCGTAGACTCGTGGCGGCTAACAAAGACACCAATGAGTCTCTGGACTTTATCAGTCGGTCCAGCCAGTCCGCCTGGCAGTCAAGCCTCAGTGCCCAGTCTGGCCCCGGAGCCCAGTGGCCTGCAGAGGAGCCCATGTGCAGAAAACCTTTTAGAGCTTTAGCAATCCAATTAAGGCAGTTTCTTTTTTTTTCTTTTTTTCCCCCCCCACCACTGTTGATGCTGAGATAAGTGTTCTAGTGGACTACTCAGATCAACTCTAAAAGCACTGCTTCATCAAACCAAGAACTCAAATTTCTGAGTGTATCATTTTGGGTTTCTTTTCATCTTTGAAGAGGTGAGATGGGGTGGTGATGCTTGCATACGTGCACACAAAAAGGCATGTCGCGGTAGCTGTCAAGATGGGAAATAATCATGCGGGATAAAAGCCTCTGCTGACAGAGAGAGCAACGTTTGATGAAAAGCTATGAAATGACTTTTTTTATACTTCTGATTTGCAGAAATAGATGTGAATTGCAAGCCTCCATATGCTAACTCTATGAGAGTTTATGATTGTGTGGTTTCACTAAGACAGGTACAACTTAAAAAGCCTCCGTATTTATCTCCAAGTGTTCTGGCAGAGCGAACGTGGGATGATGGATGATGTCTTCATCGGTGGCCAATTCTCTGAAGTTGCGGTTTGAGCGCTGCACTGAAAAACTAGATTACATTTAATGGACATTCACTCCCATCCAGAATTAACTGCAGGCTAAACACATACAGCTGCTCATAACCGTGCATCCAATAAACCATTTTGGGATCTCGTGTTAAAAGTAGCGGCTCAGAAGCATGAAAGGCAAATAAGATTACAGACAATTTTCTCAATATATTTTAAAGTAATTTTATGGAGTGATAAAGAAAACATCCTTAGTTGTCAGCCAGGTAAAATAAATATATTTTCTCTCCAAGTGCCAGTTAAAAAAAATCTGGAAGGATATGCGGAACATGGTTTATATTTTTCATGGAGTACACATAAATTCTTGCAGTATATAAAAGATTCACTTGGTTCTTTTGGTATATATGCAAAAATAAAAATATATCATAGATTTTATTTTGGTATATAAAATAAAATGAGTTAATAAATTGTCTTTCATAGGGACAATTTATAAACTCTGTTGGTAACCTAGTCAACATTCTCATATATTTATTTGGACTATTAAAATAAACGTTAATACAATACAGTCTTGATCATTGTTATTCCTCTTCGGTGTCTGCATAGCAATATGAACACCAACCACTTGTAACATCTTTTCAATACAAGTGCATCAGTGTGTGGCCTGATTAAATAATAATGCTGCAAGCTTGTTAGGAAACCAAGTAGGTATGCATAACCAGTTGCAGACCCTAATCTCCTTCGTAGGGTGACCTTTAGCATGGCCTGTTCCTGTATAATTTTCCTCAGGGTGCAAGGATGTGGGCAAAGCTCAGCTATATACAGTTGGAGTACTCAGCAGGATCGATAGCTCTTTCTGAAGCTGTTCCCAGACACATCTGCAGTACCTGGGGTGGCCTTTGTGACAAAGAGATAAAGAGAAAAACACTCCCCAGGCTGTTAGTGTCTGCCAGTCTCTCCTCGTCCCCACGCTTCCTTCTCCTCAACCAGCTGAGCGGGGGAGATGGATAAATCAAACTTGCTTGACAGAGGTGAGCGTTCTTGATATTTCCATGATCCACAACAATATTGTGACTTAACCTTTCATGAAAGCGATGGGGGAAATTGCCCCAAAATTCATCTACCCTGGGCCTTGCTGAAGCAGCTGAAAGAGGTGGAGGGAGAGGTCCATGTATATTCACTGACTCAGTGCCCCATCCATCAAAACACACAGCATGTTGGCTCCACCTGTCTGTCAGTGTCCGCTCGTATTCTCTCGTAACTTCCTCTTCCCTACCCGACCACACACTCTAACAATTGATATGTGCATGTTTAAGAAAAGTGCTCTCTTCTTCGCCTTGACTGACAATCTTGTCTTGTTTTTGTTGCTGACTGCTCGTTTCCACCTTTTATAATTTGTCACCTTTTACTTTACGCTCTTGTCCGGCACCTGTATGAAATTCCCCGATCCTCCTGGAAGCTAAAGCTGTGTGTCTTTTGGGAGTAGAACCCGAGTAGGTTAGAGAGGGTAATTTTAGGCTCTAAGTGCATCTTATTATTTGAATTCTGCGTTTGCAGGTGTGCTGACAGTCAGCAATCCTTTACTGATCACACTAAAGTCTCACGGATTGGAAGAATGTGTTAAATCCTGGTGGGAAAAGGGTAAGTGTAAATGAGTTAAGGGGATAGTACAGAGGAAGGAGGGATTGCAGTTTTATCCACACAGCAAGAATTGACAGAGATGTAGCTTTTACTGAGGGCCGTGTTAGCTTTTGTGCTGAAGCCTATTTGCACTTTACACAAAGGGAAACTTCTTTCTGTTTTTTTTTTTTTTTTTGTATTGTGCATTAACCAGGACCCACATCTAGGTGAGTTTAGATATTCTCTCTGTGGAAAATGTATATAAACTGTAGCGAAGTGACTCAGAAAGAATTAACCCCGAGTAGCACATGTCAGTAAAGTGCTATGCTTTTACACAAAACTGGACATACAAGTATAAATGTACCCAGAATGAAAGAGAGTCGGAGTTGAAGTTGGAGTTTGAGTGGAGTAGACAAGCGTCTGGTATAGAAGCAGTTTTAATATGTTAGCCTGTCTCCCTGCTGGCCTCCCCTCCCCCTTTCAGGGACGGCACTAATGCCATTAAGTGTGGGACAGATCTGTTCCATGTCTGCAGGCCTGCCAGTCTACTGGTCTGCCTCGAGACCACTCTCCATCTAATCCTATCCTCTCCCTCCCTCTCTCCCTCCCTCCCTGTCTCCCATCCTCCTCCTCCCCTCCACACCAGAGACAGGAAGAGGCGGCTGGGAGAAAAATCTAATAAATAAATGAGAGGATGCAAGAGGAAAAAAATATATAAATTAAGTTCTCCGTTCTCGTAAATCATGTTGCCAACTTCCAGTAGACAGGAGGGCGGAGCTTAGGGGGAGAGATCGGGAGACCATAGGTGAAGGAGGGAGGGAGAGGAAGCGAGTAAGAGAGACGAGAGATTGCAAGAGGGAGAGAAAGAGGTTCGGGAATCGTTTCTATTCCACCCTCGACTAAGGCTTGGCTCTGGAGACTTGGCGGCGAGGTGTTTTTAATTGATTTTTGATTAGATAGACATGGGGGGGGAGGGGGAGGGGGAGGTTGTCCATTAGCATGAGGGGAATGAACCTCTGAGAGGAAGTGAGTGAGAGAGGAAGGTACAACGCAGGAGAGAGAGAAAATCTGAAGTAAAGAATAATGAACGACACTTTTCCAAATGACAAGTAAATAAATGCATATGCATATTTTATAGGCAACAGAGATATAGCTCCATCTTTTTCTAAATTCAGATTGATCTGATGCTTAATTGACTGAATCATATGCTTTAATTATACACTGTCACATGGGCATTTATGATTTCTAATAACAATTGAACTTTTCTGTACTTGGAGAAACTTCAGTCTCCTGGGTCTTTTCCTGTGCAGGAAAGTGCTCAACACAACGCGTCTAGACAGTCATGTTGATACCGCAAAGAGCGATATAAACTCTCTTCCAGCCATGCAAATATCACCCACCTTGTCTTCTTGCATCTAAATAGATTGTTAAAAATGCTTGTATAAGTTCAAATTGAAGTCGACAGCTCTGGGACTTTCTTGTGTCTGAAAGCTTCATATAGAATTACATTAAATGTGTTGATCAAGAGTGGAATTGGCAGGAAAGTCCAGTTAACTATGTTATTCATACTCAAACTGTAAGTGTTGCCATTTTCAACCACATATAACAAATAATAATAATAATAATAATAATATTAATAATAATAATAATTAAATAAATAAAGTTAGTAATGATTAAACCAACTTTCAGATTAAGTTAAATAGTCTCAATTTAAGTATGGATAATTCACAATAAACTTATCAATACAAGAGTCTCAAAGAGTTAAAGTACATTATCCAGGAAGAACCAAACGTCATGATTTAAAGGGGGGGCTTGGGGGGGGGAACAACAACATGGGTAGTAATGGGTAGGGTCTTCCCGCTAGAAATCTTTGCATTGATTTAACAAGTCTCCAGGGGTCTGCTGGATGGATGCAACACTTTACTGTTTGTATGAAGCAGAAATGATCACAAAAAATGTTGATGAAGCAATAAGACAACACTCGAGTTGGCCTTCTCACAGAAGTTCTATGTTTTTGCATCTTTGTTACACTGAAATATTTAAGTTCATTAAACACTGTAATATCACAAAAGATAACCTGAGTAGAGAGAACATGCTTGTTTATCATCAAAAAACAAAGAAAAACAAAACCTGGCCAGGCTACCTAGTTAAAGTCCGAAATAAAACCTGATTGAGATTCTGTGGTATGACCTTACAGTAAATAGGCTGTTCATGCTCTAAAACTCTCAAGTGTGGCTGAATTAAATAAGTTCTGCAAAAAAAGCACATGTTTAGCCATATATTAGGTTTGGGGCAATAACTTTTTTACATATGGCCAGGCTGATTTGGATAGTTTTATAGATTGTAAATGGATTGAAAACTCATTTTTGCATTTATTATCATGTTAGCATTTCAGTCATCCTTCCACCTACAGGGATACGTTGATTCAAATCATATACAGTGCAGACATTTGCACTCTACAATGTGTGTTTTTTTTTTGTATGTATAGAATTTTTGGTATTTCTAAAACAAATGTCTTCTGAAAAGCATCGATTTGTTTGTTTACAATTTATGCGACTTCTAATTATAAAGTGCCCGTGAAAACCAATAAAGTATTCCTGCTCTGCTTTGCCTCAATTACATTAGAGAGGGAGAGAGAGATGCATTTTTTGGAAGGGAAATTTTAATATTTTTGTTCACAGAAACTATTCCAGTTTCAATAAAGT
Source organism: Poecilia mexicana (assembly GCF_051168715.1). Classification (NCBI taxonomy): domain Eukaryota; kingdom Metazoa; phylum Chordata; class Actinopteri; order Cyprinodontiformes; family Poeciliidae; genus Poecilia; species Poecilia mexicana. The sequence goes on along the minus strand of NW_028263377.1, from coordinate 18,486,215 downwards.
ACTTCAAACATGCTAAGTGTGATCACACTTTAAGTGTCCCTCCATGCCAATAACAATCAACACGAAAACTCCCGCCTCATGTTGTGGTAACTGAGCAGGTGCTAAAGTAAAACCTTTTCTTAGTTGAAACTTGTGCAAATCCCTGTAAGCCTAATTGGTCGTGTCTTTATTCTTACACAGATTTGATTTGTTTCTTACTGAACGAATCCACATTAATTCCACCTTTGTAGCTGTTGAATACAAATCAAAGTCGCCAATATTTTGTTATTTTTAATTTGAGGCTATATCTTCAGCCGTTAAACATTTGTTTTTGTCAATCAGGTGACATTTTAATTAATCTCTTAGTTGCTGTGTTATAGTTTATGTGATGAGTTTGTTTTCCCTTGAGCAAACAGTAATTTTATTTTACTTTCCATACACCCACCAACAGATGTACATGCAAAAGAGCAGTAATAACGTAATTAAAAAAAAAAAATAAAACTAATTACAAATCAGTTAAGTGGTTGACATTAATTAAATAATCAGGTATCACTGTGCAGAAAAAGACACTGACTTATGACCCCACACACATTGATTGCTGTACGCCCAGAGCCCCGCGGACAGCATAATAACCAGCGAGCATTTCAAAGTTGATATTTGTTGTTGTTGTTTTATGTTTCCTTTTGTCCTCGGGTTTAGTTTTAATAGTCAGGCGAACAGAGGAGAGAAACAGCACACTGCTTTCCACTCATAAATTAGATTTGCACCTCCAGCAAACTTTCAGTAACTTGTCTCAGTTCTCATAAGTTTTCTGGTCTCCAGACGCCCCCACCCCCTTCCCTACACCCTCCACTTTTTAACTTGCATCCACTTGGTCAGTGAAACCGGTCCCAGCTGCACTTAAACAGAAACCCGGAGCTGCGGACGTAGACACATTCACACACTCCCACTCCCACACCAATTCCCTCCGAGGTGCATAGGGCTGGAGTAATATCCAAAGTGCAGGTGGGACCTCGCTTTTGTAGCAAAGCTAAACAAAGCAGGACGAGAGCGCGAGCCGAGTAATGGAGTGATGATCACTGCAGATATAGAACAATCAAAGTGGGGAGGCCAGTGTTGGGGGGGCAACTCATGGACCTAGAAAACTTGTTCACTAATTGTATCTTATGACTAATTGGTAAATTAGTGAAACCTATTTCAAGGCGCCAGGCTTAGCTTTGTGGGACACCCACAGCTCATTATAGACTCATATTCTGGGCAGAGGAGGAGAAAAATAAAGGAAATTATACAATTGCTCAGGTGAGAACGGCAATTAAGAAAGTGCTTAAGAAGAGCAGGAAATGAAGCCTCATACACGCATAATTTCGTATTCTCTCTTGTGTCAGGCTTTAAATCACCGCTGATCCAGGGCATGCTGTAGAGGGAGTAATCGCTGAATGTGTTCTTGTCTATTTTTATTTGGATCAGTATGTATTTTGAGCAAATATATGCATACACGATTGAGACAAAAAACTCTTCACGTCCCTGACGGATTTAGATTGAAAACTGATTTCATTTAGCAGAGGATTGTATCCTGACAAGAAACGAGAAAGACACTTCTCAAAAAACTGTAAAACTGTAAAAGCTAAATGTGATTATCACTTATGACAAATGTTATTTATGTCTTTATTTACATTTATTCAAAAAGGCATGTAAAAATAATCTATACTCCTATCAATAATCAATGGGAAAAAACATCTATATACAGGAAATACATAAAACGGTTTTTGAATGTCTCCACTGGTATTTTGATGATTTATCTTCGGCGATGTGCAATAAAGAGGCCAGCCTTGTACAGTGGAAGAAATCCTGCTTAATGTAATTCACTGGAGATGTGATCATATTTTGAAAACCAGGCCAGTTAGATTTGGGGGAAAAGCTAAGTTAGGCAATACGTTTCAAAAGCAAAAATAATTAGCATAATATGTGAGAACACATCTATTCAGCTAAAGCTTATGTAAACATCACTTTAAATACTTTTTCTGGTTCTTATATTATCTTCTCAGAATATATTTGCCAGATTACATCTAAAAGGTTTCATCAGTGCAATTACATATCAAAGGCAGAGTTGCTTTCAACGAATTATCAATCGTCTGTTCTGCTCATGTTATCACCTTCTTTCGAACCCATTCTACAGTAGCTACTTAACACTTATTGCTTCATTTGTTTAGCTGGCTTTGTCTGCTTCATCTCCTTAACATGTTTTTAGGGACATTCACAATATTTCCACAAGGACGCCATTGATACCACCAAAACCCCCTTCCACCACTCCCCCCCCAACCAATTTGGAAGCACTAAAACTAATATTGTCTTTAATCAGATGCAATTAGGTCTTCAAGTTAAGATCTTCTCCCAATTAAAACTCATTAGGCCCGTAATGTCGTTAGGGGAGTCTTGTGTAACCACCACTTGCATAGACAGCCCCTCTCATCACAAACAGGAATGCAAGTCAGTGGCTCTGCGCAATATGAATGGTGTCTCACAGGAGAGGATTTAGTGACAATCTGTTTAAGTGTCAGTTGCAAAACAAAATAGAAACAAAAAGAACCAATATGATTCCTGGAAGTACAAAAGAACACATTGTGGTATTGTTGTTTTTTTACTGGCATAAACGGTTTATGTTGTGACCTAAAAAACAAAAACGTAACATAAACTGACCACAACTTTTTGCATGGAAAAAGTCAAGCTATACAAAGGTACAATGAACCCGCATCTATTTGTGGTTCAGTATTCACAGATTTTTCTGTTTAATGTAACGATTTTGTCTTGGTATTAATTAAAAATTTTCAAAAGAAAATTCAGCATGTGAAGCTAAAATATATAGGAGCGATGCTACTTAACATGCTATTGGTTTGTTTTTGCAAAGCAACCAATCCAGGAACGCCATTTATTTTTCTTGGTGCTTATTGGCTGTGCCCCAAAGAACCAAAATAAGGAAGACTGTTTATATTAGCTTTTGAGGTTATGCTAAGACGCTTTCTACTGTGTGTATTAATGCATCTTAAGGTAAATGTGGAGTGAGAACTAATCAAATAGGCAGTTGTAAGCATTATTAGAGGTCTCAAGTGTTAGTGGATTTTAGCAGGAAGCTGTGGTCCTTAACCCCTGCAAGTTCCGTTTGTTGTTGAATTTCAATTTTAATATAGTATGTTATATTTAATGGAACCATATTGATATATTGATCAAATGCACACATTTTAAATAATTTTTCCATTACAAAATATGTCATTAGTAACAGAGTGAATTTTGAAATACACTCAAACCAATCATGATGTACAAGTTACTGTATGCCCACTGTACACATATATACTTCATACCAGATATTGACACAAATTTAAATTCAGTGTCTTGAAATGGTTCCAATGATGATGTCATTGTGTAAGCTTTCTATCAAAATGATTTAAGCTGAGTGGCAGTGCAAATACAGAGCTATTTTAAGGGACATTTTAACAAACTACTTTCTTGTGTGACAAAGAGGATAAGTGCAGACCTCCACAAGTACTCTGACTCATTTTGGGAGACAATTTCTAGATGCTTCATCAGCTCAAAAAATCCCCCCCGCCCCAAAAAAAAAACAACAAAAAAAAAAACATGGGAATGTCCAGTCATCAAACTGCTCTAGATGAAGAGTCCCAGAAAAGAAGGTGTTAAATCACCTTCTTTCAACCCCAGAATAAAAGCAAAAGAACCTGTGAGATACTGGTGGAAACTGGTAACACTGTCTCATTATCTACAGTGAAACAAGTCCTGTAACATTGACAGAAAGGCCACTAAATAAAGGATGAAGCCATTACTCCAAGAGCAACACAATAAAACAGGTGACAGTTTGCAAATGCACTCAGTGATAAAAACCTTAAATTTTGGAACTATATCTTGAGATGTGGAAAAAAAAAAGAAACTGATGGGTTGTCCCCATGATGACAACTGAAAAAGGAAGAAAAGGAAAGATTGCAAGCTTCAGAACAAACAAAAATGTACAAGGATGCAGCAGCTATATTTTCCATCACTTAGTGCCATTTTATAACACAATCAAGTAATTACCTTCAGATCTTATAAAAATGCTGTATATATCAAAAACAACTTAAAAGAAATTTGACTTATCTGGCACCTTGAAACTGGCTTATGTCTCTTTAAGAACCTCATGCCCTTTCTGACATTCCTCATTCATGACGTCATCACATCAATGCTTCTCCATGCCCAAACTGTCCATGGCCCAACCGTGATGCTGTTTGCAACTGTTCTTAAGTGTGTGTAGTTTGTATGATAAGATCAGCACACATGAAGTTCCACCAGGTATCTGCTAACTGCTTCTGTGTGGTATGGAAGCTCAGCTGGGCATTGAAGCTCCAAAGTGGAGCTTTGGAGAAATAGACGGCACATTGCAGGAGCAGCAATCAATTGTGAGAAACTTTGTAAAAGCACAAGTTAATGGCTGCCGAGGGAGATTCAAGGCTTCCTCAAACATGCATGAATGAGTCAAAACAACACTTGTGCTATGCGTTTGGTGAGAAAATTACCTTGTCAGTTCAGAAAAGTTGATTTTGCATAATGTACGGGTTAAATATCTTGATTCTCCTAACTACCTTGGATTGTGCTACTACAAAAATGTTGAACAAACCGAGGCACCAAAACTGAAAAAAGGACTAGTTTATTAAATTTGAGGATCTCTTTGCCATTGCCAATGGCAGTTCATCATTGATTCTCATGCCTATTGGTGACAGATTTTTCTAATGCCTTGAAACTTAGCTGCCGTACATTAAACTAATGGGGTGAAGTCACACAGATAAGAGCCTTTAACTAGAGGGAAAATAATACCTTAGTAACAATGTCTTTTAAAGCTATCAGAAACCATCGAGTTTTTCCAACAGTCATAAAGGATACTGTTGTGTCATTCATATCAACCGGACAATGACTCCATTTTAAACCTGCAGTCTCTTTGTGATAGGAAGTATTGCTATACAGTGAAAGGGGATGCATCAGGATGAATTCTTCACCTATGTGGAAAGGGCACATAAAATGTCTCCATGACAGGAATCACCAGTAATTACTATAGAGGTTAAATCTTTCTCTTGGCTCTAATTGGCCTGTTCTGTCAATCAACAAGTGATTTCTGTTGAAAATTTAGCCAAGGGGAATGACAGTAGCAACAATGGTGGGATAATTGAAAATAATTGAGCAAATTGCAGATTTGAGAAGTTGGATTCATCAGCACTGCGGGGGTGGAATATGAGCATGTGGAAAGTGGAGAGGTGAACAGAGGAAAAGGCAGATCTTAATGATAATGAACAAAACACTCGTCTCTATTTTGCCTACACCCCTGAGAAGCTGCTTATCTGACTAATCAGCCTGTATGTGTCTCACTGTCATATGTGTGTGAGCAGATGAGCAACTTTGATCTCTATATCCCAAGATTCTGCTGTTATTCAATAGCCAGAGGGCATACATCCTGGCCATGGACTGGAAAAGCCCCTTAAGCACAGAGGACACGTACCTCTGTGATGCAACTGCTGCGATATAAAGATATAATAAAGTTAAACATCCAAGCATGGCACTAATCATGTGTGACCCTGAGAATGAAACTTTTCATGTACGGCATATTAATGTTATGTTTGTGCAGTACACCGACCAGAAGAAAACTTATTTTCTTCTTATTTACAATTCATGTAAATAATTTTATTTACATGAAATTATTTACTTGAAATCCACACTGGGCTCTTCTGTGTGGCGTTTAATGCTCTTTGCGGATTTCCTCAGAATACACCAGTTTTCTCTCACATGAATGTAAGGTTTAATGGTCACCTTAAAAAGCTATGGATGTTTGTAGGGATGTATGTCCAGGGCTGTCTCTACAGAAAATTGATGAAAAACGTTCGCACAGAAAAGTTGTTTATATTTGCATGTGTATGTGTATATACTTTAAGCATACTTAAATAATGAATCAGAATAGTTTTTGCTGGTTTCTTTATTGTTGGTGATGTTAAAGGTGCAGTATTTAACTATTATAAAAAATGTTTTTTAAATAGTTGTTAAAACTAAGTCATGCCAGTGTAATATGAGACGGATAATTTGTGAAAAGATAGGATTCCTCCACCTCCTCCCAGTGTACACATATGAGCCAGCAGGAGGGCCTTACAGCTAGCAATCAGCTTGTGTACAAGCTGCAAGCTGCTCACACCTGTACTACACCTCCTTCTCTGCAATGGAGCCTGACGTTAATGCTCAGGATAATTAGGATGGCCACTGATGACGGAACAGTAAGTTTTTGCTGCCATTAGCACACTGAGCTAAACCTAAAAGAGCAAAAGATTCACACTGCTTTATTCAGGGTTAAACTTTTGAAACCTTATTTTAAAAAGAGCCACAGCACATTCGATCTAGGATGAGAGGTTGATGACACCTATGTCTGTGTGTGTGCGTGTTTGACATGAGCAGCCTTTGTGGGAACCTGATATTGATGAAATGTTACTCACCCCTTGCTTCAAACTTAGCTACATAAACTGAAAGTGGATGCCAAAATCATCAAAATGATGAAAAATGTCATCTATTTTTTAAATGTTGCAACTTGATTTTGCTGTTAGTGGGCAGACATCTCCATGTAAATTTTCAGCTACAGAGATGATCAAAGGAATGAATCTGCAGCTTAATGGATTCTGTCAATTCAATCTGTACTCTCTGACCATCATACAGGCAATGCTGACTCTGAGATACTTTGTCATACTTTGTTGCATATTCTTGGGCTGCATTGCCACACTTAGGGAAGCCCTGCTGGTTATATCATGGCTGATTACTGTGGTGTAAATGTTCATATCATTCAAGATATTTGCTCTGGCTAAAAATATTTTCACCAGTCATCAATTTAGGTTCATTAATAGGATAACAGACACACACATAATGCAAGCATTTGCTCTATTTTATGCACTATGTGTATTAAAATGAGATTTTACCATGACAATGATTAACAGTGTGTTTGTGTTTGTTAGACAACAAAAAATGTGTGATTCAACTATTTTATTACATAACCACACATCTTGCTCTGAGCTCAATCTTTAAAGTCACTTTAAAGTAATCGCTGTTGTTACACAAATATTTTCTTCCGAGATGTCCTTCTTAATCTATTGATTAAGTTTTTAAAAAGTCTTAAAAATGTAACACTAGAGCAGACTCAGACCAGAAAAGCCAAAAATGATCCTTTGTACTGTTGGTGCCATCTGCCATGTTTTTAATGGTTCAAAAGAAAGCAAAATTGCATTGCCTCACAGCTAAATGTGATCTGCTGCATCTTCAAGCTTGTAACTTTGCATTGCTGAACTATATTTAGTAGGTAAATTATGCTAAGCAGACAAGATAATTTCATTTTAGACCTTTGCACAAATCGTGATTTTTCCAATAAAACACCTCACAGTTGAATAAGTTGTGTTAATACAAAAAAAAAAAAAAAAAAAAAAATCAACCTCCGTCTAAATTTCCTATTGTGGGTGGATTTGTGTAACTGATGGAGTAGCAATACTGACAAGCAACAGGGATTAAAAAACATCCCCTCAGTTCCACATGTTTGTCATCTCTATTTCTTCCTCCTACTCTTCCAATCCTCAAGAGCTGCTTACCTTCCACATCTTACAAAAAAAAAAAAAATCTCTGCCGTAATTTACATTTCCATATGCTGCCAGTGGCGCCAGGCAGAGTGGATAATTGGGTTGAAAGTGGTGACTGTGAGAGCAGAATAGAAAGGGATACAGAAAAGGCCAGCTAAAAAAATAAATAAATAAATAAAACAAGCCATTACAGGATGGATCCTTTTTTTTCCCCCCTTCACTCGTCATTTTGCCATGCTGCTCTTAACCACTTGTGTAGCTGAAAAGATTTACCTTGGCCTTCCATTCTCTCTCACTCTTTGCCTTCCTCCCTGAGAGCCCCTCTCCCGCCCTGCCTGTGCCTCATCCATATTCATGCTCAGTCTGCCTTTCTCTCTCTTTTTCGATCTCTCAAGCATGCTCTCTCTTCCTATGTCTCACTGTGTCACCCACAGCACGGCGTTAATACACCAATTAGTACTAAGAGCAGATAATGGACTATGTCATACTGCACTACAAAAAGAGAGGAGCAGAGGAGAGAGTGAGTAAAAAAGAGAAATGAGAATGAGACTGAGAAACGAGAGTGAGGAAGAGAATGTGTATTTTTTTTAATTATTTTTTATGAAATGCAGTTTCTGAAAATGTTCAAACGCTGCATTTACCATGAATAGCCTGATGGAAAGAGGGTGATGAAGAGACCACTCTTGAAATCACGGGCTGCTACTAAAGCGGAGTAGTTACACAAACACTTTGCAGAACCCAGATGCTGATATCTGTTTAGTTTTACTGGACTCCTGACCCCTTTCTTGGGTTTCCATCTATGTTAGGGCTAAATATTTGGCACAGTTTCCATATTTTTCCCCCCACTGTATTTAATACCTACACCTGCAGGCCTTCAATTGTAAATGCAGGTCATTCACATAAAAGGGGTGTACACATAGATCAAAGCTATTGGTGCAAAACAAAAACATTTTGAGGAATTTCATTGCAAATTTTGTACGATTTAACCAAAAACCATAATTTCGGTTATAAACAGTCATAGCATTCAATCCAAAACTGATGAAATTAACATTAATATCAATATTTCTCACAGAATTGTGCAAACCAGTGCTCTGTGAAGAAAGCATTGCTTTTGCTATTTGCTCCAAAAATATAATTTGTCAATCAGCGTAAAACAAAAAGCTTCATCAGGGTGAAAATTGGAGCCAGTTACAAATACAGAAAGGCGTTACATAAATAATGGTGCCGCATAAACATGAGACCTACCTAGAAAAAAAGTGGCATTAATCAAACATGAGCCAGAACAAATTATAATAAGCCAGCTGTATGAATACATTTTCCTTTTCAGAGGAAAAGAAATATTCAGACAAACAAGCACACTGCTGCTTTGTTGATCAAGTCTAGTTTATCATGCAAGACATTGATTTATAAAGAAAACAACATAGAAGACAAGGGAACAAAAGGGCATTTTAACAGCACCTCAGATTTTAAAAATTATTGGAAAAGCTGACTGAATTTGCTCTCAGTGAAAACAACTCTACTCTCCAGAACAAAACAAATGCTTAATGCTTACTTTGAGCACAAGTCCTCTATGTATTTTGACAAGTAAATAAGTAAATACATACCTGAATCACTTTCTTAGATAAAAAAAGGGATCATGATGCAGCCAATTAAGAATAGCTGGACTCATCTTTGTGCACAGGGTGGTTCTCTGGCACCCAACTCTTGGATGGGGACTGGACTCTAATCTATTCTGAAGTTACCCAGGAACAGAGACATCAGGTGAGAGTGAGGATATTCACAAGCCCTCACCTGAGTCCCCTGACTTTGGAGCTCTCAACCGATCACCACCTGGTAGTGATTTGGATGCGGTGGTGGGGGAGGCAAACCTGGTAAACTCGAATGGGTGGTGATGGTGAGCTAGAATGTTTGAACACTGACTGAATACCTTGAACACAGATTTGAGGGAGCCTTCTTTATATTTTTATAATTAAAGAAATTGAAAGAAAGAACGAAAGAACAAATAAAGGAAGATAAAAAGAACTAAAGATAGGAAAGGAAGAGAGAAAAGAAAACAAAGAAAGATGTTAACTTTTTGTTTTCATTTAGCTTTCAAAATGGAAGAGGTAAAACAAGAAATTAAAGTATTTCTTTGATCACATTTATGTTTTTGTAAATTGCTGCAAGTATTAGTACTGTTCGTCTGTACTGCCTGTCCATGCCCATGTTTTGTAGGCCAATCAGCTCATTTGTAGTCACTGCGGTTGTTGCTAGGAGACCGGGGCATGATGAATACCTCCTCTGACTTTGCCTGACTTTAAATTTTAAATTAGTCCATATTCATTTGTAGTCCATAGGTTATTTGTAATTTAGACTGTCCATTGAATTTGTCAACAATCGATGTAAACAATACAAATTTTGCATTATATCGTCTGATTCTTAAAAACAAAAAATGTATATATATATATTAGTGTGTGAGACCTCCACAGAGTGCAAACTACATTATGTTACCTTTTACTGACATTATGAATAAGGCAGCCATGAAGGTCAATTGGTTAAATTCGAGAGTAGTATACCAGAGTAGGTGCTGCATGACAGAGGGCTAAGTGGCACAGGCACGTGGAGCCTATTCAGTAGAATGTAACATAACCCATCATAATAGAAACTGACAAAATCATTTTCAGAGTGGAGAGAAAAATCGCAACATGCACTGTGCACTGGTGCAATTATTACATGTGATATGGAAGTTAAATAATTTAATCTGGCAGCACACCTTACCATTTGTTCACCTGGAGACAAGACCCTGCCTGGATTCATCTACGGTTATTATTCCCCTCATCTGAAATAAACATTTCAAACAAATCTTTTTCAATGGATTTACTGGATTTAAAGGAGCAGAATTTTGCCCTCTTAAATACATTGAGATGCACATTCTACATGTTAAATAAGCATGTGGAGAAGTTAATTCCCTCATGCATCAGTAAAACACAATGCAAATATGGTCATCCTGTCCTAGGTTTCTTGTTATGATTTTCCTGCCAGTGAAAATAATTAATCAGGTAGAGCACACTCAAAGTCAACAGGTTCTTATAGTTTTCAATAGTATAAACCTCAAATTAGAAAACCTTATTTTCCTATTCTTATTTATCATCATACTTTACTTTATGTGGCAGATGAACCTTCATTCATCACTGCTAATTATGAATGTTTTCTGCTTACAGGAAAACAAAACAAAAAACCTATTTACGGTAAGTATACATCAATAATAATAATAATAATAATAATAAAATCTGAATACAGAAATATGGGCTTAATGAAAAGTCTTTACCTTCCTGGCTGTGACGTATAAAGAAGTTAATTCAGTTCTTTTATGCCTTACAGTTGGAATGGTTTTCTTTCATGTTCCTTATAGCCAAACAACTTAAGTTTATTTAGACAATAAAACATGTTTTTTAATCTTTTGATAACATTGGAAAGAAAAATTTTAGTAAACTGATTGCAGCATTTAGTAATATTTTATTTATGAATGTCATCCTAAAAATGTTAGAACAAATCAAAAACATAAAAATAAACAACAGCTGGTTTTAGGTGTCAATACATCCAAAATCGCATCAAATATTGTAAATTAACACAGAAACTCACATTGCTTAGGGTTGTAGCGATTCCTCAAATGATTCGAGTACCTCATTACTAAAATTCCTCGAGGCAAATTATCTGCCCCTAAGCTTCCTTAAATTATGTTTTATTGTTTAGCGCAATGTGTTCCAGTCGGACGATTATTAATGTTACGCAATGCTCTTACTTCCGTCTAAGAGTTGTTGACGAATTGTAAGTGCTATTAGCATAACATGTCCAATTTTCAATTTTTAATACGGATCCAGGGGTGATTTCAATGATTGACGATAACATCCGGATTTTCATCGGGTTTTTTTATTCCTTTTTTTATGCAAGGAATATGACAGCCGTTCTCCCGGAGTTGCTGTCTGTTGGCTGGTTCGGAGCAAACGGCGGCGAAGTGCGCGGCGGGTGTATTCATACAGGTGGAGTGAATACACCGAACACTGCTGTATGCTTATGGTAAGTGTAGCTTTATGGAGGAAATGGAAAATAAATTTTATACCTTTCCGGTCGCAACAAATGGGTGACGGAGCGCAACGTGTCGGTACATAGCTGTCATAAGTGCTTATTTGTGTGACGAAAGTGCTGCTAGCATGGACATAAAAGGTATAGATGGCAGAGTTAATCTGTTAAATTGAAGACAAATACATAAACTTAAAAATTGGAGTAAACATCCTTTTAGAAGTGTCTTTGTGAGGCTGCTGCTTTATTATTAGATTTAATATCGGATTTTTGTATATTTTTTGTCCAGGCTAACTTAAAAAGTAAGATTAATTTTCTAATCTACACAAATATGAACATTTTCTCCGATGTTGATGTCCAATATTAATACTGCTGTTATGTCAGCATTTACCAATATTTCACGTTGTCATTTATTCTTCTACTTTATTAATCGTTGGAATAACTGATAGATTACTAGATTGCTAAAATAATCGTTTACAGCCCTAATTGCCATGAGGCCATCGTCGTGACTTTCCAAATTAAAAAAAAAAAATCGGCAAAGTCACGATCCGGAAAGTCACCCTTTGAAGATTACTCTAGAATATCATTAATATATATTTTTAAAATCCACTTATTTTTGTTATTGACTTACCTCCAGTGCAAGAAATTCCAACACAGCCCAATATTGCTGCAGTGTTTCATTCCATGACTCGCAGTATCCATGGAGTGGCTGATTCATGCCCCAGTGAAGAGTTTTGACTACCCAAACTGTTATATTTTTTGCTTTAAGCCACGAGCAGCATGTCGACTGCCTGGAGCGCTAATGATGACGCTCCTTCAGCTCAGTGTAATAATCTATCTTGAGTTTTCAGCCTCCTCACTTAGGTGAACTAGAAAAATTATATATATAAAAAAATAAAAAAATCCGCCTGTGACAGCAACCAAGTACTCACTACCTCAGTCTGAAATATTTTCTTGTGAGCTTAGCGCTGCTGCTGTGCTGGGAACGATGTTCAGATGTATTGAAATTCTACATGCACAGGAGTTGAGATGAACTGTTGCTGAATGGCTTCAATTAACCGACTCCCAAACTGTTTTAAAATCATTGGTTTTCTAGGCAATCAATGCACAAAGCCTGCATACCAATAATTCTCGGAATTTAGAAATTAATCATGTTGCTGCCTGTCATGCACTCATTTACTGAGGATTCTATTGTCTTCACATTGGATTGAATGAGTTTCAGCTCTTGCACAAGTCATCTCAGTCAAACCCCGATTTATGCCACATGCAGTTCATTCTGGATTATTACATTACTGAATTTAAAGTAATTTAGCAGGGCACTCAATAATGGCTATTTTAATTAGCTCTCAAGGTTCCTGATCCTTATCTTCAAAACAACAAAAAACCTGACAAAACCCCCAGGAAAAAAAATAAAAAATAAAAAAACAACAAAGAAAAAACTCGACATCTATAAAAAGATCCCAAGCAGTGCCAAGACAGCGGTTTGTCTGTACGTGAGCAAGCAGTGGGGGCTCAGCTGCATCACCTCAGACTCGGTAGTAGAAACTTATTTGAAAATTTTTTTAGGCTACCAACAGTACTGTGACGAAGGCACTAGAGTGTAATAGGCCTCATAAACCTGCTGAGGTTGAACATACCATGTGGATGGTCCTGATGAGAGTGTGCGCTGCCTGCTGACAAAAGAGGGGAAAGAGACGAGCGATGAGCTCTGTGCGTCAGGACGCACATGGCAGCCGCATATGGCCTGGGTACCCTGATGTAAACGGGTGATCTGGAAGGGGGAAGAGTGGACAGTTTGGAAAAAAGCAAGAAGAGGTGCGCATCAGGCATTCACGAGTCTGATCTCCGCTCGCATGCAGACGTTTTTTTTTTTTTTTTTTTTTTTTTGCGAGGGTGGCACATTTGCTCACACCTTGTAACAGTTCACACCTTGTAGCAGTGGCGGACGGACTGCACGTTACTTCTGTTCAGTTAATGTTCCTCCGTAGTTTCACGTTTCGGGCAATGCCAGTGTCGTAGTCACTCGCGGGTCGTCATTGCTACTACCAGGACGATGGTGTCGTCGTTATTTATTTTGATGCCCAGACGGGCGCATTTTCGTGACAGTTGCTTCTGTCCTTAAGGATTTTCCTTTACGGCTCTCATATTTTTGGTCTGGTGATCTTTTTTGCCTCCCCCCCCCGCCCCCCCGCCTCTTCACTTTGTCCTTTTATATCCCGGTTTGTCTTTAAGATAGCAGCCTATTAATATTTAATTCTTATGCATCCGCATGAAGACGGCACCAGAAAGGAGAAAACGAGCGATAACCGAGCGGGGGAAAGGGAGAAGGAGGCAGCTGGGGAGACAAACCAGAATGAATGAGACACTCTGAGCAGCCAAGAAGACGGAGATTGGAGAAATCGAGGTAAGACCGAAGGGCAGTTTTTTAAAATTTCCTGTACATGTTATACTAACGCGGCAATTTTATGAACTGTGAACAAACCGGAGGTCCCCGATCAGCGTCTGCGAGGTCTTCAACCTGAATTATTCATTTATTGTTTTACGGTTTGACAGTTATCGACTTTATGTTTATTGATGTATCCGTTCCATGTTTAAAATGCGTGTTGGGTTTTGGAAATAAGCCGAATCCTGAAAGGGGGGGATCCTGCTGTGGGCTCAACGCACCATGGAGCCGCACTAAAACACATTCTGATGAATTTACTTTATTTGCGATTTAAAAGGGCAGTTTGTCCTGTAAAAGCTGCATTGTGACCACAACACAGAGGCGGGTCGTTAATAGCGCTCAGTAAAAGTGATAAACTGCTTATTTGTTATCTGTAAGCTACTACCTAAAAATGAGATATCACTGAATGTTGCTCAGTTTGAAACGCATGCAGTTGTTCTTTTTCCCCTCTCCATTTATTTTCATGAGGAACAAAATTAAGCATCTCATTGAGCATTAGGGGAATAAAAGCATCAGAGCTAAGTGTGAACTGCTCTGTTCAATCCCACACCAATAATCCAGAATGTCTTCAAATCATTATCCACTGACTCCCTTTAGATTTTAGTATTTGAAGACTACGGTCTTCCAAATTAAAATCCAGATTAAAGAATGTGTGTAACGACGGCTCATGCCGGAACATATTATAATATCTAATTTTTATCCAATCTGACCCCATAATGTTTTGGATTCATGTCATGAAAACTGATGCGGTATTATAATATTACTTTCTGAACTAATTCCCAATTTAATATTAAGGCATGTAATAAAACACATCAACAACATATATTGTAGTGATGATGAAATTAAACATTTGTTTTTTTTTGTGCCATCATGATAAAATTGAACTTGAGGACTCATACTCGACAAACCCCAAAAGCAGTTATTTTCAGCCTATAAGCCTTTTCCTCATTTCACCGGGGTGCATTGTGTTTGTCCTGCCAATTTCTGGGAAAAATTGGCAAGTCCACTATTCTGAAGGGGCTGAATGAAATTCAAATTCTTCAGGTGGTAAAACAGCAATATTGCAACTGTCTGATTGCGTTATCTGGACATTCAAGAAGGCAGGCTTGGAATTGGTTTACTGCCAAACACACTCCCCAGGAAGACAGAAGGATTTATTTCCCCCTTGTCTGTGTGTCACATACCCATCAGAAAAATTATTCTCGGTTTTCTGTTGTTGAATTATATTCATACATTAACATGTCATTAATGGTCATCACAGACTTTCTAGGTCACTAAAAATAAGTTTACATCTTTAGGTGTTGGTTTTCATAGCCTCTGTTGTTTTGATGCTTGGATTTGATTACCATATTAAAAGAAAATGGTCACACACACACACACACACACACACACACACACACACAAAAAAAATTACTCTGATTTTCATAGCATTTAGGTGTAAATGCACTAGCTCACTGTATATGTTAACTCATATACTTTGTATATATCCATGTGTGTGTTTACATGCACTGTATATGTGCACGGCACACACAAATGATCATTTTATAAATCTTTATATGAACATGAATAATATTGCTTTTTTCGTATTCATAAAAATATGAATGTCTTGTCTTTGCATTTTTGTTACTTACAATTTAATGCAATATTTATGTACCCCCTACAGCTCTTTCTCAAGGCAGACTAAATTAATATGTTAATAGAATTTATGCAGAAAAACCCAGAACTGATGCAAGTTTCAGAAAATAACTTGATGTTCCACACTCTTTCAGAAACTACATAAATTGCATCAATATTTACTTAAAATGACAGGATTCTTTTGTGTTAGGGAAAGAATCTGACTACATCTTTTGGTGTCATTTTAATTCTGCAAAAGTTTTTTTTTGTGCCACAGCTATAGAGACATGTACTGAATAGTACAAGCCTTCATAGAAAATATTGAATTGCGTAGAAGAAATATCTTTAATATGTAAATAACTGATGCGCTTTTGTAACAGCATATTTGCTGCAGAGTTTGGGTTTGTATTTTCTGGTTGTTGGAATTAAGCTTTTCTAACTTCGGACTGTATTTTTAAATTCGAAGTTATATTAATTATATTTGTTTATTCTTCCTTTAATCAAGCGATTGCACTATAGTTAATACTCTTTCTGCGTAAGATTTGAAAAAAAAAAGATGGAGACCAAATATCTCATAGTATTAATTTGAAAAAATTGGTGACACAAATCAAATAATAAATGCAGTTTTTAGGTGAGAATGAGCAAATAATGTAAAGCAAATAATCTTAATCTAAACACAAATATTTTTCATACATTTTAAGTGTACAGTGATGTAAATGTGATAACATGTAAGTAATTGAAATATTTTCTACGTAGTTATCAGTGTATTTCAAATTACGCCCAGCCTTTAAAGTTTGAATGCTGAAGTGACCTCAAATGCTCTTTCGAATGCCACTGTAGACTTCATGTAAAAATTTGTGTGTCAGGACTGAACAGAGGATTTATAAAGCCAACTCCATTTTTTTTTTATTTAAAAAGTCCTAAGATCAGAGGTGCCTTTTGATGATGAAAGGTTTCCAGACAGATTTAAAATCCGATTAAAACTACCAGTCCTGCATGCCAATTTGCCAATCCTGATCTGTTTAAGGTACCGTGCCAATGGTTTATAGAGATTTGTTGTTACCATTGAGTATTTGTAACTGTAATAAATAGACAACAAACCTTTGCCAGATTGAATTGTACATAGACGTGGATTTTTGACCTTTCTTCAAAATCTAATTTCCCTTCAGCACACAAAATCCCTCAAAACGTTTTTGATAGTATCGTTGCAGTTTGTGATTACCGAGCTCGCTTCAGCCTATTCCATCTCATTTGGGTGGAGTTATGCAGTGAAAAATGTGGTGGTGGTTGGACACATGGCTATATTTGTAGTGTCCCATGAGGTAGAGTGCTCCTGCGTATCTCTTGTGCACGGGCAAAGAGAGGTCTTTTGTGCTCTTTTTTTCTAATGTCAAAATGTTCTGTCTCTGTCGGGCCTTTTCCCTTTGACCGATCCAGCAGCTTTTTTTTGTTCCCCATCACTGTTCTCTACTCTCCCTGTTCGGAGGAAGCGTTGCTTACCTGGCAGTGGCAGTTCTGGAGTTGTCACTCGACTGATAAGACTTGTCCTTACAGAAAAGCCATTACAATTCTAATGACAGTTATTGTGATTCACTATTTTACCACTGCCAACCAAACACACTGGAAATGGTTTTCATCGGTCACTGCTGGACTCATTATTGCAATCAAAAATACTCAATTATGTCTGTAAGGGCTATTTGTCATGTTTTGGCTGTTTTCACCCTAAATTCTAGATTAGATGTTGGGTGCAAAACATGTAGTAATAAGAGAGTGCAACGAATAAAACAGAAAAGAATTAAGACTGGGAAGTACATTAGCAGAAAGGAAGCATAGTTTATGGTTAACGGACTAAGAGTCCCTTTTCTGTGGCAATGAGGTGGAAAAGCAAGAGACAAAGTGTGTCTATTTTGAAGCCCACTGCGTTTGTGTTGCGGATTTCTCTATGAATCTGACCATGCACTCATGCAGCAGCATGCAACTGTAGCCCTACCAGTCTGTGGTCTCTGTTACTCTTGGAGAAAGTCTGAAGGTGTGGGTTTTGAAAAGCCCATCTTACAGGAACCCTACCACACACTAATCCAATTCAGTGCTGCCAACCTTGAGCGTGTGTAGGCGCCGGGATGGCGAAAAACGAACAGGGGCAACGAGAGCACATGCACGGGAAGAAATCGATGAGGACTCTTTTTCATAAATGGAGTGGGTGTTAAATTAGCTGGATTGGCCCATGTAGCAACACACTGGATTGAGTGCCGGGTGTATTTTGGTTGTGTCTATTGACTGAGAGACAGCTTGGTGTACAGCAGAGAAAAGACGTACTGATGCTCAATCAATGTGTCCAATCAGCCTCAACACTGTTTCATTCACTTTTGCAGTTTTTTTTTTTTTTTTAGATTGGAAGGAGATACTGAGTCAGAAGGTGTATAGCTGCAGTTTTAACAACCGATTTATAGAAGTCTCTTTTTCTCAATTCTCAGTCTCTATTTTATAGATACTGTAGAGGAAATTAAGAGAAAAAAACACCAGACCGTTCAGCTATCAGGGCGACTCAAATAGTTAACTCTATTGACGTTTTTGGGTTACTAAATTAAACTAAACTCTCAGAGCGTCACCCATCCGTTTGAGTCAATTGTTTCATATTTTAAATTACAGATGGCAAGCTCTGAGCAGCATCTCTGTTCAGGAATAGACTACAAGGTTGATAACAGAGCTTATATCACAACTAATTAACCACCTAGCAACAGCTGGCTTTTGTTGTATTACTTTGTAACTAGCAGATTGACAAAAAAATTATGTTGTGATTTGCAATAAGCTCTAAAAAAACTATAGGTAAATTTAGATAGTGTTTTATATTTTTGCTTAAATCCCTGTATCAACTTCAGCGCAATAAATTAGCAGATAAATGGATATCATTAATGTTATTGCAATAATCATCATTATGCTACATTATCTTGGTGGCTGTTGTAATAATTATTTCATATGTCTTTTTAAATAAAAGAAATTAGATCATATTGTTTTAGTATGAAATTTTTGTAACTGATGCTGTGAAACCACGGTAAACTGTACTTCACATCTCATTAATTACTGTTGTGATATATACCACCTTAATAGTCATGACTTCATTTATATTTATATCCGTTAGACGACTTTCACAATGTACTTTATTCAAGGTTTCCAGCTAAGGTTTCCACTCCATGTTCACAGGACAAGATTTTTAGGCCGGCAGTCTTAAGTGTAGCTTACCCACTTGTGAAAGTATAACCTTGCAACACAGAAAAATGTAAAAAAAATGTATACCAAAGTGGGTAAATTTATACCAATGTGGGCGGTGTCACACAGAGGAGCAAGGCCAAGAGTGGGGATGAGTGGAAGGGGTTGTGGTCAGGACGAGGGAATGCATCGTTGCCAAATTAACGACTTTGTTGCTCTATTTAGCGGCTTTTCAGACCTCACTAGCGATTTTTGTTTTTTCCAAAACCAGAGACAATTCTAGCAACTTTTTTTGGTGTTATTGGAGCCTTTCATGGTGACAACATGTGAAAGCCCCGATCGCTCTGCAGCAACTGAAGCGAGAAGTGAGTGTTGCCGAGAGCCGCCTCCTGCTTCCCAAGCACTGCAGCCAGTCTCACATAGTCGTCTTGTTGCAAACTGCCAGAAGTCGGAGCAGAGAGCAGAGGAGACCCATTCCACTCCATGTTCACATTGCAAATGAATCACATGTGCAAAGCTTAGAAACGCTACTGATCAATGCTCGGTGTCCATTAATCAATGCTCGTTTGACTCGCCACAGAGGCGTGTCTGAGTGACATGGTTGTGTACTTGAATGCAGTACCACCAAGCTGTACCATTGTAACCAAGAGAAAAATTCCACTGCAGTAGACCCCCTACAAGACTAAGCATTGTGTATTTTAACTAGGGTTTTTTATACTCCAGTAGAAAGGACAGTAAAGACAGTGTAAGCAAGGTTTAGTTGACGCATTAAAATGGGTGCGAAGGGGTGTTTACCAATTGCGCTGTGCTTTCACCTCTCTATTGGCCGCTATTATTCCAGAATTATGATGGCTGGTCATGCACCTTCGAATTTTTGTAACTCATTTTTTAATACAAAAACACAGTGGGCTGCTGGTGGACTGCCCTACTGCCTCTACCACTGGGGCTTAGCAGGTTTTTTGGTGGAAACCCAGTATTGTCTTTTCTCTGTCAAAAATAGTCTACTGTCGCCATCGCTTCTTCCTTGTCGGCCATGTTTATTTGCTTTGAACTCATGTTAGATCTTGAGAGGCTTTGAGAGATTTCTCGTCTGATATCTGAATGTTTCTGTGTGGCGTGTTGTCTTTGTCATGTGAGCATACAACACATACTGAAGAACCTAAGCTGCTATTCATTTTTATCGTCACGTGTGAGGTGTCTCATGTTTTGAAAATCAACTGACAATTTTAAAATCTATCCATGCGAATCAGATATAATGTTAGTTTATCTCTCTTATTGGTGCTGTTTTATTGTGCCTCATTGATAGGTAATTGTGATAGTAATTTCCTATAACAAACGATAGAATACTGGGTCAGAAGATATCTCATGGTTAATCTGGATGCTGGACTTTGAAGCTTCTACATCTTTTCCATGAAGCCTCTCTTATTGGGCTTCCTGATATAGTGAAATTCCACTATTCTCTGTGCGACATCTGAGCCAATATATACCATATATATGCTTGTGTGTAAAAAGTGCATACTTTTTTTCACAAGTTTGCCTAGTTTGAATTTGTGAAGACAAGGTCAGGAGGTGGAAAATGGCCGTTTCACACTAAGGAAAAGATGAAGAGAACCATGAGGAAACTAAATCCTGAACCTTAGCTAATTGGAGCTGCTTTCTGCATCCAGCCTGTCCATCTGAAAAAGGAGGAGCACAGAGATGAAAGGAAGCAGGGATCAATTGACCTAATTGCCTGTCCAATCAATCCTTATGTTTTTCTGATAGCTTGATAGAGTAGTCAGAGCGGAGTGGCGCATGAGCTCCTCTAATTGGCTCGCTCCAAAACGGACAGCGCAGGAGTCTGAGCAGTAATGGCACGAGGAGTCGTCACTCCTCCTTACACCTGGTGCTCTCATTCTACCAGTGTCAATACTGACACCTTTATCCTCATTATCCTCAGCTTAGTGCCATGTGCAGGCCCTTCATCAGTTTCTGCAGGACTTCGGTTTTGCTTTATTGCACCTTCATTCGCAATGTTTTTCTCTTTGCCTGCAACTCGGCCTGCTGACTCAATTACTCAATCACTTTGTGTCAATCAACACAGCTGGTCAGGCATTAGAATTAGCAAATACATGTCTATAAACAGCAATGTTAACCTGAGACTCACCTGAGTCATTCCACTGAGGATGGCTCCAGTGGGTTCGTATTTGTGTCAGCAGCTCACTCCTTGGAGTATTTGGTGTTGGACTGGTGTGCGTGTGTTTGTGTGTGTGCGTCTTTTGTTCCATGCTGCGAGCTGCAAGAAGAGGTGTGGGACCCAAAGAAGACGCTTGTTTTCTTGTTTTCCAAGATGAGAGAAGGAAGCAGACTGAGAAAAAAACACACAAAAAAAACAAAAAACAAAGGTAGTAAAGGAGTAGAGAGATGTGAAATAGGACATACGTATTCATAAACAGCTGCAAAAACTCCCAGAGCATTATACGTAGACCTGGAAAATGCCAGATTAAACAGAGAGTGGGAATTGCACTAATATGGAAAGAGTCTATAAACACAGAGAGCAATGAACTTTGAAGGAGGGAAAGAGGGAGCACATCCGGGTTGGATTAATTAAGGATTATAATTATGTTGGGACTTTGCACATCTCACCTGAGACTACCCAACGGTGCACTTCTCCAATCCTGATGCCCTCTGCTCCTCTGCACATATGGACACAGGCCACGGGAAAATACTGCTTACACGTGCTATATCATAAAATCACCTCTCCGACACTATTTATATAAGTAAATGAGTGTTAAGGCATATTAACCTTCTGCTGGTGTTATTTCAATCAGCATTAGTTATTGTACTAATGCAGCAAATTCGGCAAATAAACCTCTGTTCTGCATGGTAAACAGTACAGCCAGCTCTTTCTTGAGAAGGGAAAATAATTGCTTTATCAAATTAACTTAGCATGGTGATGAAAACTGGTTTTAAAAAGCAGTTTTTCAATTTGCCATTTGGTGTTAAACAACTCAGAATAAGTTGAAATAAACCATAATTTGGTTTGCAAACAGTATTTTGCTTAGAGCTTGAAGCATGGTAACTGATAAACCCTCAGATCTTATCATTAGCTTGTCATAGATGTTTGAATTGCTTTTATTATTCTCATTTGGTTTGTAGCAGATTCCAATCAGTAGATTTCTAATGATTTTTACTGGAAGACATGGGTTACAAATCTAAGAAAATTATTAAGAACCAGTAAGATATGTATGTGAAGCTGGGGAGATATTGAAACAAATTTTCTGTACAATCCAAAGATTGGTTCATGGTGTGATAAACTACATTGTGATTGGAAAAAATCAGTCAAAGACCAATTGTAACAGGATTGTAGGCATCTTTGTTCAGCAAATGTTACTGACAATTCATATTTTGCTGGACAAATCTTCTGTTTAGTTAATATTGAATAGACATAGACCAAACCACTAAAGACATTTATTATAGTAAGTTGTGACCTTGGTCACCTTACAGCACTAACCAATTCAAAAAGACACAAAATAGCAACACAAACTGCATACACACATTCTTTGCTGCCACTGAGACATTTAGTGAGCAGAATGGGAGAGGATTTAATTGAGTCTTTGATCATTATAGAATTACCATGTGGCTTCTTGGCACCCTGGTTATTGTTTCATGGATTAATCATTTTCATTCAACAAATTGTGGAATCCACACAGCAAATCAGTGGGCTGCCTGCTTGACATAGATATGCAGTTGGAGCAAGGGAATTTTAATGTGTTCTTGCCCTCCAATTGGCTGCAGTCATCCATGCAACTTGATTTATTTGACAGATTGGTTTTATTGATTTAGTGAATTAATGTGGTGCCAGTTTAATCAGTGTGCTATGGAACTGTGTGGAATTTGACATCTATGTGAACTCAAATGAATTGAGTGTAAAATATCGATCTGCTTATCTACAGTATTTATTCAGCTATTTGTCTTAGAGCTGATTAATTCAGTGTGTGCTAAAAATGTTGTGCTCATGTTCATGGGACGGTGCAGGTGTTTTCTTTGTGTGTCTTATGCTTCCTGTGTGTTGCCATAACTGGTTGTGCATCTGTTATTTTCCAGTGCTGTCATCCCGTTGTTGGAATGGCAGTAATTAGAATTTATGCCTCTTCTTTTTCATGCAAAAGCGTACTGCTACTGCATGCTATAAAATGAAATATAACATGCAACCTCAGCACATGAATGTTCAACATTAATGCACTTGTAAATGTGCTCTCACATACCAACAAACATGAACTGCAAGGGTATCATCCTAATGTATGGGGATGTTTTTCATGTGTTTTTTTTTTTGGTAGCAGTTGCATGGGATGTAATGGGTTGTTGTGTGTTGCTGGGGCAGTGTATAGCGCCATCAAGGTGGTATTGTGAAAGTCAATATAAAATATGTTT
Organism: Poecilia mexicana; assembly: GCF_051168715.1. Classification (NCBI taxonomy): domain Eukaryota; kingdom Metazoa; phylum Chordata; class Actinopteri; order Cyprinodontiformes; family Poeciliidae; genus Poecilia; species Poecilia mexicana. The sequence continues at coordinate 18,462,869 of NW_028263377.1, read as the reverse complement.
ACTTATTAGGACTGAGGTGGCTGCTTCAATAGAAGGACCTTTTGTTTGAATGGATAAAATGCCATGCATTTCTTTTCCCTATCTTTAAATAAGGACTTCCCAAGTGCTTTTTACACAGAATCACATCTGTGTAACAAGATGTATCATTATATTATATTTGCTGAATTCCCAATTGTGGTGTTTTCATGAAGACATATGAGTAACATAAAGAGTTTTTCTTTAGTCGTGTTACACAGTTTATCAAGGTTAGGTCGTCTCATATTTTAAATTTGGTCAGAGACCTGAGGCAAGAAAGAAAGAAGTATTTTTTTTTTTTCAAAAATCGCAAAATAATTAAACAGTGCCCTACCAAGATTGAAAACAATAGGAATATTAGGTTTACATTTTCATGCTTGTTACAACTGAACACTAATTATGAGTCTTATTCAACAAATATCTTTAGTGGAGTTCATACTTAAAATGTCAAATAAAATGTACACAGTTTCTTAAATACTCTCAATATTGCAGTGTTTAATAATTAAAAAGAAAATAAATCCCATTTCACACTGAATTCATTATATAATTTGTAAATTAGATTGAACATACTATATGTCATAACTCTTTAGATCAGTGCAGAAAGCTGCGTTCTAAATGCTGCTGACGGCTTTTATGGGGTATTTTATGAGAGGCTTTTAATAACTGGCTCCTAAAATTAAATAACAGCATTCAAACCACACAAAAAAGATCATCAATTGAATCCATTTCCATCAGAGGCTTTGCTAATAGTAGTAATTTTCTGACTATCACCATAATGAGGCAAGACTGAATTTATTGCATCTGTTCTGTCAATATCTTCATTGTCCTTTTATTTTTGTTGTCGGAAGTCAAAAATAGACAATCTGTCAAAAATAAATCTGTTTCTGTTTACACTGGCATGAAGTTTCAAAATGGTTTACTTAAAACTATGTTTTTATTTTTTTTCAAAGGTATGCATAACTAGTAGTGGAAATTAAGATAGACATGTGAAAACACGTTTGCTTTAGGCAACAGCATACAAGCTTTCAAGTCTCAGCTTGAAATGGTACAGCCTTTTACATGGCTTTGTTTTCACCATCACAGCAAAACTGATGCAAGCTCTGTGCATTTCTAGTTTATCTATTGCAAACCATAATCTTGCAATTGCCTTTGGGTCGTAGCTTGCCCAAAGCAGGTTATTATGACTATTTAAACAGTTTTTCAGATGTATTTCTTATGGGATTCTCTTTACCTCCTGGCGACTCATTGGATGGATGGGTTGGTCAGAGACTATTATCACTTCATTAAGGTGTTTGGCCTAACCATGATTTATAAGCCAGGAAGTTCCGACAAAAGATATTCAGCTGAAAAAGGAGCTCATTCATGTTCTATTTAAATGGCATATATCTTCATTTTTACAATTTTTATTCTTCGACCATGTTTGACAACTTCTACTGCAGCCAAAAGTTGCAGAAGAGCAACGACCTTTCTAGGAGTGTCAAACTCAGGCATTTACACATAAAACAGTTTTACTTTTAAAGTGTTACTTTTTACTACTTTTGCTACAAAAGCAGCAAAGTCTCCGACTTGAATTTTAGTTCATAAAGGAAACGTTTGCACGGTAATAGTGAGAAGAGAGAACCTAAACATTCTGACCTTCATTTAGCTCAGACACAAGGAAAAACAATCAATGGTGCTACATCCACTTACTGGTTAAAAGATAATGTTGTTGCCTAGTAAACTTTTTTTTTCTAAAGCAACCCCATATATTACCTTGAGATCTAGTTGTTATTCGAGCTGTTAGTTGTAGCTATGACATAAACTGTGCTGTGTTCTCATCCCTCAGCATTGGATTGTTATTTAGAAGCTACACCAATGTACCTCAAAGACAAGATTATATCTTAAACTTAATTTCTCAAAAGGCCAATTATTTCTAATACAGTAAAATTGTGAATTCATTCACATCACACTCTTTTCTATTCTTTTCCCTTGGTCCTTAAACCCACTCGCTCTGGTCTCACGGACTATTTGTTGACTAGTCTAAATTATATGGTTCACATACAGACCTGTTTGCTAACCCACCTTTTGCAGTTTATGGAGCGATGTGTCTATGTACTTACTGGTTCCTCTAATATGTGCCTGTTTACACTCCTTGCCCCCATATCTTGCACTTACAAGCACCTGAGCGGACTTTCCATCCTTTGCAAGTGTACCTACATTTGCCCTACATTCACCTTCTCCCCACTCATGTGCCCACCCTTGCTCACCTTTTGATGCAAGCAGATATGGATGGAAATACAAATGACCCCAGATGAACCCAGATATTGAGCTGTTTTAAAGCCAGAGGCTTTAAACAATATCCCTTCACTGCTCCAACATTGCTGAAAAAGGAGGGGCCAGAGTTTCTCACAACATCAGGGTTTTATATGGGATTTATGACCCTCGTCCCTCGCAGCAATCTTTTCCTCCACTGGCTTTTTTCCCACTGGGTAGAATTAGCAAGTGAAGAAAACAAACAAATTACAAGGAAACAAATGAAACATCTAATAAGCATATATTGATATGGAGAAAGGGCTTTCAGCAGGATACAGCCTGAGCGAGGAAGCAAGGAGGAAGAGCACTGTGTCATCCTAACACTTACTCTCCCTCTACGTTTTCATTTACCTCTAATTTCTCTTCTGTCCTGCTGTCCCGTCCACCCTCTGTGAATAGTCCATGCGGCTCTCTGAGGAGATCAGCTCAAAGGATGGGCAGTGTGAGACAGATGGGCAGATGATGGATCTGACGTGATAGACAGCAGGGTGATGGATGGCCGGCTGGCTGATAGGGGATTAATGCAGTGCTGAGGCTGCCGCTGTACAGAGGATGGCTTAGCGATAGATAGATAAATCCGACGAGCAGATAAACAAGAGAGCACTAATCCACGCCCCCTTGATGGACAGAAAATCAAAGTAGGGGAAAAGAGCCACAGTGGGAGAGATGAACGTTTTTACTGTCATTGCAGGGTGTAGATCTTTCATGGAGAATGTAAGTGGACGTAAGGTGGGATGAGGAAGAGCACTGAGGAAAACTGGAGTGGCGCTGTGATTTTAGGCATGGGTCATTGATAGTGTGGGTCTGTTCAGACGATTTTTGTGCTGTCTGTGTCTGCACTTATAGGTACAGCAGGTTTTGCTTGATGTGGCATGCCTGGAGGGTGACAGTTTAGGATGGCGATGAGCTTTTTTCAAATGATGCTGAACGGTTTAACTGGAAAAGAGAGATTAGGCATAGCAGCAAATTGGCCATGGTAGGATGTGATAGGATAAAGGGAAAGTGGAGAGTGGGCTGGTTGGAAAAAGTTGATAAGAATGGTTGCTGATTCCATCAGCACAACAGCTTAACCTTCTCTGTAACGTGCCAAAATAACGGGTTCAGGCCTTTCCATTTTAACAGTTCGGCTAAATTGTGGGATAAAATTACCTGTTGTGATGAGGGGACAACAACAAACACACACACACACACACGCACACACACAAAACGTGATGGAATGAAGTATTGGCCAAGTGGGAGATCCTCTCGAAATGGGGAGCAAGCGGCCCTTCCTTGCGTTATTATTGAGCGCTAAGCTTTGTCTCTGTTCGCCGTTTCAGAGGACCCCAGGGGTTCTGGCATCGATCCGCTGTGCTTAGAATGCACTCCAGTGTCACCTATTTAAACAGCGAGAGCTGGTAGCCAACAGAAATGAGCTTTTATTTATCAAGCCTCTGATTTTGGCTGCATGGATGACAACTTGATTAGCACTTAAAGGAGCCCTTAAATCTTACGTTGGATTGGAAGCAATCTATACAGAAGGGGAAGCAGCAATCTTGGCCGGAGAAAATTGTGGAGGGTGAACAGAGAGGTGAGGGACAGTGTCAACAGAGGGTTAATTAGTGGGTGGTACAAACTGGATGAATAGTGTTTTACAGAGACAAGCAAAAGAGAGAAAGACAGTTAAAGATAGTGTGTAACAGAGACCAGAGGGCAAGAAGCAAAAGGAACTAGAGGATGTCACTGAGGAGGGGTGGCATTGACCAGATAGGATACGAGTGTGAGTAGATGGGTCACAGAAAAGATGTTAGATTAATGTATGTGAACAACTAAAAGCCAGAGTAAATGAACAAATTGCCAAGCAAACCAGGAGTTGATTTCTATGTAGTTGCGTCTGCTAATGCAGATTGTGCAGGGATTGTATACTTACGAGTGTCACGGTAAATGAATGAGTGAGGCATGATGGAAGAAACTAAGTGAGTGAGTAATAGGGGTCAGTGATGGGTGTGTTGACAGAAAGTGTCAGCTTTAACCATGCTGACCTGTGAATACAGGCTGCATGCACAAGCGGTTAAATCTGAGTGCTTGCTTGGACGTGAACTGACACTAAAATTGGATGTGAATATCGAGTTGAATGTGAAATGAATGTAAATAAGAAAAGTAGGCGGATGGTGTTTTGCATATTTATCTCTATGTGTCATTTTGTTGTCTTCTGTGCATCATTTTAAGTGAGTCTTGGAAATGTTTTTTTCTAGCCTCTTTGGCATGTAAGTGCTTCTACATTTAAGCACCTCATTTCATCATCTGTGCAATTATACCCAAATAATTTTGTCTTGAGATGAAACAAGACAGATACCTGTTATTCCAATGGTGTATATACCATTGGAATAATGAACTTTATATTTTTGCATCATTTTAGTTTAGTGGCGAGTTCACTTTAAACACTAATGAGTGTTTATAGAAATAATTTTTCTGTATCTGTGCAACTGGCAGTGTGAATATGTCAGCACCTTAGGGTTGAGGTTGCTTCGTCTGGTGCAGTTTGTTCTACGGCTAACCCTGACTCACCCCCTTGTGTAGCATTAGTGGCAAAACAATACCTCCCATGATATGTCAGAAGAATTTGCATGCCATAAATGCACAAACACAGTTTAGTGTCATCTCTTTTCTAAGGGCCTTTCACTTTTTGCTGCTCGCTTGTCTCTCTCACCTTGCTGTCGCTTTGTCTCTTGCCCTCCTTACCATCCTAGACTGCAGCGTTCATGTTTGACCCTGTTGTAGTCTCCTTCAGGGCCTGTCTCTTGGCGATCAAGCTCCATTATTTATGCTGTATCGTGTTTCACCATCAATTCCCACAATGGAGCAGATGAGACAGATTTCCTTGACTGTCACAATAGCACAGAGACTCAGCCGAGGTTGGAAATGGAATTAGCCTTAAATAGAATTTAATTTTCACCGTTGTCGCCTGTCTACCACCCAGACGGCATGGCTGGCTTGGGTAGAGCTACTATCATTGTGTGTTTGGTGAATGCGTGTTTTGTGTAGTGCATGAGAAAGTGAGACAGAGGTATTACTATTGTTCTGTGCAGTGGTCACCGCAGAATGTGACATGCATGTGAAACTACAATACTTATTTCTAAAGTTTTTTTTACCCGACGCTTGGTCTCCAGTTCTGGTTAGATTTATTAAAGAAAGTTTTACACTGACAACCTGAAGTTCCAGCACGGCTGCAAGACATCAATACTTCAGTCTATTAAACAACAGGAGATGGAGACTTTTTTTTTTGATTGATGGACAAATAAGTGGGGCTTTTCTCTGTGAAGTAGAGGACATTTTTGAGTTCTCTGAGTTAATAATAAATAACAATGAAAATCCTTCTTGGGTCAATCAATGACCAGGCTCCATCCACAGAAGCTGCAACTTTTGTGACATGAAACTTATCAGCGAATGAATGAGTAAATAGATAAACGAATAAGAGCCGTTGAAGTGTGAATCGATGTTTATGGATCGGCATCCTAAAACCTGCCGTGCTGCTGATGAAATGAATATGATAGTGGTTGTGTGTGTGCGTGCGTGCGTGCGTGCGTGTGCTTGTGTGTGTAAGTAAGGCAGACTTTGAATGTTTCTATGATCCTTTGGATTTGTCATGAGCTATGTAGGCACATAAGTTTGATGTGTTTGTCCTTGAGAGTTGAGAGCTGTGTGCCTCCAAGTGTTTTAGTTTTTTTTAAATCGCAATGGGGTCTCAGATGAATAATGCTGTGCGTGTATGTGTTTTTTTTTTTTTTTAGCTTATTTTCCTCCCTGCTCAACATGAGCAGGATCAATTTTTGAATTAATGTGTCAGTAATGTGTGTATACTAAAACTAAAGCTTCAACGTTGACAAGTGATAAAAAAGTACTTGCTGCGATTATCGACGCTGCGTAATTTTTATTAAGGCATAGGGCTCTTTTTAATAATCATATGATAGTAATAAAAGTCAGCAAAATATAAAATGAAATGGGCTTGACACAGGGGGAGTGACAGACAACACACTGCCACTCAGGGTGAGCCCAACACATAGGACACAGTAGCGACAGCAGTGACAGCAACAAAAATTGAACATTTCTTGTCGTGCTGCAAGCCTGCATGTGTGGGACTACATGAATGAGCTCTAACTTTCACATACACAAATTTCACCAATTACTTGGCTGAAGGAGGGCAAGCAATTGTTGCCTCATTTCGCTGAAATGAATGACACGCGTCACCTTCTGTGTGGTGAGCTGACGCTATTTTAATTGTCCTAAAGCAAAACTAATTAGTAGTAGGAGGTCAGCAGTCAACTTATAAAAATACCTAACATAACAATTTTTATGTTTTCTTTTTTCCTGTATAGCAGAAAAGTAGCCAATATGACACTGGTTTCATGTTTTCATACTCATGTGGATCTACCTTTAATTCAGTTGTACTATGAATTGAAGAAACAACTTGCTAAACAGTATTAACAAGGACTAGATGTACATATTTAGTGTAGCCCTGTTCAGTTTTTGTTTTTGTAAAATGTGCATAATATTTTTTTGGTCCGCTCTGTCAACTACATTTTATAAGGTTGGTACTAATTCTGTCAATTCTTTGTTTTTTTTTCATCAACTTTTGTAATCTTTGATTTATTTCTGGAATTAACAAGTTCTGATGATTTTATATCATAAAACCATCCGCTGCTGGTTGTTTTGCTTCGGCTGTGCATCAGTACCTGCGGCCGCATTTGATCTATAAGCAATTTGCTCGAACCTTTTTCATCATGGTTTTCAAGATGTGTTGCCAGGATTTTACAGCTACTCGGCCATCGAGACACCACCCTGTAGCACAGCTTGCGTAAGGGCTTAGCCAAATCCTTTGGCTTTTCCCATTCATCTGCCTCTCAGGCAAAATACCTCTAAAACAATATGTTTGCTTTTGCCTCTTGGACTAAAGAGGCTCTCATGTTACAGAAACATTACATTTTCAGCACCAGCTCACTGGCGTTAGCCGTCACATAAACTACTGCAAGTGAGGAGAGGAACTGTTCCTCTGTAAAAAGAAAAAAACATCTATTAAGTCAAGTCAAGTTGCTAGTATTTGCATAATAAAGTAATACATTTGCATAATCAGTTCTCTGCATGTAACTGTAAAAGGATACTGTGGAAAAGATGACTAACAATACAAGTTGATTGTAAGTAAGTATGAAACAAACCAGTAAGCAGTAAGAGCAGTAAGACAATACTTTTCAACTTTTTCATATACAGTCTACATTACTAATCTACATGAACTAACAAGAGAACAAAATTGCAGTAATTTAATCGTGTGTTGTGATTTCATTTAAATCCAGCTTTGACTGTAAGGGGTCACTCAGCAGCACCTTTCTACTTGTGCCATTTAGCAGCAATGCAAGAACAGCTCCAACTGCAGCTGGGAGGATCTATTGTGTGAGGAGTGAGCACTCATCCACATTTGAGTCATTTGGCAAATTGGGAATGAGGAATGTTCCAAGATGGAAAAAAATACAGCTAAAAGGACTTTAATGTTAGTCTTTAGTTGCTTCAGAAAAAGTTGCTTGATTTGTTACTAGTCTCAAAACCAAAACTTTCTAAATATAATGAAATAGGGATTGGAGATGAGTGTGCGTGTGTCTACAGCAAAGTGTGCCATCTTTGGAAGATAAAAGCAACAAATATTATATCATTGATGTTCTTTTTTTAATATTGACTGTATCAAAAATATTGCTCATTTTGATAACCCTCATTTGTAAAGTCCACAGGTCTTGGGACCTGTGGACTTTACAAATGAGTCCACAGGTCTCATTTGTGAGACCTGCTCCAATTGATGAATTACTCCACTTTATCAATTGGAGCAATTGCTAAAGTGACTGTAATCTAACATCAGTCAGAACAGTTAGTTTCAGTAAAGGCTAAAAGAAACTAGTGTTCATACCTTATGAACAAACAAGTGTGAAAGACTTTTGATGCCTTTTGAAAAGACCGCCAATTTCACAAATTGCTTATCAACAGGTAATTATGTATTGCTTAAGCCACTTGTCAAGGTGGCCCAAGTGTTTGGGGCAAATGTGATTTTAGATGGGAAGAACAGTGGTTATAAGATTGCTAGATGGGCCACAGGTGTGGATGCCAGCTCAAGTTAGGGTGTGCATTTTGTGTGCATGTATTAGAGTCTGAGTGTTTATTCATTCAGGTGACGTGGTGGGAAGCTGAAGAAGGAGAACTGTGATTTGTGAGTCTTGCATTCCTGTAATCTGTCCACATCAGATCAGTCAAAGACAATAATGCAACACTGAGCAAAATACCAAACTGCTCTTTTTTTGTTATCTCTCACTTCCGTTTCTCTAGCCCAGTCTTTGTGCCCCCCCATCCAGTCTGTCTTTTTTTCTTTTTCACTGCAGTAGGAGCCACTGTTGCTGCAAAGGGAAAGATGGAGTAAAGATGGAGAGAGAAAGACAGAGAGAGAATAGAAAGAGGCAGGAAGATTGATGCTAAGAAATGGAGATAGGACTAAGAAAGCGCCTTAGAGAACAGGGGGAGGAAGGTGGTCGGGATTGAACAGTAAACGATTACTTCTCTGCTTGTGTGTGTTCCTGTTACAGGCTGATACCGAATCAAACAGTGCTCTTTCTTTGCCGACACACACGGTCACAGATAAACACACACACTGGTCACAAGTATTTGAGTTTGTTTTTGGCCAGTGCTGGGTGGTGCTTGGCAGAAGAAATTAAGCCTAACAACCATGGCATCTGTCTCAGCAGCAGGAGAGTCCCGCCTACCCACCCACACATGACCTGCCCCGCTTTCATTCACTGAGCGGCCTGCTGCCAGCCTCAGGATGAGCCGCTGCCTCTGCCGCTGCCCGCCACCCCCCGCTTCAAGTCGGCTTCCCTGTATTGCCAAACACTCTATGTGCCTGCGCCCATGTTTCCCTCTTGAGCAACAACCAGGAGCCCGGCGATATGGCTGCTTCAAATATTCATAACAGCCATGCTGCAACACAGAGCTTTCTGCTCCCCTCCATTTTGAGAGGCAATTCTCATGCTGTAGATGCTGCTGGCCTGAACATCATATCTGTGCCCGGAGTCAAGTATTATGTGCACAAGAACAGTATGCACCCTAAGTATTAGGCATTGCTTTTTAATGTCTGCTGGACTCCCAGCTGATTGTGTGTGGGGCTATATATAAACCCTGGTTTTTCTTTTTCATCATCCCTTCATCCACTACCAGCTCTCCCGCTCACCTAAATATGAGCCACCAGGCTATTATGCATGCAAAAATATCCCAATGCTATACTTAGCATCAGCTCACCACCCAGCCAGTATAGAATACATGCAGAGACTATTAAGGACATAAATATTTCTGGGATTTTCTGAAGTCAAAAATATTATGGGGTACAAGGTGATTTGAGGGAGATCATCCTATGGAAGAGAGGTTCTGCAATGTCTCTCGACAGGCTGATAAAACATCTATGTTGGGCTACTGCCTGTTTCTCCTTCCTTTTTTTATTGCCTCGCATCCAACTACTTACTTCTTCTGCTCTCAATTTTTTTCTGCCTCGTTTGTCCTGGCGCATCCCACCTGCTTACTCCCTAAATTTCACTGAGCCTAACATAGCCCCATCCTTTGTCCTACAGATGTTTCATCCTTCTTCAGCCCTCCGTCCCATCATTCAGGAGCACTGCTGCTAGCCTGGAGCCCTGCTGTTTACCCCCCAGATTCACTCGTTGTTTCTGAAGATTATTTCTCTGGGGTGCACCCTGCATGTGCTCTCCACCATACTGTGTTATCGAGCTCATCAGGTGGGTTGGAGTGGATCAAGAAGGGTGAGGGTTACAGTTTGATGCTCTGACTTGTGGCAAACAAGTGGCCCACAGGGACAAACTTGAAGAGCAATGAGTACAAAGGAGGATGGCAGTGGTTATATGGCAATCCGATCTGAACTGGCATGGTTTCTAAACAACAGCTGTTATTCTTTAGGACCTACTGTCAATTTAATGAGGTTGTGAAGCTTTGCAGTAGAGCTAGCAGCATTTGGAAACCACTTGATACGCTCACCAGCAACTTTATTAGGTAGGACCAGTTGACTGCTTTAATTGTTCAGGTTGTAAACTCTCCAGGTTTTCTGACATGTTCCTTAGAGCAGGTGTATTCAACTGGTGTCCCACAACTTTTACACGTGTCTTTGACTTCAACAAACCTAAGTAAAATAATTAGGTCATTAACAGGATTTTGGAGAACTTGACTTCCTACTGAGGAGGCAGTTCAGCCATTTGATTCAGATCTGTTGGATCAGGAACAAATTTAACAGCTGCTGGGCTGCTGGACACCTGCCCTCGAGGACTGGAGCTAAATACCCCCACCTTAGAGGATATTGGTTCTTGTTGATAGGATAGCATCTCACAGTTTCTACAGATTTGTCAGCTGCGCATCCATGACTCCTGTCCATTGTCTTACACTCATCCAAGTTTGGGTCTTAAGGGTGACTGGTCCAGAAGGGAAGCCTAGACATCACTTTGTCCATTCACTCTGCAGTGCCAGAATGGACTGAGTCGTTTACTGATATGTTTCAGCCACCTGAATGCCATCTGAATGCTGCAGATGAAATCGAAACTCATTGAGTAGCTGCTGTAGCCCATCTGCTTTAAGGTTCTATGCGTTTTTCACTCAGTTATGGTATTCTGCATACCCTGGGTGTAGCAAAAGATTATTTGATCAATTTTTGCTTTTCGATTATCTCAAACACTCATTCTCCTCTGAACTCACAAAAAAGAGAAATTATCCAGTGGCCTTTGTGTATATTCACAAAGGCCACTGGATAATTTCTCTTTTTCTGTTGATTCATTTTAAGCTGAAAGTTGATTTTGTGAGAAAATCCTAGCAGATCAGTAGGTTCTGGTACCAAGAAACATGTTACATTCGAAGTTTTAATTCTCCTCCTCCCTATTCAGAATTTTAGCTTGGACTTTGGGAAGTTGTCTTCACCACATACATTGAGTTCTGGATACGTGATTAGCTGATTTGCTATTTGTGTTAACAATTGAACAGATGTACTTTATAAGGTGGCAGGTGACTGTAGGTGAGGATGCAGCTAAGTGACTGAATTGAAATATAGCTCTGCTTTCATGTGATCTTTTTATCTACGAGTTGGATGCTCAAACCAATATTAATCATTGCCATTTTGCTTGCTTTTAATAGTGAAGGAACTGTTTAATGGCACTGACAGTAAGGTGTTATCCATAACCTGTTTCTCCTGTCTCCTGTCCCCACAGCTGCTAAGTGGTGAGCCATCATCTGAAAAAAAAGGTGGGAAAGCATGGTCAAGTGAGTTGTGGAGCACAGATCCCTTATTAAAGCTGTCCTCCTAGGGTGCCCTCTGACTGGTTCCCCTGTAAATCTCCCCTTTAATTGAGAGTGGGTGCAGGAAAAAAGACCCTGACTCAGTCTCAAATTTATTCTGTCTTTAGGGTTGCTTAAGAAAGAGACAGAGAAAAAGACAGAGACAGACAGACAGGGGTGTCCTTAGAATGTGTTAATGATGACCAAGCAAAAGTCACATGTAAACACAGTGAAGGTTTGATAGGTGAGATGACATATTTACATTCACCTGAGATGTAGGAGGCATGACTTGAGAAAAAGATGAAAAGGCAGCTTGTTAATGGAGGGACATGGGCTGAGAGGTTCAGCTAGGGTGATGCAAGGAGAGGAGGAGAAGGACAATGGGTGAGGAAGAGAGAGTAATGGAGGGAGACAAATAGAAACTGCTGGCAGTGAAAGAAGAGGATGGTGTGTGCGAATGTGTGTGAAAGAACGAGCGAGAGGTAAAAGAGACACGGGCTGATTTCACCAGAGTTGTTGCCTGACTGTCCTCCCTTAATGGGGTTTCCATGACAACAGTGTATAAGAGACTAAGGCTCCAGCAGAGTGTGAGATATGTGAATGTGTGTGAGTTTATGTGTGCGGTTTCTGGTCGTCAGTTGATTGATTGTCTGCAGGACACCATGCACGATGTGCTATAACACATGTAAAACTTAAGCAGTTTTTGTTCAAGGTAGGTTGGAGTTTATTATCTTTAACAGTGTTCTTGTTCTTATTTGGTTGGTGAAAGAAACAAGGAGGAGGAGAGAGGAGAAGATTCGGTCCATCTCATTGCCCTTTACTGGTGGAGCCAAATGGGTTTTTCAGAAGCTGTTGTGTAGAGGCCATATATCTTGTCCCACTGGCAACCATATTGAGTGGGGTTAGGTGATGTCATGCCTGTCAGGTGATGTTGTTAGGTGGACCCAGCTGCCACAGAGTTGAGCAGTCCCATAGGAGGACCAATCTGTCATCATTATATTAATGACATGCGTATCACTGTAGCGCCATCTCTTGTGTGTGCCAAAGCTAATGAGCAGTGCCTTAATTGTAAAATTAATTGAAAAACATTTTGATTAAAGACCACTCTCCTCACCCTTCCTCCATCTTCATCAGCTCCACCTTGGTTTTCTGTTACCACATTTCTGTTCCTCCCAGGTATGTCCTTTTCAGTTTTCTCATGAGTTCAAATTTCTAGTTCACGCACTATTTTTTTTCTCCTTTTGCATTTGCATCTCTGACCCTTCATTGTCCATATGGGCTCTGTTTCTCCTTCAAAATTGCTCCTGGGAGCATCATTTCTTATCCTCTCAACATACTTATTTTCCCCCTATCTGTCAGTCTTGTCTTTCGTTAGGCAAATTACAACTCTTTATGCACTCATTCACCATCCTCACCCCTCCCAATTTATCCTCCTCTTTGTCTTTTCCCATCAGGCTCCCCTCTGTGTTGCTGTCTCCCTTGTCTTTAATCCTCATGTCTCCATTACTGTCTATTCTACATCGTCAGAATGTCAGGGTTTCTTTGCCTCTATGCGGTGCTGGAGTTGTAAGAAAGAGTGGGTATGGTAATTGTCTCTACTGAGCTGCACCCAGACAACCCCCTCAACCCTTCTGTAGCCTCAGAGATTGGCCACACTCACATCTCTAGCTCTCATATTCACTCACTCTTTCTCTCTTTCTCATTCTTTTCTCTTTTGCAAAGCCCCAGAGCCTAAAGGAAAGAGGAGGAGAGTGATATGCGTGGTGTACATTCTTTAACGTCCCCTCTCAACTCTCTTTCCCTTCTGGTGCTCTCCATTTCTCCCTTGTGTGAGCCGATATCCATTTTACTGTACTTTCAGACAGCCAGCACCGAAACTTTGGTTCTTCCAAACATTATTCATGTGGCTTTAAACACCTCCGTGTACCTTTTTGCACACATTATGATCTAATTAAGCATAATTAAGGGTGCTACATATTGAACATTTTTTCTCATATGTGCCTAAGATCATAATGCAAGCCTATGAGTAAAGGTTTGATGGAGTGTATATATATTGATATTTCTTCAGTTGAAAAGCCACTCAAAAGGGAAAGAGCCATTACTTGAACAATACCTCAAAAGGCCAGATTACAGTTTGCAAATGGAAAAACCTTTATATTTGGCGATGTGACCTATGCTCTGATGAAACTGAAATTGAAATGTTTGGCCATAATGACTTCTGTGACATTTGGAGGAAAAAGGGGAAAGTTTGCCAGCCTGAAAACACCAGCTCAACTTTGAAAAGCAAGGGTGACAGCATCACATTATATGAGTGTTTTAATGCAGGGGAGACTGTTCCACTTCATAAAATGATGTCCTCTTAACGAAAGAAGATTATGATGAGATATTGGAGTAAATTCTCAGCACATCTGCCTTAAAGGTTGTTGTTTTTTTCGCAAGTAGGTCATTCAAATGTACAGTGACCTAGGCATAGATCAGTTACAGTGTAGCTTAAGCACCACTAAATCAATATTTTGGAAAGACCATCAAGAGTCTAATGGTTAATGTGTGGCCAGAGTTAAAAAGAGGTGTGTGATTACAGTGGCCTACAAACTTGTGTCAGCTATAGCCCTTTAATCAGTTTTAGCTTCTTATTTCATTTTCCCTGAAAAGACCTTACTTCTGCCAGAGTGCAGCTATATAATACATTGTTCCTAATCTGTCCTGCTTGGTTAAATAAAGGTTAATTAAAAATAAGTTAAAGTTATAGCAGTTCTATTCCAATAAAGGTGAGAAATGCAAGTAACTCATTGTGCGAATCTTGGAAGAAATGTTTGACCTGAGTTATACAGCTTAAAAGACACTTCTGCCAAATGCTGATGTGCACCAAAAAACTGTGAATTTTAAGTATAAAAAACAATCTCTAAAATAATTTTTCACATTTTTTTTTCTTGTAGTTTGGGATTTAGCAAATACAAATAATTTGGGGTTTTCCTAGCTAAACAGGAAAGCTTTGTCAGTTTATTTTTAGACAGTGAGAAATAAGGTTATGGATAAATATCTGGTTTTATCTTTGTACCAAGATAATGAGAGCATTTGAGCTCATTATTACCATTTGTTGCTTTAATGATGTGGACAAGAAGAAGAGACTGGTCTTCAAGAAGGAATCAATAATGTGGTGCATTGATCAGAGCAACAATTTGTCACCAGGTACCTGCAGGACTCCAAGCGGAGGGTGTTACAATCTCACCACAGGTTCTTTTGTTCATTTATTCAAGAGGAAACATGGGCACAAAAGTGCCACCCAGACGAATGCCTGTTTTGTGCATAATTAGGTAAACATAGCTGTTAGTCATAGAAGAACAGATTCATGAAATTATTCTGCCTTTGTGAATAATGTCCTCTAAACATGGGTGTTGAGAAGCCCAGGACCATCATCAAAGTCATTGTTATCCTTAACAGCTAAGTAGTGACATTGAGAAAAACACACTCTTATAGAACAATGCAAGGTGACTCACTTAAAGACTTGATTTCTAAGATCGTTTCGTTGTCTTGACCCATTTACTGAACCCAGGAATGTTTTAGTAAAAACAACAAAAAACATAAATAAAAGGCTTGTGAAGAAAAGACAGCAAAATGACAATAACAACCGGGTGGAGGGTTGCCATAGAAACATAGCGTCACAGCTCCTAAGCAGATAACACATTCAGTGCTATTCCCTTCATTGTGACTCCCACATCCAAGGATGAGGCGGGAACAGGTGTGATCAACAGCTTTCTTAAATATCTGAGGAGAGAGTAAGAGACTGTTTGGCACCAGGAGGGATAGCAACTCTCTAAATGGTAAATCTTGTAATGTTGTATTGACAACATTGGGGGAAACCGTGTGATGCGGGTCTTAAGCTGTAGCACTCAGGTTTGCCTCACAGCATAGAATAATACTTCTTTGTACATTTTTATATTCTAGAGAGTAAGTACCAAGGAACATCATTTCAGTCCTTTTCCCTCATGACTGCCATTCTTTTTGTGCTCTCTTCTATCACATTAAAGCAAAAGGAGTTGATGACCATGTTGGACAAGATGTTCAGTGTGTTCCTCTTCACATTCATGTCTATACAGTATGTTTTTGTGGATGTGTCCCAAAGGCAGCCTACCAAACAGCTGTCTGTTAGAGCCAGGGATCAGACATTTGGTGCACTCGACCCGCAATACTGGCAGGGAAGGTGGAGAATGGTGTCCAAGTCTTCCTCTCAAATCCTCAGTCCATCCTTCCACTCTCTCATTGTCCCTGGGGCAGCAGGCGGCCTCAGCTAAACACTGAGCTGCCTGAGGAGGCACAGGTGCAGTAGAGAGTCTGTCCAACTGCCAAATGTTGTGCATCTATTTCTTTGGGCTTATGGGAAGGTTATGCTTCTCTGTCCTTCAATTCTGGAGGGTTTGAAGAAGCTGCAGATGCAAGTGTTTGATCAGTCTGCCAATGCACCAGAGAAGTGCAAATAGAAAACAGAATACATCACATCAAACAAAGAATGGGCATCCATGAGAAGATCCCCCTGGGCTGGATTAACTATTTACAGTATGGCACTGAGTAAAAGTTAATGAACTGGGAAACCAGAAGTAAAATGAAGGTTGTGTTGTATAGTTAGACACTACAAAATACCTTCAGTTATTCCAAGGGGAGTCGTGTTTGGTGTGTATGCATGCCAGTGGTAGCTTTTGAGAACCACATGGCAGGCATCCCTTTAGGAAGGAAATAAATGGAGTTCTGCTTTTATGTCTGAATCAGAGAGGCTTTAGATTGCCTCTCAAGGCCCAAGTAGATGCTAACAAACAAGTTTGCTGTATTTAAGAGAATTATTAAATACAGCAAGGGTTACTGATAACTTCATGAAGCTGAACAAGATAAACTGTAAATAGATGCATTTGTAAAAGCCTAGATACACTTAGAGATGGACACATAGCCCAGCAAATATCTTGCACTCTCTGTGAATGCCCTTGCTTTACCATACGCTTTATGTCTCCCAGGACAGTGCTCAGAATTCTTGAAATAGGGCCTAACGCATGAAGCAAAGAGGGAAAGTCATTTAAGTTAAGTTAAACAAGGGCACTTAGATTTTAAAGGGCCATAATCTTCAAAAAGGGGTACCTTAAAATCAATTGACAGGGCATTATAAAAGTAAAGAGGAACTTGAGTAGTGGAACATTTATTTATTGGCAGTTAAGTGAATCGTTTTATAAATGGACATATTTAATTGAACATCATTTATACTTCCTTTATGGCTTCGCACTTCCTCTTGTATACGTGCCCACCCCTGCAAAAGCTGCGTCTTATGTGCTGTGCGTGTTTGCTGGTTAGTGCAGGTGGGCTGGATCAGCATCCAGAGTAGCACTGAGCCAGTGATTCAGTCTGCACAGTTTGGGCCAGAGTCCAATCAGGGCAGCCATCTGGTGACCAATCAGGGCCCCGACTGTGATGACATTACAAAAAGATATCTGAGTCTCATGCTAGCTTGGGCAACTAAATGCCATGAATCACATCAGACTTTTGTGCTGGTGAAACCACGTCTGAGCAAGCTGCACGGCCACATCTATGTTAGAGTCAGCAGATTATGACATGCACTACAGTTGAGACCAGAATGCTGAGTAACTGAAAGCAGGCTGTTGTGATTTGTGTGCCTGTAGATGTGGGATGTGTTGTATTTGCGCCTGCTCTCTGACAAGCAGTCGTTGTTGGCCTGTATACAACCTACTTCTTATTCGTAGTTTCCCAGCCTCATATCCATAATATTTGCTTTCAGTGTCTGTAGTGTAAATGTCCTGTGGGAAAATGTGGCATTTCTGTCTTTTTTTCCCATTAGACAGATGGTTGAGATATTATAACCCACACAGTTGGAGCACAAGGACAATGTACTGTTGCAAGTTCAAGCATGATTGACAGCTCTGTTAATTTCAACGTGATGAATATTTTAAGACTCTGTCTGAATGACTTTAAACAGTCTGCACAAGTGCATGTCAGGGCTGTAGCGCTCAGTGAGTCACAGTGACCCAGACCCATAGTGGAAATGTTCCCAGCTTTCACAGCACTTGCGGTTTGCAGGCCAGGGGAATGGCAGATAGCTGGGTGACAGAAAAAAGGAAGTCACATGAGAATGGCTGTCACTACCAAAAGACCCTCTGCAGGGCATCAGAGGGGAAACAGGACAGACCGGCATAAGGATCCCTCATTGACCTTAAAAAGTCTGTAGCCTTTGACGTGTCTCTTTCTAGTTTGTCACCCTATAAGCAAGTTGTAGGGCTATGGGGAAAAAAAGAGCCCAATACTACATCATGATTTTATTGCAAATTCATGAATTGGGTCATGCAGTTTCATGGAAATATGAGAAGGACTAGGCTATTCCTCTTTTCAAGCTTGGTTAAATCCACCGTCTGTTTCCCTGGTATTTATCTGACCAGCAGACCATTTAGCCCTGCACGGTCAGCTGTGCCAACAAACACAGGCAGTAAGTGATGTCTAGTAGGCATGAAAAGCATACATATAAATTCAAACATGCAATATATTGCTGTGTTTTCTTCTATTAACATACTTAAATCTTGAGATCAGTATTTGTCAGTAAACACCAACGAATGTTGAGCCTATTCTTCATTCAGTAATGGTAAATTAAAAATAAGAAATAAGAGGAAAAATTAACAAACAAGAATAGTACAAGATCAAGGTAGTCATGTGCAGAGGGACAGATGTGGTGGTGTGTGACAGGGTGTGTGTCAGTGTATGTTTTGCAAGAGATGATACCTATTCTTGTCACCCTGGTGACATCATGTATTTTCATCACAGCCTCCAGACGTGAGTGTGAGATGATTTGGAATTTTAATACCCACTTGCACATTTACTCCTATGAATTGTCTGTTTTTCTGTCTCTTTTTCATTTGCTCTGTCATTCAAAAACACCCCAAACCATACTCGGCTTTAATTTGCATTTTTTGCTCACAAGCTTGGAATGACATCAGGTGGACCAATGCTTGGTAGAACTGCCTTTCGCTACAATTACAGCAGTAAGTGTTTTGTTGCGTGTCCTTTACCAGCTTTGTTTGGAAAAAACCTGAAATTGTTGCCCATTCTTCTTTGCAAAGCAACTCGAGCTCAGTCAGATTGAATGGATCCTTATTTTATCTCTGGATTTTTCTGTGGGCATTTTAAAAACATGAATATGCACTACTTTGAGATGGGCTATCACATAAAATACATCAAAAATGCACAGAAGAAATAAAAGCTTTGTGAAATGGGAAATGGTTCAAGGGATCTGAACATATGCGATGCACAGTAGAAGAAGTAATCCATTTTCTTTGAACCTCTTTCTGTATTTTTTAAAATGCAGTCCTGAAAACCCTAAAAACTGACTTACAATGTGGAAATATCTACATTAAAAATTGACTACAAAGTATTGTTTACAATCCCTTCTCTAGAACATACACAGATAACAGACCTTTATTCCGTGGCATCCAGAGTTGGGTTTACTGAAGCAGGAGGAGGACACATTTGATATTCTGACAAATGTTTTGGCTCAGGGAAAGGGGGGGGTTAGGCTTAGAAAAAGACATGTTCACTGAAGTGTTTCACATGGAAAAACGAGAAGTGACAGAAAGCTGACGGGGGGATGACAACCTTGTTTGTCCTTTACTGGATGATCAACATGTGTTACGTGAACATGGCTCCCCAAGGTGGACGTAAGGGCAGCTGATACAGAAAGTTCTACGCTCGACTGGAATTCCCCTGCTTTTAAATTAGCATCGTAAGTCTGCTTACTCAGCTAGCGACACAAGCTGTGGAAGCGTGTGTGAACAGTCGGTGGTAATGAAACCGTGCACCATCGACATCATTAAAGATAATCTTGGCACATTTTGCGCTCGGACACAATCCCAGTAAGATGCAATGAGCAGCATGGGGAACTAATTTAGTAAAAGCAGAGCTAATAAACACCTTTTTAATGTCACCACACTGGCTCACATCACTATCCACATCTTTAAAGCTTTTCACTGGTTTGATAAAGTGCTATAGGTTGGTTTGCAAGATACAGATCACGGGTCAAGGCAAAGGCTAGACTGGAGGCGTCTCCTGCGTGTGTCTAATTGAGCGCTGTGTAGTTAATTGTTTGTGCATAGGAGGGAGAAATCAATCTGTTTTCTCACTGCTGTGACTTCTAGGCCCTGGGGTGAGAGACTGAAACTGGCAGACAAACGCACATACACACACAGAAAAAGCTCTGCCAAAAAGCCCCAAACCATGCCTTGTGAGCACAAACTTGCACATGCAGAGCCATGGCCATTCCCTACTGGAACACACACTCAGACATGTACAAGAACACTCCCTCCTCAGAGGAAGAGGATGTGCATGAAAGGTTATTGAGTCAGGGTGGAGTCAGAGGCATCTATCGATCGGCTGCTTGCTGAGAGAATAGTCAGGAACGTGAGATCTGCACAGGTCAGAAGGCCAAAAGACAATAGGGATGAGAGACAGCAAGAGAGAGAACGCGAGGGGGGTGAAACCTGCAGAGCTTGCTACAGCTAGTGGAGCTGCTTACACCCCCATCCGCTCTGGATAAGCGGTGCTGATATTTAGCTTCCATGCAGATTTTAAGATAATTTTTTGGTGTCTTATTAGGATGAGATTTCTTCCATTTGTAATTTGGGTCAGTGCCATATTTCAGATTAGTTAGATAAAAAGAAAATATAGAAAGGGACCTAATTGTTGTCTTTATCTTTTTATCTGCATCATTACAGTAGATTATTCTACACTCAGAGTATAATATATATGATTAATCTGCAGCAAACCTCTGTATCAATTAACATATAAATGCCAGCTACAAATAATGAATTAATTTGCATACTCAGCCAATCAGCTCATTTGCATGTGTTGAGTTATCTTTAAGGGTTTTTCACTTTATGACTGAGTGCTACTGTCAATGAAACCCTATTTGCAATTTAAATCTTTCTCTGTCTGTAGAAAAACCTCCAATGCTTTTTTTTTTGTTGTTGTTTTGATTTTTTTCTTCTTCTTCTGTAGGAATGGTTTTCTCTGCTGATAAAAAAGGACTAGTTTAGGGGTAAATGTGCTGAAAAAGTAAGTGGCATCTGAATAATTTACATCATCTTTTAGTAGGATAAGAGCCAAAATGCATTTCATTGCACTCATGAATGCTCCTTTACTATTTTCAAAAACAGCTGATAGAATGCCTGTGAGTCCGTCTTTGATTGGCTGAGGGTTATTTATTTTCACCCAGTCAAAAAAACTTTTTAATTATTTACGGGAAGGAAGCAAACGGGGACTTCATGATGAGGTGCAAAAATAGGAAGAGAACTGCCGAAAGACGGGAGAAAGCTAGCAGGTACAAATCAAAGGGAGTGTCGGGGGAGGGAGAGTGTTTGTGGCAGAAAAGAAAGAAACGCCAGGGTTGAAGATATATGTAAAGGGGGAGGGGTGATGAGGTGGATAAGTACAAACAGTACCATCCTTCACTTGAAAAGCAGCAGTGAGCGCCATGAAATGTCTGTTGATTCATCTCTCTTTGTGTGCCTCGTCCTGCGTCTTTGCTAAATCTTTTTAACGGAACAAAAGCGGGCAGAGGGAGGGATGAAGAGTGACCAGACGCTTGAGACTCGGAGTGAAGAGGGGGGGAGAAAGGTCATAAGAAAAAAGGAGGCTCCACGGAGACCGCCGACCAGAAGAAAATGTGTCAATGAACTGATGTACCAAGCCCCACTGGGACATGAGAAGCTGCAGAAGAAAGAAGAAAAAAATGCAACAAAAAGTGAAACAGAGACGTAGAGGCAGGCGGTGTTTTATGTGTGCGTTTGAAGATAGGTGTTCCTCAAGGTGTAATTATTATCTGTATGACTGCTTATAAATTTATGCTTCCATAAGTTACAAATTAATGCATCTCTGGGTGTGTGTTTTTTATGCCTATTCTCCTCCAATCTGCAGCTCCTTTCATATAGAGTGTGTTCTAATACCTTACAGACAGCCCCGTCTTACTTTTTTTTAAACTAAAGCAAACAAGAGCAGAGAAATGGGGCCTCTACGAACCATTTTAGAAAAGAATATTTCTGTTAGGGATAATTCGGCTTTGTGACCATTTTGTTCCACCTACGGCAGGCTTTTTGGTGGAATAACAATGTCCCAGCATTCCCTGTTCATACCTGTCACATGAAACAGTGATGTAGAACACACAATGTTGCCCGCTCGCCCCCATATCCCCGTCCCCCCGCCCCTTCCCAGGGGTAGCCAGACCCTCTGGGTCCGCCGCCTGCTCGGATGGGTGTGGTGTCTGGTGTGAATCCCTGCATAAACTGTCTCCTGCAGCACATAGTTGATAATTAACAGAAGCAGGCAGTGGAAAGCAGCACCTGTTATAGCCTAATGGACTGAAGCTCTGAGCTGCTTCTACCCGTGATCCAGTTGTCAGACCACCACCACCGGCACTTTCCCCAGGATATGAGAGTTTGAAATTATGCACCTTTGTGTGTGTTCTGCAATGAAAGAAAAAAAAAAAGAAAGGCAAATTATGAAGATGACAAAAAACCTGAGAAATTCATATCATCCCTGGAGTAATGCTAAACATTCCCTGTAGTTTCAGGTTCTCTGGAAGGACCGGAGCATTATTTTATGCAAATATGCTGGCTGGTTTCTTACTTTTCCTTTTCTTTTTAGCTGAAGTACATGAAATCACAAAGGCTGCTGCATAAACTGTTGTTAAGCGAGATACTTTTTTTTCCATTTAGCTTTGTATTTTTCTATCTCAAGAATACAGTTTATAGTACACAAAGTTGTTCACTTTAAATAGTAATATCTTCCTTCTAAAATAATCAGATCATGATATTATGGACCTGTCAGCGTATAGAATTGATCGTGTCACTATGAAGCTTTTTTATTTCCATATGTTTAATTCTGTTCTTTTCTCTGTGCTCACATCAGTTTTATTTTAAATTGGATTAATTTTCAGTAAGGATGCTTATATTTACAAGTATTCCTGTTTGAGTTGTTGAAAAGCAAAATCAGTCTCAAAAGTTTGATATGAAGTTTGTTTATTGAGAAAAAGCTTTATTCTGTCTAGGGTACGAAAAAGTTGTCACTCACATAAATTAGAGACAGCATGTTTCCTGTTATTTCAGCTGTACTTATGGACCAAAATGTGTGAAGTGAGAGTGCAAATAAAGTTCATACCTCTGCTCATCTGTGCCGGACTGGCCTCTCTGCTCCTGCTGTCTGCCAGCTTCAAGCTTCTGCACAATAACAGCAGAGACTTTGCATAATCTATAACTATATACAGCTGGTTTGGGCATAAGCCTTCAGTCTATATTGCTATGTTTAAAGGGAGGGAAGAGGCATAGCTGCATTATTGATAGTGGATCCCCACAGACAGATATGTGTGTAACCGCTATTACACTCCAGGGAGAGCTGTGCCCAGTTTGAGTTTTCCATGTGAAAAATACGTCAATTCTAATAAGTGTTTTAATGTGCTTATATGTGATTTACGTATCAGTATGGCTTATAAAAATTCCTAAAAATAAAATATACCTTTTTTTCTTTGTTATTTTGGTGGTGACACCATATGGTGTGTGTTTGTTTGACACATATATGTTTGACAGAAAATACAGAAACGGTTCACCTCAAACTATGTTGTGGAAACAGGGTCACGTCAGGTGGGCTTGCTATGTCAGAATCTCCTGATGCCCACTCCACACATCTGATAGCCGGATGAACTTGGCAGGCAGATTGGGGTCACTACTATCAAATTAGATACATCACTCACACGCACAATTTCTCAACATACAATTGTCAAAAAAATAAAAAATACATGTATGCAGAGAGAAAGAGAGCGGGAGATTCTGCACTGACTTAAAAAATGTGCACTACATTGTTTTGCAGTCTGTCTGATAACGTCAAGAACAGAAAAAAATAAAAGGTCAACAGACTATATTTGCAGAGTCTGCATTTGGTTAACATACTTTTCTTAAGCGTTCAAATACCGTCGTGAGAGGCTTAAATAATGTCCACTCAATTTAAAGGTCAGAGCAGAAGCATCATGATGCAATATGAACATTGTTTTTGAAACGTGTGGATAATTTTCTCGTCACTTTGCCACTATGAAGCTCTGATTTTATGGCTGCTAATAGGTAGCATTCTTATTAGAAACTCCAGAATTTTAAATTGTTAGCCTGGAAAATTAAGAAGAATCTGATGTCAATATAAAAGTCATCAAAATTATGGTACGTTCTACCAATAGAAAGGCAGGAAACAGCTTTGATATTTTTGTAGTTATATTGAATTGGCTTTGAACAAAAGCACTGCATATCATACAGTGTTTCACCAAATTCACATTGACTTTTAAACCCCTCAAAACCTTTTCTTAACTTTACGTTCAACCAACTTTCATTGACTAAAACGAGTACTGCTCGTGTAAGCCTTGCGAATTTTCAGAGTTGAGTGTGCGATTGAATAATTAGTTGACATTGGCTTTGACACAAAAAATGGATACCCCCATTGTGTGGGTCTTAGCAATGGGATGAAAAGAATGTCAACCTATTTTTAAATGTCACTATCTCTTTTTGTTCTGAATCCCTGCTCCACTTTGTGCCACAGATCTAAACTGGGTCAACATCACATGTGGTGCCCCGGTGGGCTCCTCGGTGTGCGCACATGTGTGAGCGGGTGCATGTGAAGGCTGCAAGTCACGACCATGTGCATCTTAGTATTTTGTACACCAACAACAAAGGAGGTGGTGCTCACAGTTTGCCTGTGGTGAATCCAAAGGTTAGTAAGACAGTTGTGCATTTTCTTACTCCACATAATCCTAACCAATTTGCAAACTTGTCATAATCAAAGGAGAAGACGTGCTATCACTGTTGAGGTATGTTTCTGTATTTGTTATTAGAAAAAAACCCCACAATATTTTAAACAGATTATTTTGTTTGGAAACAGCATTTTCCTTGTTATTGGGTGTTGTAGTGCAACAGTGAGACGGGGCTTGCCCGGCTGGAGCTTTCAGATTAATAGACACTGATAATAACATACACAACTCACAGTGCGTCTGTCCTTAATGAAGATGGATCTAGCCGGGCTTGGCGGTGCACAGGCTCACAGGGTGGCAGCCTGCCAGTCACAGCCAAGTGACATCTGGGAACGGATCAGTGCAAAGGGTGGGAGGGAACTTCACCGGAGAGTAGACTTTCATATCATTATCACGTTATATCATAATCCATTGTTGGCGGCTCATGAGATTAATGTCAGAGCAGGCAGTTATCACTCTTGTTGTTTAGACTTAATGGTTACCGTGAATTATTCATTTCATTTCATTGATTTGTGATGCGACTCGTGCTGACAGAGTTGACAGCGCAGGTTGACTGATACGAAGCGCGTCTGCTCTGACTGAGGGTGAGGAGCAACGGGGAAGAGATAGCGAAGCGAAGAGAGCAAACAAACAATCGAAAGCGAGACAAATCATGAAGTTGCTGTGCAGAAAATATTGTCACTGCTCAAATGAAGCGGGACAGGATTAATTTATCAAATATCTGCTGATTAGAAATTGGTTAAGAGATAACTAACGTGTTGGGTCAGAGGCTTCGTCCCTGTAAGGCATTAGAGCTCATTAGAGTAAGACTGCAACCAGCGTTTGTGTGAGAAGACAGGGTGGGTGCTAAGGTCACTTCCTCTGGCAGCTGTGGCAGGTATCACAGGGCAAGCATTGATGGGTGGTGGCATTGCCTCCTGTTGGATCAGTAATAATGAACAGTGACAAGCTCTCCACAGCCACAATAAATCACAGACCACACAGGAGATCTTGTAGACCGGTACAGGGAGCTTGATATCTCTGCAGCACCCACAGGCCTGCTAGCTATTGCCACAAAGTCTCATTCATCTACTGCTCTCCTGCAGTGTGCATCTAGGTACATTAGACTATAACCCATGAATTTATGTATTGCAATAATTTATTCAAAAAGTGAAACTCTTGTAGTGTATTAATACATTATACAAAGGGATGAATATGTCATGCTCCTATTTCTGTTCATTTTGATCATCATGGCTTACAGCTGGCTGCACAGTGGCACAAAGTCCTGGGTGGAATCTTAGGCTGAGGTCTTTATGCATAAAGTTGACATGTTCTTGTGCATGCTTTTTTTTCTTCTTCTTCTCTTTTGGTACTTCTTCCCACTATCCAGAAACATAACTTGGTAAGGAGACTATATGGCGTAACACTATCTTTTGGTACAGGGCTTTTAGTTTGACCAAAAAAAATACAGGTGTTAAAATATGAACACATGTAGAATGTAGAATTCGCCATGCGACACTGAAAAGCTTCACTAAAATAAAGTAGATATGACTCCTATATCACTTAAGTTATGGAAAATCAAGGTTTCGCATTTAGCTTACTTTATCTATTTGAATAACAAAAGCTCCTACTTAATTACTTACGAGGAACAATGTTAATCTGAATGAATGTAAGCAGCACTGGTAGAGATAGGTTAAAGGCTAAATCCAGCTGCCTATGGCATACAACACCAAGTGTTCTTAACAAAACAGCTTCAAAAGTTATATATATAACAACATAGGTAGTTTCTTTATTGTACAACCCATCTATCATCCCTTTATCAACTGACGGAATCAAACCAAATATCCAGCCAGTTAGCCACCTTTAGAAATGTTAGAACGTAGTGATAAAATCAAATTGTTTTCAGTAAATGTTAAATTTCTTTGTTCCCTGTTGAATCCATGAAAACATTATCAATACATTTGCTGCATGGCACATAGGCGATAAGCCTCAGCGCTGCTGAGGTCTTGGGGACACCTAGACTGCTTTTATGAACTGTTATGCCTTAGCCTCACAATCATGAGGAAGACTGCTGACTTGACAGTTGTCCAGCAGACAGTCATTGGCACCCTGCACGAGGAGGATAAGCCACAAAAGGTCATTGCAAAAGAAGCTGGCTTTTCACAGCAGTATTAAAGCACAAATATTTGAAAAAAAAAAAGAATCACAATAGTGTAGTGTAGAAAAAAAGTGTAGTAGAAAAAGCCTTTCAAGGATCAGACAGCTAAGCCCATTCATCAGCTTGGAGGAGATTCACAAGGCATTGACTTTGGCTGGAGTCTCTGCTTCAAGAGCGACCACACACAGACATAGTCAGAAAATGGGCTGCAACTTTCAAATTCCTCGTTTTAACCCAGTGATGAAAAAGAGACGATGGCCAAAGCTGACCTGTTGGCTATTGCAAGAAAGGACCGAATGGTTGGTTCTGCAAAGCACTGCTTGCACATTGGTCCAAAAATGTCTTCTTTGATCAAATAAATTTGCATTACATTTGGACGTAGTTTAACAGATAGAGTGGAGGGGTACACAATTAGGATGATGATGTTGATGATGATGATGATGATGATGATGATTTGGGTGCTTGTGTTGGTCCACTGAGTTTTTTCAAGTCCAAAGTCTCCACTTCCACTTGCCAGGGAATTTTAGAGGAGCTCGCCTTTCAGCAATATTAAAGCAGCTTTAACTTCTTAACACTCCAGGCTGCAGTCCTACCACCATTGCCTCAGTTCATGCAAAAGGACACCTGACCATACATTGAGTGGATATGCTGCAGAGAGCATGAACAGACTTTTAAGTAGGCTGGCATTCATGCATTAAAAAAAAAATCATTTTTTTAGGCCTTTTGTAATATTCTGGGATATTTCATGAGAAGCTGAATTAAAGGTATTCAATTAGCTGTACCATGTAATCATTAAAATTATACAGCAATTTAAACATTTATTTAGGTCAACTTTAATAATTATCTATAAAGTATGAGTTTTTCTTCTTGAATTGAATTACTGATATTAAACTTTTTTTTTCACAGTCTTCTAATTTAATTAGGTGTTGTTAAAATTAGTCTGGTGTTATGACTGAATAACCCTGAATTTAAATAGAATAAAATATTCTATTTAAAATCATGTTTTTTTATTAATAACATTTTATAAAGAAATAAACAAAAGTTTAAACGCACAAAAAGGTTATTTGAAGGTTTCTCTGTAAACACTGCTGATGTGTGTTCTTGAAATCACAACAGGACGTGCGCGCTTGTGATGAGATAGTAATTGTTCTGACGCTGTGGCAGCTTGTTTTAAATTTTAGAAAGGTTCTTCTGAGAAGATGAAATGCAAGTAGCGCTGGATGAGGTCAGGAAGAAGTTGCCTCCAGGTGCTGCAGCAGTGGAGCGCAGCATTTTATACACAAGTAGAGGCTTCTCATTCAGTTAGTCTGATTCAGTCATTTTATAATGTTTGTACAAGGCATAGAAATGTCTCTTAAGAGATAAAACAGCTATCAATAATTCATAGGCGTACTGGTGGTATGTCTTTAAATACAAATTGTGCGAAGCTGGAACAATAATAAAAGATCCTGTATTAGAGCAAAAATATTCAGCAGCAGTTCTTATCTGTTGTAACATTAAATATTTGGTAAGTCTGAAAATGAGTAAAATGTCCATTTTTTTATTGTCCAGTCTAAAGAAAATAGCAAAGCATCAGTTATAACTTTGGTTATTTTTTTATTGCTTTTGGGGGTGTGGGGAAACAGAAAGGACATGAAGAGCTAGACTCTTCATCTAAACTCTTATTTGTATTTATCAGATATTCTAAGTCACATTTTGTCTTCCAAGAATAAAAAAAAAAAAAACATGAAGGGACAATGGTCAGAAAATGTCAACCTGTATTCATATAATTCAGTTTCTTTAAATCTAGCTCATGATGACAAGGCATTTCCTGTGATTTAATAGGGGTCTAGATCATATCTGATTTTTCGTATCGTCTGGTAGAAATCCAATTCAGAGCAATACATTTTATTCCAATTGCAGTTATTTTTTTACTGCTCTAACAATTTTTTGTGCTAACATTAAACTCAATGAATTTACAAAACTAAGATTTTACCTTTTTTTTTATTATTTCACTTTGAAATTTCTAGGGCAACATGAAAATGAAGGTCTTAGTTCAGTGCCTGTGTATTTAGCCCATATATCATGCCTCCATTGTCCTCTCAGTACCCACCAACACCTCTTCTGTGTGCAGTTAACCTCCTTTATAATACTCATAACCTCTGATTAGTTCGTGCATCTGTCACTCAGGAATTTCCAAGCGCTTGATTGGTTGCTTTATGAAGATCACGCCAAGTTTAGACGCTATGACTGTTTCTGGAATAATAATAGGGAAAGACTACAGGGACGGACAGGTGTGTGGGATGAGGCTTATGGAGAGGGAGAAAAAAATGCATCAGAGAGTCTATTGAATAAAAAAAATGAGAGTGACTCTTTCAATACTTCTGCCCCATTTCCTCTGCCTTTACCTCTTCAGTCGCCACGCTATACATGTTTGATATCCTTCCACTGTATTCTGCAGCTCGGCAGATTCCCTCCTTTAATTTGCATTCCCTTAAAGGACGCTTCCATTAAACCCCCCCTGCACTTTTTTTCTCCCCTTTCTTTCCTTCTGTTTCTTCAAATAGGTCTTTTTCCCTGGATTGGTCTTTCGGAGGGAGCCTTATTCCCTACTGACTACGCAGCCTATCCCTGCTCTCCCTGAGTCAGTAATCAAACACATTGGCTCTAATACACAGGCCATTACAAGAGCTCTGATGTTCCATCTGCACTGAGACGGCACAATGGTGTCATTATTTAAACAGCTCGGCTGCTGCAGCAAGCAAGATACTACCACACCAGAGCTCCGGCCTTAACTGACCCACCCCAGTAAATGGAGAGATGTTGGGATGATCTGACCCCACTGTGCTGCTGTAGTTGTTGCAAGCTTAACAATATTATCCATCCTGAATGACTGCTTCTGTGTTAGCATTACAGTGGGCTTTCTCTTCCCACTGGGGCTGGGACCTTGTGGGCTGCTCAGCATCAATGCAAATGGAATAGAATCAGGTTGTTGTGAGGGAATAATAACTAATGCTATTATGCTGTCTTTGGTAGCAATAGCCACACACAAAAGGATTACAGAGATTAGCGATATGCAGCCCTAACTGGAGGATAACAGTGAATTGGTTGGGGGAGCAGAAGTTTATCCAACATTATATCATATTTTTCCACAGGCTGGGCTATTCCGGTGCGTTTTTTGTGTTGTTTTAACCCTGTGATTTAAGCAATACTACATGTTTTTGGCATATAAAAAAAAAAGAACAAGAGCATGATAAATATTTTTCCACATTTAAGGTGACATCTATTTTGTAGAATTCAACGGGAAACACAGTCAGACGGGGAACTGTAATATTAAGGTAAAACGACCCCCAAAAACCGCTTGCATCATTTTCACACCCTTAGACTAATACTTTGCTGAAGCACCTGCCGATCCATTTTCTGCTTTTGGCCTTCTTGAGTTCACACCTCTAATTATACTGAATCTGTTTAACCCGGCAAAATAGAGCTGTCCTTGCTGGATTTTTTTATCAAGGTGGATGAAATTATGAACAGTTTCAACCACCAGCCGTCGCTGATCTAAAACCCTCTGGTGTCTGCCATCAAGCTGAAAGTGAAAAGACATTTTAACTTTTAGCAGCGAGTCCAAATATACACCTAAATCTAGAGTCTAGTCATATTTCAGAGCTTAATTGGACAGAAAATCTATAGACTCACCTGAAGTGGGCTGTTGCTCAGATAACATCCTCACAGTCTCAGAGATTTATAAAAAAAAAATTGTTGTGGTAGAGTGGGGGAATATTGCTAAAACAATATACAGGATGTCTTATTTAAGAATGCGTACCATCTGAACTGCAAATAATAGTACATGTCACATTCCAAGTGTAATAAAGTTTTAAATCATTTACCATGATCACATTTTTACATCACTATAAACTGGGATACTGAGAGGTTCTGTATGTTCTGTTCAGATTCTTACTTTATCTATTTGAATGAATTATTGAATCATGTCAGCATCCTGTCGGGGAGGCTCAACAGTAAAAACACATCCTCCCACTCACCAACTCTTAAATGGTAATGCAATATTTTTCAATGCACTTGCTATATTTTAAATTGAGAAGCGGGATAATTACATTCACTTTGTGGGTGATTACTTTTATAGAGGTGAAGCAGTAATTAATTCATTCATTCTCATGCTCATTTATTGTTATACTTTCTTGTATTGCTCCCTCTTGCCTAACTCCAGAGAGTACAAGAGTATCAGGTGTGACAAAGCTTCAACGCAGATGACTCAGAGGGAGAATTACTTGGAGGCCGGCAGGCAGAGCAAAGGATTTTTTTTTCTTCCCTTGCAGTTTCATCTTACTCTACTACCCTTCATTATTGATGGTTTTCTCGAGAAATAATATTTCACTCAGACGTGAGTGATACGAAATTTTAGCAGTGCTGAGTTAAAGAAGAATGCTGCTGTTTTCTGTTTACCCCAATTTAACCACGAGTCTGTTTGAAGTGATTTTTTTTTTTTTTTTTTTACTTGATTACAAATATTTAATGCAGCAGTTTGCCTCACTTTCTGATTTGTAAGTGAATGATTGCCATTTGGTTTTGCATGCCTCACCGTGTCGGTTGCTAGGAGGCAGTCATTTCCTTCATAGCGGGAGCTTTGCCACTGAACCAACTATTTGTTGTTGAAGCATCTGAGGCATAAACATCAATCCTAATAGCGTGGCAAATGCTGTCGCTTCATCGTCAAGATTTAAGAGATTCTTTTCTGTATGAAAAAAATAAATAAAAATGACCGTCACAATTTATTACTGTCAAGTCTTTAAATCAATCAAGTGTTTTCCCAAGAGAATATCTGTGCTTTTGTTTTCCTAATCCAAGCTTTGCCTCCCATTGCCTTGCATGTTTGTAGCTTAGTCTAACAGAGTCTGTGTTTTTTTTAAATATGCTGCAATGCCTGTAAGGTTGTTAGCGTTTTCAAAGTGCTTCATGAATATTTTTGAGAAGTTCTTAGAAGATATTTTACTTTTAAAACAGCAGTGTTAGTACACTGAGCAACAGACCCATGCAGAGTCGATTCGGTTATCAAAATAAGATCTCCGGTTTCCAAGGAGGGGGAAACAGAGACAAGAGTGAAAGCCTGCAGCTTCGAGAGTTGCAGCAACTTCTCCAATTATGCATCAAAACAGTCTGAGTAAACTCTTTACTCTTCATGTGATCGCTCTCTCGCTAATGTTAAGAAGTACTTGAAAATATTTCAGTGGTGTATGTAAGCCTTGAGGGTCCCTTCATTAAGAGCTCCACCTGCGTATTATGGACAAAAAAATTATCTTCTTAAAGTAGAGTAAAATCATTATGCATAAATATATTTCTCCTTTTTTTTTGGGAGTACTAATGTTAAGTTTGGTCCTTTCCATTCATAATAAATGGTTTCATTTTTCATTTTCTGTTTTTAGAAGCTCACTAAGAGTATTTTCTACCCTATCTAATGTATGATATTTGAATATTTATTATTACACATACTTTTATTATGACTATTATATTTTTTGAGCACAAGTGTCAAAATTGGCAACGAGAGTGATTTTGATCAGTTTATGTATATTTTTTATTTTTTTTTCAATGACGTTAAAAGCTGGCAAAAGATTATTTGCATTATAGTAGAATTACAGATAAAATATATTCAAGTAGAAAATTATGAACATTAATTTTGAAGGGATTTCAACAACAGATCAGGAAAAGGAAAGCAGAAATAAAATTGTACTGGTGATGTGTTAAAAAATATGCATGTTTTTCTTTAAAAAAAACAGCAGAAAAGACACTGGTTGTTCTTCAGTTTTTTTTAAAGGAAAATGTTAATTCCAGGATGGAAAATGTTATGATATGTATGTCAACATAGCAAAAGTTATGAAAAAGTAAAGTATGAAAATGAGCAAAAAAAATCACTGGGGAGGAGGGACACACACACACACACACACACACACACACACACACACACACACACACACGCACACACACACACACACACACACCTACACACACACACCCCCACACACACACGCACACACACACACACACACACACACACACACACACACACAGAGCTTCTGAAGTCCTCCTCCATGGTTGAAGAGGACTTGTGACACTCCATTGTTGATGACCATGTCTGCCAAAGCAAACAGACCCTAATGATCTCAGTGATTATCGTAATGATCCAATAGAAAAGGATAATGAGGTTATTTGCTTTGGATCAAGGCAGCCTGTAAATTAATGGCTAACAAAACAAAGCATAGCATCTGAGACAAGATGACAGACCGGTGTGGCCAAGTGGGACTCCGTCGCCATCCCATTTAGGCAACCACAGGTTTTTCTTTGTGTTGTTACAGCTGACTGTCATTTGCTTACCTCCCTGCTCCTCTTCAGCTCGGCCTCCTCACCTCTCCTCCGGTGCTTTGAAATTGCTGCTCCATTCTCCCATTTTGCACTCTCTGGACTCACAGAGACATAACGTTCTGCTCCATTAGAAGAGAAACATTGATGATAATAATAGTGGATGTGATCAGTGTAAAAGGTCAGCTCCTGGCCTTGGGCAGCTAACATCCTTCTGTAGGGGGAGTAGAAAGGGTGAAGACACCCATCTCACGCCCCCTAAATACACCTAACCTCCACGTATACTCCTTCACCCAGAGGCAGACTGACTCATAAACAACAAAAAGAGTAAATTCTCAGGGGGGGGGGCATTTTTTTTTTTGTCACTTTTCACTAATTCTTCACTTATTTTCTCACATTTACAGTGCTTGTTCTTCCTTTTATCCATTTTGTCAGGCTTTGTTTCTGTGTCCCTGTCCTTATTCCTCTATTGAGTTTTGTCACTCTTTCACTCATCCTCTTTTCTAACCTCAGAGAAACTGATTTTTTTGTAATGTCAGCTTGTTTTTTTTTTTTTGTGTATTATCTCAAAATGGAGTCAGTTTGTCCAGGTTGCACTTTTCTCTGGTTCCCACCTCTTCAGTTCAAGCCAGCCAGTCATTCTCTGCTCTATTTTCTTTGCCTTTTTCATTTTCATAGATCTCAGGAGAGTTGGTGTTAAAAAATACATAGTGAGGACAAGTCAAAACATGAGAGAAGGGATATTTTCCTTATTTAGAGTACATATGTTGTTGAGAAAACCTTTTCAACGCTCATATTAAATTGATATCGGATGGAAAAAGGCTGTAAAGTTGGAGTAAAAAAAAAAAAGACCTGACAGAGAATCGATGTCTCTGCAGTGTTATATTGCACGGCTATTGCTGTTTGTTTTAGATTTTCCACTTATCTTTGTCTCCATGCCTTTCCCTCTGAAAATGTTGTCTTCTGGCTATTATTCACACCCACCGCGCACAATGAACTCATATTAGAGCAGAATCTTCATTAGTGTAGCGGCAGTGTGTGCGTGTGTGTCTGAGTCGAACATTTCCTAGAAATAAATGCTGATGTAAAGAACAGCTGCTGCAGTCTGCTTTGTTCTGCTTGCCTTCAGTCCCCCTCCTGTTTAGTGTCTGTAGCTCTCTCTCTTTCTGTCTCGCTTGTACTCTACAACGTTCAACATATTAATCCGTGCAGAAACACCCAAGCAGGTTGCTGAATGTTCTGGCATTGCCACTAGGGAGGAGGTTAAATATCAGAAAAGGTCATAAAAAGGAGGGGCTCCGGAATTCAAATGAAAGCCAAATCAGGGATGATGATGTAGATTTGGAAGGAGCCACTTAGTAACCCAAGAATTTCCATCTTCGCTTCTTGTGGAACAAAACAGCCATGACTGCATGGACTGTAATACTCACTATCTACTCATGTTTGTTTTAGATTTATAATCTGGGCTAGAGCTTTCGTAAAATATTTTTGCATTAATATTTTCATATTCTAATGCAACCAATCTGACATTATATAAATTGGTATGTTTTTCTAATCCTATATCTTTAACTCTTTGATTCATATATAATTAAATAAAGATCTATATGTATATATATATAATTTTTTTTTTTTTTTACTGATTTAAATGCTGAAATTTTATTTTAATCCAATGAAAAAAATTGTACACAGACTTACACTATTTTGCTTAAAAGAGCAGTGAAGCTTTTAATAGGAATTTCAATGTCTATGTCACTCCAGAAATAACAACCAGTGTTAGAGTTGCAAACACCAAACTTAGAGTTTTTGAAGTTGTTTTGACTTCTTTTATTTCTGAATAAATCTTTAAATAGATTATAAAGAAATCTCTTAAAATTTATTTAGAATTATTATTATTTTCAGATTTAACGTGCTATTTTATACTTTATCTAAAGTATATAAATAAAATATAATAAAGGACTAATTCTCTTACGAGAAACTACTAACGATATGGAAAATCTAGTGTTTAGAACGGCCTTAGTTCTTCCTGGCAAAGACTCAACAAGATGTTTGAAACATTCCCCAGAGATTTTGATCCATGTTGACTTGGCAGTGTCACCTAGCTGGTGAAGATTTGTTTGGCTTCATATCTATAATGAGAATCTCCCATTGTAACACATCACAAAGGTCTTGTTTTTGTTTTAGCCCATTTGTTTAGAGATTTGATGTGCTGTAAATGTGTTATGTTTAGAAATTGTATACTGCATATCTGTTGTAATGAGTGTATTTTTGACCCCCCGTTTCCTTTGCTCCTGAGAGTCAGAAGCCGAGGTTCTTAACCTACAGAATGGTGGCCAGAGTAGGTCTCTCCCTCAAGTGGAGGCAAGATTCAAGCATCTTGGCATCTTGTTAATAAGTGATGGCAGTATGGAGCAGTATGGAATGGACAAACAGACTGAGACCCACCCTGCAGCAATGTAGGTGCTGCTCCGGTCTGTTGTGGTTAAAAAAAAAAAAAAAAAAAAAAAAAAAAACTGTAAAAAAGTGAAGGTCTCGATTTCTCAACCTGTCAAGGCTCAGACTCTACCCTGTGGTCATGACATATAATCATAACCAAAGGAACAAGACCTTGTAAACAAGTGGATGAAATGAGCCGTGACCTCTAACATGAACAAAAAATTTTGAGCCAGACAATTGCATCTCTGGATGTTTTTTCTCTTTTTTGGGGGGGTGGGGGGGTGGGGGGGAGTTCTCTGCAAACTCAGAAGATAGTTGAGATGAACATGGCTATCAACTGTGCATGGGATTAACACAATGGGATATTTAAAATCACCTAAATCCCTCTCTCTTCCATTTTGTTTGGACAGTGTGAACTCTGGAATGTCCATGTGAGTCAATGGTTTTCCCTTTTTGGCTGTAAATACTCCTGGCTAAATTGTTTAAATTAATAATTTTTATTTGAAAATGTAACAAAATATGAATTAAATTATCCTTCACAAATTAGAAAATGTGTATGTGGTTTAAAATATGAATCAAATTTATTATGCAATTCTCACCAATAGAACATATTTTATTTGTATCACTATGATTAAATAAAGGTTCTTTAGAAAAAACATAACTCATTGGGGAAGCTGCACTTGGTAGCAAACCAATGCAATGAAACTCAAATAAAGGGTGTGCACTATACAGCTGAATCAAAGTTTGCAAGTGAGGATGTGTGCACATACCCCTATTACCTCCTATAATTAAATAAAAAGGCAAATGTACCTTGCAATCATGCTCAAATTCCCCTCCAAACACACACATGCAGACCAATCTCTCTGTTTCATCAGCAAACTCAGCAGGAGGAGTATTAGCTATAACAACACTGTCTCTCCGGTTTTCTGTCTTTCAGCCCCTGCAGGCTCTACTGTCAAAGAATCAGAGCTCAAGTTCCAGAAAGTGATTTATATCATTAGGCAAATGAGATGTGTGAGCCCTTCAGCAATGCTGACTAAGTTACCACTTTCCACTGCCTCAAATTGTATATGTGGCCATGCCGGTAACCAGACATGGAGGATACCTGTTTTTCGCATGAATGCAGCTCTGCTAATAGGCCTCCAAACATATGTAGCATGTCTGATTCAATAAAGTATCTAAACACTTCAGAGTGATGAGCTGGTGGTGTCAACAGCTGTCTCCATCACCCCTTGCTCAAATTGGCTTCCGCCGTGCCACCTGATCAAGGCACTTGACCATCACACAATGAGCCAACTCTTTTCTTCTCCCAGTACAATGTCAACTGCAACCATGCCACTTCTGAGCCTCTTAAGCTTTACTCAGTCCTGAGTTTTACATATTTCACCAATAAAAGCAGTGCAAGATGGCCTTGTAGATAGGTATAGGGAAAAAAATAAACAGACTGAGAAAAGAATGACTAATATTTTTTTTTCCCTTGTAGCCCCTTTTCAGCGTTTTGATTTTTAACCTGCTGTTTTTAACCTTTCTGCCTACAGGGTCACCGTCAGGGAGGGTGTGAGCTGAGGAAAGTGGCACCCCACGCACCCGTGCCTGCTGACCACCTTCAAGCTTTAGCATCCGTCCCTTTTCCCGTCTTCCTGCTAAGCTTCAAACATGGCTCTGGCGATCTGGATCATCCTCAGCTCTTTTGTGGCTTTTAGCAACATTGCCCCTTCCTCTCAGGGTAGGTTTTTATCTCTGTGGTATAATATTTCTTTTAGAGAGTTCTTCTGTACAGATTTCTTCTGTTTTTGCTTCTTTTTTTTGTGTGTCACACACTTAAATGTTTTACATAATCAAACATTGTTTAATACCAGATAAAAAAAAATAGTAAATTAAAAGTGATGTTTTTATATTAAGGATTGTTTTTATATTGACAATCATACGTGGGCATACGTGAAAATGTAATGCTTCCTCTGTCATCAATCATATATGATAAGCAGCAATGAGTCCTTTATATCTACTGAGAAATGTTTTTTCTCACTTGGCTTCTTTGCAAAAATAATTTTCATTTAGCCAAGTTGTGAAGTTCTCTCTGTGTTAAGATCGTGTTACAGCATCTGAATCAGATTTAAGTCTTTCACTTTGACTAGGTCACTTTGAAGCCCTTAAATTGTTTATTTTCGAGCTATTTAGATGTGGACTTGCTGTTTCTGATCAATATGTAGGGGCATAACCCAAGTGCACTAAAGTTCAAAAACCGTTGATCAGATATTCTGGTGGTATTGGTCATGCAGCGCTCTCCCACACATAACATTTCAGCTCAGTTTGTTTCTTTATGAACTGACCTCACTGATGTGAGACTTAAGGCCTGTTTGGTTTTATTAACTACTTAACGCCTTGATAAGTGGACGTCTTACTTGAAAACTGCTTTTTGTGTCTGTTTCAGTTTTCTTTGACATCAAGGCTTGTTCGAAACTGAAACATTTGGCAGTGACCAAATAGGAAAACACTCTGTCTACTGAAGTAAAACAAATAATAATAATAGTATTTATCTGCATTCAGAGCTTGCACTCACTTATTTGTTTATTTTTTTTAGGAAACAAAATGTGTTTCTAAGTACATATCGATTCCCCGACTTACCTCATAATGCTTGGTAGAAGCTCCTAAGCACTGTTCCCTGTTGCAGCTCTGACTGGATTATTGCAAATGAGGATGTAATATTTATATGTTAGCTGTTTGATGAAGGTTGTAAGCGTATTGACTTGCTGACCAGGCTAGAAAAGCTGTACTTCATTAACCGTTTCTCATATGAGACGAGGCCAAGATGTGTGCACAAGGTGGGAAGTGATGTGAGAGTGTCAATAAAATTTCCTCGTCATCTTGCTGTGAGGTGGAGCGTGGCGAGAGAATAGGAGGGAATCCGTGCATGTAATGGTGCCATATGTGTGACCTCTTTGAATGTGCCATGTACCATGAGATATTGCATTTTCAGTGTGTGCGCGCACGGGGCGTTGTAAGCTTGGCAGCAGGTGACCTGGCTGGGCTCAAGTAACGCTGGAGGGGTGTGTGTGTACATACGTGTCGGAAGATGTGTATGAGAGACGGAGCAGAGATTGCAGGGAGGACGAAGGGGGGGCTGTTGAGTGTCCTGCTAGTGGCCCACCACACAGATAGCAGCACACCATCTGCTGTATGCTCTCAGTCAGCTCTGTGCCAGCAGTCTGCTGGGTGATGGACAGCTAAGATGAGGAGGAGGGGCTTCAGCAAGACAGGGTCACCGCATGGAGTGACGGCAAAGGAGGAGTTTAGGAATATGCGGGAGAGCGAGGGAGAGAGTGAAATTAAAATGTGTTTATGCCCACTTGTGTAAGTATTGGCTCCATCATTCTCTGATTTGGAAGCTTCATTTCTAATTTGAGTAGGTACTGTTCTTTCCATCTTAATTTGGCAGCTTTCTGGAAATTGGATTTGCATACATTCTGCTCGATTCCTTTTTGTCTTGTGGCACTATACGTGCACGGCTGTGAGTATTTGTGAGAAGATAAGCCTAAAATATCTGCATGACCTGGCTCTTCAGGACTATTAATAATGCATTAATAAATCAATTGAATATCATCCCTATTTAGCTCAGGAGCACAGGCACAGCATTTGGTTTGATGAAATTAAGATTTTTATTTATTTTTATTTTTTAAATAAATAATGGCACATGCTCATGCACACCCACACTGTTGTGGTGCTCCGAATGTTGGCAGTAAAAATCTGGCAGAGATTCATTGTCTCTATTGTAGTGTGACCAGAGGAGCGGGAGAGAAATGGAAAAGAAAACAAGGGAAGTAGGTCCTAAAGGAAGGGAACGGGGTTTTGATGTGATGAGAGCTGCGGAAATCAGTCTCAGACTAATCAAAGCTCATTTGAAAAGCGACATGAGCATCACACATGGCTTCACTGTCTAATGTCTACTCCTGCTCTCCCTTGGTGCTCTCTCCAACTAATCTGCCAGGCTTTAACCCCACTTCGCTCCTGGCTGCACATTCTAATATTTACCACTAACTCTCACACATTTATTCTCCTCTTAAATCTGCTCTTTAGTAAAAATATCCCTAACCAGCGTGAGCTTAGTGTGTGTTCTTCTTTTCCCACATATCCCGCCTTGCATCGTAAAAATATTTCCACTTAAATCACTGTAGTTCACTATTCTTCTTCTCAACACAGGGGCTCTGTGAAGAACATATTAGTAGCGCATACGACTGAGGAGAAGGGAAATGATTTGAGTTTTAAATTAAACAATGACGATCATTATTGATATTTTTAGTTATTATTATTTATTTATTTGTTATTTTTTTCAATAATTTTGAAATTTGTGCCGTACATTTGCCAGTGCTTCTGAGAGCAGTATTTTGTGGCAAATCCTTTATAGTGCTTCTCTGCACCTTGTTATTTAATGGATGTTTCTTGCTTCCTGTTATCAACTGTTTTTACGATTGAATTTGAATCATTGTAACACTTCAAAAATCTCTGATCTACGCCATTTAATTTTTGCTCCGGCTGTATGTTCTGGGTTGGAAAATGATCCTCTGCCCCAATAGCAAAACATTTGTGTCTTATTTATTTATTTATTTATTTATTTATTTATTTATTTATTTATTTATTTATTTATTTATTTATTTATTTATTCGCCCCTTTTTTTCAAATGACAAATACAACCTCTTGTGACTATCCTTAAAGTCATATGTGAGCATAAATAATGGTTTTCTTGTCAACAAATTCTCCCCTGAGCAGTCAATTTCTCCAGCTCCCCCAGAGATACCACAGACTTCTTGGTTTATTATTTTATCTTCATGACAGTATTTATTCACAAACGTTTTGTAAAACAAAAGCTTGACTCCTTCACAGGACAGCTTTAGTCCTCCATTGCTTAAATGGCATCCAGGTACATTCTGCTCACTAATTTAGTAACTTCGCCAGGCAATTGGTTGATCAAAATCAAGCATCGTGCTTTCTGATGTTTACTTCAAAAAATATAGTATCCCACTACATAAACATGTCCTACTTTGTGGAAGTCTGTCACTTAAAATCCAAATGAAATTGATTCAAACGTGACAAAATGTGGAGGAAAAAATAGGGGCATGAATACTTTAAAGGGGACTTTGTACCTTGACAAAGTGAATGTCGCACTGACTTAATGCTTGAGAATGTACCCTAGCTGATGCGCAGTGCCATTGATGTGAAAATCCATTAGGCTTGCTTAATGTGGCAGGCACGGGAGGCAGCTGTGCCGTACGTGATGAAGCCCTGACACAGAACTTTCAATTACAAAAGCAGCAGCGTTGGTGTAAACATGGCGGTTTGTATTTATGCGCACTGGTGATGGCAGGCATACTATTATAGGACTATTTGTATTTTCTTCCTTTCAGACCACAAATGTAATTTCGCAAACACTCCGTGTGCAGGGTATTTACATACACTCCTCGCACACGGGTGTGTAGTGACGTGAACACGCAGCCGACTAGGTGTGTGGGTCCAAGTGTGTGCTTGTGCCAGTTATAGGTTGATGCCAGTGCCAGCCGACTGGTTGAATCTGTTCTCATCTCCCCTGTATTTAAGCCTTTGCTCTAAGATCAGTCGTGTGGAAAGGCCCCTGGCCCTTAAGTGCACAGGCAGACATTTTTATCTGTCTAGCCCTCCACTCTCCTGGTTTTTTTTTTTTCCTTCCCTGGCCCATTCCCCTGAACAGCGGCTATTATTTAAAGATGTGGGACTAGCTGTTTTTACACATCTTTTCGACAAAGTGCCTGCTCCCCCCAACTGTCTTTGGTCGGTGACATAATGTCTGGAAGCAGACTGATCCCAGTGTATTATTTTGCTCTCTGTAAGGCAGGGATGAGCTGCTATTATTCATTACGTGCCAGATGAAGAATTAATCACACTCTTGTAGAACATCACAATCCATTGAATCATATTATTAATATTTTGTAGAAGTGTCCTTCACAGAAATTGTGTATGCCAGTAATATATGTGGTCTGATCATTGGAGGCCACATAAAAATAAAAGAATAAAAATATACACTTGATCTACATTTTTTGGTGTTAAATTTGGCAAAGAATGATGAGCAGACTTTAATGAAGGAGAGGCAAAAAAATGGATGCATCATAATTGATATTGTAATTTTATTATCAAGCAATTGCATTGTTCTTCCCATGCCTAGCCAGAAGAGAAGTTAAAATTCAGAGAGACCAGAAACGCTGCCCCTAAGTGACACCGAGTATTGAATTTTATATATATATATAAAAAAGGAAAGTAAAAAAAGACTTTTCTTCTGGTGATAAAGTTTTTAACCTGTGACCTTCTCACAAATGCATAAGAATTGTGTCGCCAGCTGTATAAGAGCAATAAAACTTTGAGAAAAGTCAATAAAGCGGTTAGGCTCGTAAACTTACTGCGTGCACTCAGGTCCATCGAAAACCTTATTGCATTACTTATGTTGTAAAAACTCACAGTTGTGCATTTTTCTTTGGACACATCTGAAAAACTGTCACTGCTCACAAATAATGTCTTGCATTAATGTCATTAGATGATCTAAATCAGGCAGAACTTAAAAAGATCAAACATTAAAAGTAAGTCTTTAATATAAAATCAACTATTCCAGTTTGTAAGGTGCAGCTTTATAAACATTTTGTTTAATGGCATTAATTAATGTAATTAATATTGTGCATATATTTGTTCACCTAGAAGGATTTGTGTTTACTAATGATTCTCTTTTTACCTGCAAAATTGTACAGTAACTTAAGTTTTATGACTAATTTACTGCAAGTTTTTATTTTCAATTAAAACAATAAATCAGATGGTGATTTCTAGTAATATGCAAAACTCCTCCCGGCTGCAGCTTTGTTCTTATGTCTCTGGGATTTATATCAATCAATCAATCAATCAATCAATCAATCAATAAAATTTTATTTGTATAGCACATTTCAGCAGCAAGGCATTTCAAAGTGTTTCACATAATTAAAATAAAAACAGCATGTGAGAAAGAAAAAGAGATTTAAAAAAACATTTATAAGTTAAAATCTTGAATTTATTTTGTGAGCAAATTCTTTTCAAAAGCAGATTTTTCTTTTCAAGCTAAATGACACAACGTAGCTCCTGCCTTTAGATTTTGTTTTTTGTAAGTATTTGCGATGTGGATGCAGCATCACCATAATCATAAAACCTTAATCAATACACTAGTTTATTTTCCATCTTTTTAGTGATCAAAACCTGAGCTTATTAGTAGTGTGTTAGATACCAGTAAGAATACTTATTATTCCAGGAGCTTGAGATTATTGCAAATCATTTGGATTTTGCAATGAAGAAC
Source organism: Poecilia mexicana (assembly GCF_051168715.1). Classification (NCBI taxonomy): domain Eukaryota; kingdom Metazoa; phylum Chordata; class Actinopteri; order Cyprinodontiformes; family Poeciliidae; genus Poecilia; species Poecilia mexicana. Next base: position 18,420,155 of record NW_028263377.1, on the reverse strand, counting down.
TTCCTTTAAAGTCTAACTCTTCTTCCATGTCTTGTGTGTGCGTGAACGTGTTTGTGTGCGGTCTTGGAGCCTTTTTATTCTTCCACATCTTATTAGCAACACTTTGTTCTTCTCACTTCTCCACCTCCTAACACTCACCTCTCATTTTCTTCCAATCTCTCTTCTGTTTCTTCCATAACACCTCAGCTATTACTCCCCCTCCCTAAGTTGTGATATCCTACACCCAAGCAACCCGCCAGCCTCCCCAAATCCCCTTTCTTATGCCGGACTTCTATTTCTCTTGTGGGAACTTTATGTCTTCCTCTTCTAACTCAGGTTTTTTTTACTTTGTATTTGTCCAACCCTCTCCAGCTTGTCGCTTTACCCTACTTTCTGTTCAGTCTCCCTCCTTTAGATTAACCTGGCTGCCTCCTCCCAGCTGCTCTGTTTTTCTTTCTTTACCCTTTTCATACCATCTGTTATTCGCACACAGCTCTTATCATTGTCATTTTTCTCTCTAACGCTCCTTTACCTCTTACAGTCTCCTCTCATCCCTCGTTTGCTACCTCCTCCGTCGCCCTTGTTGTTTGGGGGTTTCTATGCTCTTCAAAGCCCTTGGCTGCGAGCAGTAGATCACAGCGAGGCCTGTGTGAGTGAAAGGTTAATGGATGGCCTTTGAACATATATTGGAAGTAGGGGGTGGGTGGGCAGAAGGAGGGACATGCCGGGGCGGAGAGGCAGCATATTCTCTGAACACCTCCCTTTGAAGTATGACGCAGGTCGCTCTCATGTGCCTTTGCTTGTACACGGGGGTTGTGCCATTTTGTTAGTTCAGTCGTTCGCAGTGTTGGTGCAAATGTGTTTGTGACCATTTTGTTTATGTTTGCTTGTATTCATATATGTGCACAGGAGCACGTTAGCTTGCATGTATTGATTTGTGTACAACAAGCAAACTCCTACAGAAAAGAAAGGGGACTGTGCTCCTGTGTGTTCAGCCGTGTGATAGCCACATCCTTCCTCTTGTGACCTCTTTGATAACTTTGAGGCTTTGCATCATTGAAGGATTGTGTTTGCGTATTGGACAGTGCTGCTTTGAAAGCCAACCAAACACGGAGAAGCTAGCATTCAGCTTCTACCCACCACAAATCTGGAACAAACTTCAAGAAAACTGCAAAACAGCTGAAACACTGATTTCCTTTACATCAGGGCTAAGAACCCGCCTAATAAGAGTTGTTTTTGAACTATAATAAATGGAACATTGACCAATATATTCTACTTGCATTGATGATTTTGATAGTGGCATTCATCAAAAATTAATGTTTGTCACTGGTTTCTCAATTGTTGACAGTATATTGTTTTTATTTTTGTTTTATTTTTAGGATTTAAAGCTCCTTTAACTGTTTTGTTGCTGAAATATACTATACACATAAGCTTGATTAATTGATTGATGATTGACAATTCACATTTTGCTACATTACAACCACAATTTTCTCTTGAAATTTATCTGAATTTTTCTGATGAACTGACACTATGTGGTGCACAATGGAAGAAAACGAGTACATAGTATGCTAGCTTTTGCATTAAGCAATTTAAAAACCTGAAAAGTGTTTATTTGCTTTCAGCCCTGAATTATTCCTTTACTGAAACACATTGTACTGCAATTAGCTTCACAAATGTGCAGGAGTTCCCTACTGTGCACAGCAGAGACTGAAATGTTTGCTGAGCTCCAGGCACAGTGAGCAGCAGGTTCTGTTCTTCTGTGCATTGAAAACACCGGACACAGTCAGAAAAAGACAACAAACAACTGAATTAAGGTTAAAACTGAAATATAAACTTTTGTTTTGAGTTTTATATGCAATTCAGGTGGAGTCGGTGCCCCGTCTTTCATGAACCTCACCACACATCACCGACCTCCCCATGATATCCTCTGCACCAAACTTTACACTGGATATAATGCAGAATAGCAACAGCCAACTCAAGTCTCTTTTACTGGCTAGCCAGATGTGGTGGCATAATTTGCTACTCCACTGAACATTTCTCCACTCCACAGTCCAGTGGCAGCATGCTTCACACCATGTTATGCTACGCTTTTTGTTGCACTTGGTGATCTAAGGCTTGGCTGCAGCTACTTGGCCATCGAAACGTGTTTGATGAAGCTCTATCTACAGAGAGATCAGCCACAGGAGGTGGGTGATCTGAAGGTCACATGAAGTTTTGAGGTCTGTATATATTGACTCTGCAGAAAGTTGGTGACCTATGTAGTAGATGCGCCTCAGTATCTACTGATCACATTTGATCTATCACTCTGTGGCTGAGTTGCTGTGATTCCCGATTGCTACCACTTTGACCTAAATCCACCAACAGTTGGCTGTGGAATATTTAATAGTCAGGAGGCATTGCATTGTTGTGTAGTTTTAGTTTGTTCCCTCACAGCATGCAGGTTGCTAAAATGAGGCAAATAATATTCTTCTGAGAATTTTAATTTAGATGGACATTTTTTCTTCTTTAAAGTTCTGTACTCACTGGTTTTTATTTTGGGGTACCAGAGTACCACACAAATGCACACTCCACTTCACAACTTTTTTTTTTTTTTTTTGTAAAAACAACAACAAAAATGTAAATAAAAACAGCATAAAACTATTCATAATTTCCTTACATTCCACAGTTATGCACTCATTTGTGCTGGTCCATCACAAAAATCTTAATGTAAGGTGTTGTGTCTGTCTGTATCAACCATGTCGTGGGCTTCGGTGAGGGTTGTTTGTGGACTATAAATTCATAATAACTAGCAGCGAGCTTGGCTGACATCCAAGGACAAAGAGGAAAGAAAGGATAGAGAAAAAATAGAGGGATAAGTACAGATTAAAGAAGTGAAGCTGGTAAAACAGTGAGTAACGGATTAGGATACAACAAAAAGCCAAGAAGGTGGATTTAAAGGATGAATAGAAAAATATATTATGATATTGGTTAGATGAGGTGGTGGACAGATGATGATTAGATAGGCTAAATGAGAAATTTTGCAGTTTGGATAAATTGGATGAGGGATTGAGGGATGGTGTTGAGGTAAAAAAAAAAAGAAAACATGAAGTGCATTATACTGCAGATGAAAAGTAATATAAGTATTTGAGGTATTCAGATGTGTAATAGGTTGAAGAAGACACAGGAGCAAAAAACATGGTTAGTGGGTATGCATGTCTTGCAACAGCACACACAGACACTACCCACACATTCAGCACTCTGTCTTAGTATGTTAATTAAGTCTTTAATACAGCAGAAGAACCAGTCTTTGACACAAGTCTCTGGTTGCAACTTGCAACTTTTCCAAATGCACACACAAATATCCCCTCCACCCTTTCATTCCTCTCTTCATTTGTCCTCCTGCTTTTTCATCAATTTAATTTCTTCCTTCCCTCACTATTTTTCTAACTTTCCTATATCTGCTTATGCCACCTCTTCATTTATTTACCTCCCCCCCCTAGCTGTTTCCCTGCAGCACCTGCAGCCTTACTCCACCATAGTGTTTACATGAATCTATATGAATCTGGGTCTGACTGACTGTCTCCCAGCTCGCCCTCTGTAATGCTTGTTGGAAACACGGTACAGAGAAAAGTTCTGCAAGGCCCGCTACATCGCTCCTCTCTCCGGGGAGATGGAGGATACTCTCCACTGGGTGAATCTCCTACTTTTTAGGCAGGCTGACTTTTATTTTGGGCTATGCTGTTTCGCCCCATTGAGGCGATTTTATTGCATAATTAGATGCCAGCACTAGCAATAATTTGGTTTGACAGTATGAGCACGTCTAGTCTCGCCTTCCCACTCAAGTTTGCGTGTGCATGTGTGTCTGTGCGTGTGCGTGTTGTTCTGAGTCTCAGAGGCTTTTTTTTAACTGCCCATCTTAATCTCTTTGCTTTCGCATGCTAGTTCCCCCCAGAGCAAAGTTTGTCAACACACACTGAGAGTTCTGGAGGTTGAGGATGGATGAGGATTGGTGCTTGTGTGTTTCTGCCTCTAAGATATGTATGTGTTTGCACAGGGATGTGTGTTAGCACTGGGGCATGTTGGGTTCTCTTATGAATGATGTAATGTTATGGACTGTGGTGTAATTCAGTTTAGTTAGCGGGTTGGGCCATAGAAGAAGTGTTGAGCAAATCGGAACAATAGAGATTTTGTTTCTCCCCTATCTGCCTTATTCCTTTTATGCCAGATCTCTTGTGCCACAATAAAAAATAAGGGCGTAACAGTGCACTAGTTTCTGGTTTGTTTCTGATAACCTTTGGTATATATCTTTTTTTTTTTGTGTTTAGGCTTGACTCAGCTCCATCCGTGTGAACATGTGCCTCTCTGGCCCAGCTTTGTGGTCTGACCTTACAGTTAAGCTGGTGACTCCACATACAGTCACTCCTCATCTCATCCTCTGCTTTGCCTATAGCAGTCAAAGTAGTCAGAGAGGAGATAGGATCCAAGCATTGAGGCCACCATTCCAACCATACGCAGATGCAAATTCTCACACACACACACACACGCACACACACACACACACACACACACACACACCCACACACGCGCGCGCGCACATACACACACACACACACACACACACACACACACACACACACACACACACACCCACACACACACACACACACACACACACATGCAGTGTCCCACAAGCTCCTACAGCCCCCAGCCTCAGCATCATCATGTTAGGCCTTTAGGTTTGTCTCATAGTGTCACTTTGTCACAACTTCTCAGCTTGAAGGCTGCCTGAATGTGACATTTCTGGCCGCGCTGCCTGAGCTCGTCCACAGTGACAAGCCATGCTCCAGCGAGTCATTACACTAACTTGGAGTGCTAAGTGACTCGCTAAGATGCAGCGCTAAACTGATAAAGTGGGGTAGAGATTGGCCTGGGTAAATCTCATCGAGAGAAGGGTTTCTATCACGGACTTCTTGGCTCTGTTCAGTGACTGTAAAATTTACCGTACTCCCTTGGCAGGTTTAATGTGAAACCTTAAAATTGTAAGGACATTATTTCTTTGGCTGGTGCAAATTATAATGGCATATGGAAATGTATGTCATAGACGTTTCTAATCTACCTACACTATTAGTGTTTAAGTTGGGATTTATTTTAAACATGTATATGGTAAGGATCACATTTAAATCCGATTTCTGTTCTAGAATAACCCCTCTGTAAAAAAAAAAGACTTCTGGCACTAGTTTTCCTATTTTCTAGGCTAATGGTTGCAAATTTCAAGGACTGCAGCAAAAGAGAGCCGGATTACTCCAAAACATAGTTTTCCAGTTAACAAGTCAGCCACGGGGTCACCGGGTTCCACAAGCTATACCTCCTTTTGTGACTTAACTGTAGAAGTTTTGACAAACACAAGATCAACACTTTTCAATCCATTATTACTAAGAAAACTGACTATGGCGTTTTCAGAATGGTGCCATCAACTGGAATGTCAAAAGATGTTGTAAGTGATGGGAAAGTGTTCTTTCTGCAGTTGACCAGCAGTGCACAGCAGCAGATGGGAGTGAGGAACTTTTATGCCACTCTGACAACATTTCAGTTACTATGACACTTTCTTCGGGATGAGATGAACCGAAATTGAGACCATTGGAATGGAATATAGTGGGGGGGGGGAGTATGCCTTTAAAACTGTAACTTTTTAAAAAGCTTTGCATGACGTGACACAGACGATCAATCAATCACTGCCATACAAATTAAGAAATGCAGGAAAACTATGAAAGTTCAGAAAAACTTCACACCGACACTAACAAATAAACGGAACAACACTAGATGCAGTAATCCTCTCTCGAGATGCGCGGAGTCTTTCCGAGCATTTTCGTTTTTGCACCTCTGTCCAGGAGCATGATATTAATGTGTGGGTAATAATGGTGGGGAAAGAATGAGTGAGTAACGACTAGTCTTGCTTGTGCAAAATTATGTTCTTGTTTAATGGTCTAAGCATCTATCAACCCTCAGGCTTTAATTACTGTGTGAGGATAATGAGTCAAATCCAATCAGTTCTCTCTCTTGCTCTTAATTTGTATGGAGGTTCTACTTTGAAGCCAACCACTTGAAGCTCTCACACCAGCTGCCCTGGAGTAACACCAGGCTTCTGTCAGTGGGGTGTGTTTATGCATGTGACCTCTGTCTCTTGCACACCGACACATCCATGCAAATTAGATTGTATAATTGCCTGATTCAATAGTCTCACATGCGACAATTGCTAAGTGTGTATTGCAAATGCTGTGATTCATTTAGATGAGTCACAGTGTGACTTCAAGAAACTACATTCACCTATACAAATGGCTAGTGCTAAGAAAGAGTCGTTGTCATTTAAGTAGTCCGACTGCCAATGCTAAATGGTCAAGTGTGTGTGCGCGTGCGTGCGTGTGTGTTTGAAGAGATTCTGAAACCTTAATGGATTCCTGCAGAGTGAAGGACAATCGTTGCCCATGGCCAGTCCAAGCTTATCCTCTGCTCATCTCATCTCAGCTCAGAGCCAGCCGAATCTCGAGTTAGGCCTCGGGCCATCTGGCTGCCACTCACCACACACTCACATTCACACGTCCACGCACACACACACACACGCACAGACGCACACACACACACACACACACACATGCTGTCACACGTGAAAGCACTTACGCAAATGTAAACAGTGGATTCCGCAGTTTCATGCTTGTTTGAAGATACACCACTTAAAAAATCTCTGCATAAATATGAGGTGCATCCGTCTTTATTTGCAGTGTGAAATCAAACCGTAGTCCTGTAAGTTGTCAGGAAGTGTGTTTGGACAGGTGTGAAATATGAAGGTGTGAAACTCGACACAATATGGGCAAAGTAGAGATTCGCTCCTGCCTGAAACAGACAAGTCATCATGGCTGACGCCACCGATAAAGATTAAATAATGGATATCCTCAGATATGGTTAAAAATGTGTATTTACCCAATAGATGTCTTAGAAATGTGCTGAAAAAAAAAATAGGTTCACAAAATGCTTTCTGCTTTCTGTACATGTAAATTACCTCTATAACATAGTGTGGATTTTTACCAGGCGATGATAAACTTGTCAATTGGCCAATGACTGCCTATTTTCCTCCAGCCTGCTGTTATGCTTTCATGCATTGATAATCATACTTGAGCCATCTTCCGAAGTGAAAAAAAAATCAGAATGGACAAAAGCAGTGACATGCAGGTCAGGTTTGTATAAAAAGTGGGAATTGACAGGAATAACAAAAATTCAAAAATGTATTGATATGGCATGACTCAGCTGGTTGTGTTTATTTAAACCACAGAATTACAGCTGATTTTCCATTTATCGTTGTTGTATTAAACTAGCACTTAGAAAAGTACTCATAACCCTCGACAGGCATCTTGGCCCCTCTATTGAATTTGATTTTTTTCCCAACCATCTGCTATGATTTCTTCATTTTGTAATTTTATTTTAATAAAATAATGTTTTAAAAATAATTTGCTGAATTAGAAGTTAATCTTTTGGACCATTAACTCCTAATGTTGTGTTACCTTGCCATCACAGTGACTGACATGGCGGCAAAAAAAATGGATTTAGAATCATAATTTGGCGATTGGACAGCCAGCATAATAATGTCACATCTGGAATTACTGACTCAGTTTAACAACAAAGAAGACAGTAGCTGCAGTGTATTGTATCTACTCCTCTGAGTCCCACATGTACCTATAAGTACCATTAATACAAATATTAATATGTGTATGAGTGCTGACGAAATGCTACTACCAGTCGCAGCGCAAAAAGAGAACGCTACGTTGTAAACACAGCAGAACTGATTGTGCTCACTGTCGTAGCATTAGTGTGACTTTTAACGTTTTAACATTAGCAAATGGGACGCCATCTCTTTTCTGATAATTCTGTCAGATTTGTTTTTCAGCAGAGTCTCAAACAACCAGGCAGCGTGTTTTAGTTTGGGTCATCACTGGATACACAGGTTCTAGGGTTACTTTGAAGATGTTGTTTTTTACTCAACCAGCGAGATCAAGACGTCTGCACACCTCTATTCCCAACGCCGCTGTGGCTGTGGGCAAAGAGAAGGGGCTTGTGTAGAGTTTTATAGTTTGGTGACATCTTGGGAATTCCAGCTGTGAAACTCCTCCTTCCTGGGAGATGTCATGAAAATGATGTAATTCTGAGATTAAGAGTTTTTCTCATTTTGTTTTGTTCTCTGTATGTTGCTCCATCCTTGTTCCTTCCCGTGGCTGGGCCCAGCGCTGCTGCTGGTCCTCTTCACTTCTTCCCTCCTCTTGGCGTATTATATGGTTCTAATTGCTGGCCAGCTGTACACTGCTGTGTATTTACACTGCAGGGTAGTTAAGAGAACAAGGCCACACACTGGCACTACGCATTGTAATCCCACTGTGATACCACAACTCAGAATGTGTGTTTACATGGCGGTGTGTGTGCTTGATTGAAACATGCACACCGCTATGTCTGTGTGTGCGCTAATGTGCTTGTGTGGGGTTTTTTTTGCATTTGAGTGTGGACTTGTTTGTCTGGCCTCGCCTGCTGTTTGCATCTCCGTGTGCTTTAATTAGTATGCGATTTTTGCATCAAGGCTTTTGTGATTTGGCACTGGCACTGCATGCTGGCGAGGCATAAAAGATCTGAAGTCTTTCTGTGCTAGTCATTCAGCCCAAATGGCTTTAGTTACACAACTGAACTGAAGTCCCTATTGCATAAACAAGTGGCATTTAGAAATATGAGCGAGTCCAATGTGAGTGAGTCATATTGCACAGTTCCATGACTGAAATGACTGACACTGACATTAACCCAGATGGACACTCGTCCTGAATGGACAGCGTATGAAACTTAAGCAGTGTTAGCTCAGTTTCAGGAAGGGAAAGCGGCCTTCCTCTGTGTATTTTAGCACTAACAGTTAGGGCTGAAACGATTCCTCGAATGATTCGAGTACCTCGATTACTAAAATTCCTCGAGGAAAATTTACCTGCCTCGAAGCTTCGTTAATTTATGTTTTATTAGTTAGCGCACCGTGTTCCGGCCGGGACTTCATTTGCGTTGCGCGGAGCTCTCACTTCCGCCTCTGAGTTGTTGACAAAAGCTAAGTCTCAGCGGCATAAAGTCCAATCTTCAAGATTGGCCCGTGGGGATTTTATGGATTGATGATAATGCCCGACTTTTTATCGTTTTTGGGGAACCAATAAGCATCCTTAAAATGACTGGGGGAATGCCTGGAGTACGGCAGCATTTCTCCTCCGGGGCTGCTGGTTGAAAGCGAACGGCGGGAAGAGCGCTGAGGTGAGCGGATAGCCTGAACAGGGCGGGCGGCTGAGTAGCTGATGCTTACCGTGTAAATGTAGCTTTACCGACGAACCGCACAATAAATTTCATATCCCGGTCTGAAGAAACGGGTGGCGGAGCGCATCGTACATGGCTGGTAGATGAGTTTCTGAGTGTGACCAGTGAAGGTGTCGTAAATATCCCGTATTGCTTCCCCCCGTGTTCGTCCCCCGGTCTAACGGTTCGTCAGTCCGCTGGTCTATTTCCTCCCCTCCACCCCATCTTACGTTCGTTCATTCGCCCTCTCCTCCCACTCCAGGCGGCATTTCCCGTATTTTCAAACCCAAAGCGTGACAGGTTAGGTGGCAAGGTGAGTTTAATTAATCTATTAAACTCACTGAAGATGAATACATAAACTAAAAGCTGGATTGTAGACATTTTTATAAGCATATTTGTGAGCCTGCCTCTTTGTTATTAAATTCAATATAATTTCAGATTTTTCTATAACTTTTCTTCTGGTTAACTTAGAAAGTGAGCTATTATTGTTACAGGTTAGTTTTCTAAACTACAAAAAAGCAACTGTTAGGGATGCTCAAATATGAAAAATTGGACTGATATTGATATCTGATAGTAACACCGGTATTATGCCAGATTTACCAATATTTCATTTTATAATTTTTTTTATCCGATTACTCGATTAATCGTAAGAATAATCGATAGATTACTCGATTACTAAAATATTCGTTTACAACAGCCCTACTAACAGTAAAAGGGGAGAGAGGCTGACTCAGTGTCCTTGTCTACCGCCGAGCCTGTCTTGCAGGGGGAGGTGCTGTGCATGAAAGGCTCTGTTTATAAAGAACTTCCGCCTTATTAAAGTAGAACTAGTGCTGTCTGTCTAGATTTGACAGTACGCTCACAGCCAGGTCTGTAAGTCCACATCCTTCCCTCTGACATTGCAAAGAGGATCTCAGTCAAAGACGTCTGGTCCTTCAACACAGCAGAGAGCTCTGCACCTAAAGGCTTCGGACGCAGGTTAAATCTCTATAACGTTCTCCTCAAGGAGGGGTTAGACATTTCAGGACCATGGACAGCGACTCTCGCATTCACTGGCACGAGATTCAGTTTTAATTTCCAGTTTTCACAGTGCCTCTATTTGCATTTGTTTTTGCTTCCACCTGCACCGCAAAGAATGTTCATAGTCGTTTTGTTATTTTTGCATGTGTGCCTGATTACATGAGCAGTTAAATGCACGTAGTTATGGAGAGCTAGAGAGACAACGAGTGTCTCTCTCAGAGCCTCTTTGCAGCCCTCTTTCATGCCTCTCAGTCTGGCTCAGCGATTAACCCTGAGTACCTCACTGTCCCATCTGACCCTTTTCCTCTCAGAGCCGCTGCAGTACATTGACATTCCTCTGAGTGGGCTGATTACTAGCAGTAGGTATGCAAATGGCGTACAAAGCTAAGGTGAAAGTTTGCAAAGACACTCATTTTCTGTTTATTTATTTTTATTTTTTTCTTGTTCCACTATCACATCCTCTTGAACTCCGGCTGCATCTAAATGTTCAGCTCCGTTGCATTGTTTAGGTGGAATAAACAAATAATGTTGGAAAGGACACTTTTTTTTTCCTTTTTTATCCCTTTGCGGTGTGGGAATGAGCATCATAAGCTGTTGCCTGGTTGTGTGTAGGAGTTTGTTAACATTTGAAACTCTCACAGTTTGTTTCACAAGTGGTGCCATATCTCACTGGAGAAGCTGGTTTGGCTGCAAACCCCGGAATGCCAATATGTGATCTGTGATGTTCCAATGTGGAAATGAAACGGCCAGGCTGTACATTACTACTCGTTGAATGCAGGGCACTAATGGATAATTTGTATTTTACATCATTACTTGTTCAACCCGCTCTCGTCAGACACTAATATATATATATATATATATATATATATATATATATATATATATATATATATATATGATATTTATGACGATGCTGAATAATAAAAAGCCTTTTGAAGGTTTTAAGGTTTAGTGAATAATCAATAATCCGCTCTCCTTTGTTCCCTTTCCAGCTCTAAGCCGGTCAATGATGCCATTCGGTCTGATGCGCCGGGAGCTGGCATGTGAAGGCTACCCAATCGAGTTGCGCTGTCCCGGAAGCGATGTCATCATGATTGAGACGGCCAACTACGGCCGCACCGATGACAAGATCTGTGATGCGGATCCCTTTCAGATGGAGAATGTGCAGTGTTACCTGCCCGACGCCTTCAAGATAATGTCACAGAGGTAAGTATTGATTTGTTTGGATCTTGTGCATGTGTTTGTGCAGAGTCACAGCCTGTTATTGGCAGAGGAACAAGATACTATTTCACAGCAAAATCCCTCAAGAATTCCCAGTTTTTTCGATGCTGCTTTGCGCCGTTTGGGCACCTGCGTCTTTTTGAAGGATCTCCAACCCTTTCGGCAAGCAATCTATAAATACTTGTCTTTTTTTTTTTTTTTAAATAGCTGTATAACACCAAAGCTTTCGGTGAAACATTTAACTCCACGATAGTGTTGGCTCCTATTTAGTTCTGTGTGCATGCATGAGTGGGTGTAAGAGAATGCGTGAGCTTGGGAATTGTTGCAGAACCGTTTGTAGGGCTTTCCACTGTTGCTCTCCTTGTTTGAGCTCAGCATCTTCTTCCTCTGAGCTCAGATCAATGGGAACCCTCTCCCAGCTATCCATCACACATGTAATGGAGGCAGAGGCTTGGGGGAGAGCGCGAGAGAGCAAGGGAGGAAAGCAGCAGGGGGTGGAGGGGAGTATTGAGAGACTAAAAGAAGGAAAAAGACTTCCAGAAATGATGGGGTGATAGAGTGAGTGCAGCAGAGATTTCAGATATGAAGTGAGAAAAAGCCTGCGCAGGGGAGGAATGCTCAAAGCTGGGAAAAGTCCTGTATGTCGAGAACCACTGAGTGCATGCAAATGAGTATCTTTTTCTCTCTGTTTATGTTGCTCAGGATGTGCAGACATGAGAGAGTTCGCAGAAATTTGGTTTAGATGTAGAAGTAATTTGCAATTAAGTGTTCCACAAAGTTCGTAGTGTAGAGTATTTGCCTTTAGTCTCCCTCACCCACCCCATTCGCCCTTCCCTGTTCTCTCACCTCTAATTGCTCCCACTCACAATCCCCCAGGAGGGGAGGCTCTGACGTCACCCACCCGCTCTCCCCCCTCCCCCCCCCCCTTGCTTCTCTCTATCCTCGATCCTTTTCCCTGTTTTCCCCTCCCTGCCCGTTTCCCACCTCCCCTCGGGTGTAGCTGTCACATGATCTAGTGTAGTGTGAAATTACTCCCTTCCCTACAATTCCCTCCGTCTTTCTGAGCCTGAAGATGTTTCTTTTATAACCACTCCTCTTTGTCTTTCTCACAATGGCACTCATCATTTTTTATCGCTTACCCCCTCCTCTCCTTCCCTCTCTCTCTGCTCTCCCCACCTCCCCTTGTCCATCTCATCTCTCAGGTGTAATAATCGCACTCAGTGTGTGGTGGTCGCAGGGTCAGACGTGTTCCCAGACCCCTGCCCAGGGACCTACAAGTATTTGGAGATCCAGTATGAGTGTGTCCCCTACAGTGAGTACTAAGACCTCCTCTGGCTTCCCCACCCCTCTCACCCCATTCATCACCCCTCCCACCCTTACCTCTATCTTAACCTCAACCCCCCCTAGCCCCTCTTCAACTCCCCTCAAGAAGTGACAATTCAGTCACGTGCACACACGCTTTCTCTCTCTCTGTGGATTTCCTTAACACAATAAAGACAAAACAAGAGACACATAAGTCCTCACCTGCTCTCCCTTTCTCTCTCTCTCTCTTTCTTCTTACTCTCTGCCACACTGCACAGACACAAACACCAACGCCATCACAGAGCACTAAACCTTTTTTCTCCATCAGCAGAGTGATGCACCAGTACCTGAGGGGGATTTTCACATGGGAGGGGGCGGTGGGGGGGGGAGATGGTCCACCAACACCGGGTCTGATAAGCACTTCACTCACATCTACTGCAAACATGGGGTCAGCCCCTATTGGTGATCACAGCGGTGTAACAGACACCGTCCCAAACTCACGCGCTGATTAACCCTGGGGCGTGCTTCTGTCTTTATCTGCTGCCAAACACCTTTGCTGTCCCTCTGATTCTCAATAAAAAAGTAAAATTGGGCTCAGTGAGACTCTCAGGCCAAGGGGGTGGAGGTGGGGGGGGGTGGGATAGGGGGGGGTTGTTGAGTGTTTTCCACACCTCACAGAAGGAAATGTTAACACAAACAGGCGAGGGGATTATTTTAGAGCACATGACCTGCAGTGCCGCACGTTTTACTGTCCCCATGGTAACGGCTGGCTTCCTGGCTGCTCTGCTCAAAAGTCTGCGGCAGGTGTGGGCTGCACAAATCCACACTCACACAAACAAAAAAGTAAATAAATAAATAAAAAAAAGGAATGCAAGGGAGGGATGCACAAATTGCTCTTTTTTCCTCTTACTCTTCCTGTCTGAGTGAGCATCTACACACAGATGAGAGCACACTCGCGCAGCCCCAAAGAGCAGACATGGCTGTGATTATATGGTGTTGTGTTGATCCTCGCTCATGTGAAAATCTCCGCTCAGTCTCCCCCTCTCCCTCTCATTTATTATTACGCTCAGCATTGATCCCTTCACTGTGTGCAGGACTGCCTGTCTGAGGGGGGATGGCAGAAGTGTGCTCTACGGAGCAGAAGTGTTTGTCTTTTGGGGTTAAAAGTAATATTTTAGGCTGGGCGTGCTGTTTCATTTTTTTAAGGATGGTTGTCTACTTTTTTTTTTTTTGCAGAAATGAAGGTAGAGGTGAGCTGAGGACTGAGGAGGCATCGACCAGCTAACTTCCTTATTCTTCTCTCTACCATTCTCTTCCTCTCCTTCCCTCAGTGGTCACTTTGACTGTTACCCCACACAGTCAGTCTGACTTCTTTTCATGTCTCTCTCTCTTCTTCATTTTCTCAGCTTTTCTCTTTACTTTCAATGTACTTTCAAGTCCCAAACCTTTTTTTTTCTCACCTTTACTGGCATTTATCCCCATTTTTTTTCTGCCTTTCAATCCAATTCTAGTCTTTTCATTCAATTCTATTTCTTCTTCTGTCTCTGTTGGTTTCTTTTTTTTTTCAGGTGGGACAAATCAAATCCAAACAATCGTGGATTTCCAAGGACCCAGTTTACTCTCTGCTCTTGTTTTGCTCAGGGCTTTCTACCCTCTCTTCTTATTTTCTTCCAGGAGGTGTAAACAGCACGGTCACCATCTTCACCGGTCACACTTGTGCAAGTCCTGTAGTGTAGCTTTATGTCTATTGTTTACTGAGGGTAACAGTATCATCAATCAGTTGTTCCTGTTTCCTTTCCATCCTGTATCCTGACCTTGCATTATTCTCTTTGACTTTCAAGTGGAGCTTGTTCTCTATCTACCCAGCAATCAAAGTGTATCATGAATTAAGAGCTGCTGACTTGCATTTTTTCCCCTTTCTGTTTGTTAAAACCTTTGTTGATTTTGAACAAGCAATGAGCGAGCGGCGTAGAAAATTGGGAGCTGATCCCCATGCGATGAAAGGTTCTGCATGTCTGAGACAAAATACAAACAACCAATATACTCCGTCCTTGTGTCATGCTCTGAATAAGCAAATGCAAACAAAACTGAATTCATATACAGCTCAGGCCGTGGGCTGTTTTTTGCATCTGGACTCGTCTGACAATGTGAGCACGACTCTTGACGTATTAAAACTCTGAGCTGGAACTTTTCTTCCTGAAGCCTATTCACCATCGCGCCATACGCCACTCAACTCGGCCACTTTTAATTACCAGGAGAGGGAGGTGCTCTGCACTCTTCAGTTCTGCCTCAGCAGAGATTTGTCAAGATTAATTGAATTTGCTGCTACTAATCGCTCTGGTAATGCCCCATCGTTCACGTCTGACTGAGAATGCTGGGCACTTGGGTACCATCCAAGTCTGACGCATGTTTCTTTTTTTGTTGTTGTTGTTGCTGGTTGTCTCAACAAAAGGGTGAGGAAAGTGATATGTAAAGATTGTGTGTCATAGCACCCGAGATGGTGTGCAGCCAAGTTGATGGCTGAGTGGGATTTTGCATTTGACAGGGTCCTCTGTGTGAGTGGCGCTTGTGTGACACAGGCGCCATGTTGCCAGTCACCTGAAACGGTGAGGTGACAGCAACAGCAGATCTGACACACACAACACAGTTCTGCCGCCTGAGCTCAGATATGACAGCGGAACACGTGTGTAAGGTCGCTGTGAGCGCGGTTGCCTTTGCAAAATACAACAAGTCAAATCATATCTCATTGAGCTAAAAAGCCCTGCAGGAGCCTCCCTGCCACGTTGCATTGTTTTGTTTTTTTTGCCATTTGAAACAGAGCAGGAGAAAATGGCTCAACTGAACTCTCATTTCACACTGTCACATCCCGCTGTAGCCTGCTGGATTCCATTAAGAAATCACAGATCCATAAACACAGCTGCAGCATGTGTTTACTGCAGTGAGACGCCCCCACTGCAGTCTTAACGCAGGGTGAATAGTAAACCTGGCCTATGAGGGAGCTCTACCTGTTCCCCCTCTCTCTCAAGAATACATTGCTAGATCATTATTGATTCTGAGTGGCCTCCTTTAGGGTCATCCATACTTGCCAGGCCAGAACATTTAGCCCTTGTTAATATGCACCGTGCTGGTTGATATACGGCACTGTGGCAACTCTGCTTGCCTTAACGCAACAGCCTCCTGTATTTCATTCAGATTTAGCCACTCTCCCACTGTTTCACTTTACGAAATGGATTCTTCCACCAGAAATGTATTCAGCACTGCCTATTCATTACAAGGCGCTGCTTTTTTGGACACAAATCTGCTGGAAGTGAGAGTTGACTTGTCGGGAAGAGTTTGTCAGTGGAAAGAATAATAGCATTGTAATATGACAAGTTTTCAGGGGGAGGAGAGGCAGCACTTTGATGTAGCTTAAAATGAAAATCTATTAATATGTATAGGGACACCGTCAAGACGTGGGGGCTCATAAATGTTTGGTGAGTGAGAGGCAGGAGGCTTCACTCTGGCCTTGGGAAGAGATGACTTTTTTTTTTTTTTCTAGGACAGAGTGAAACGGGCGAAGAAGAGAAAACAGAGACGGGAGAGGGCAGGAGAAACCGAAGAAGACACACTATCTCTCGGCACTTGGAAGAGGAGACAGAGACGACTAAGTCGCCTCACAGAGCAAAAACATTATACCTGTGCGCAGCCTGCAGTATGTGTTTCTAGTTGCACTCATTGCTGTGGGAGTAACTGATAGGGTTGTGGAGAGCACCGAGCAGAGTGATTAACAGCAGAGAGGGCGGCAACGTATTTCTCAACAGAGCCCGGAAAGAGGAGTGCTAAAGAATCAGACAAACATCCAAAGTGGCCTCAATCCAACCTTCAGCTCACTGCGATGACAGCGTGATGAGTTTCTGTCTCTTATTTCTGTTTGTCTGTGCACGTTTGCAGGAATGTGTGCCGCTGTGCGAATTTGTGTTTTGCGCTCTATTTTTCAGGCAACTAAGAATAGAAGAAATGGAGTCAACACAAGTCTTCCACCTCCCTGATTTTATATTCTTTCTCTCCGCAGCAGAGAAGAAGCTTTATTTCCCTTTCTCTCTCTGTCTACATGCCACTGCAGTGTATCACCCACCATTTCCACTACTTGAAAAATATATTCCTAGCTGAGCTTTTAGAAAATTGCATTCCGTTTTCTATTTTATAAGAACCGCGGACACAAACTGGAGTAAAGCGGAAAACCTCTGCAGTCAGCAATTTTTTGCTCAGACATGGAAAAATACTGCCTCCTTTGCCCTGCAGAAGTATTTAGACCCGCTAAATTTGTTTTATATTTTGACAAACCTAAAATGAGCTTTGCCACTGCAAAGCTTACTTTTTTATTAATGGGATTTTATATAATAAACAAAAAAATGCTTAATGGTGAAGTGAAAAAAGAGTTCTACATAAGTTACTTTTTTTTTCACAAAAAACTGCTTGGAAAGGACACTTTGTTTCCTCATGATTCAATATTTTGTAGAAACACCATTACAGCATGTACAGCTAAGCTTCCCCTTGTAGCAGGGCCAGCATGTTTAGGTTCACTGTAATCCATAAAGGGGAGCTTTGGCCCTAGAATCAATTATTTTACAGATTTTTGCAGGTTTTCTCACAGTTTTGCCCTGGATTTGTCTCCATCTGTCTTCTCTGATCAACTCTGACTAGCTTCCGCATCCCTGCTGAAGAAAATGGTTGAGACATGTAATGCTCTCCTTGCCCAGAGCCAAGATGATGGGTCGAATGGCACTCTGTGAGATATTCATAGGATACTTATTTATAGCCTAACTCTGCTTTAAACTTCTCCACAACTTCATCTCTGGCCTGTTTGCTTTGTTGTTTAGTTTCCGTGATGCAGTTTAAATGTTCACTAATCTGCCTGAAAGAACTCTGTCACTTTCACAGAAAAGATTGATTTACATTGAGATTTAATTACTCTATCTACTCCATCTTTTAATTAGGTGACTTTGAATGCTGTGTTGAATAGATTTACGAGATTATATTACGAGTTTCTGACTCTAATACTAATGCAAGCCAAATTATTCAGAGTTTTAGTTGTTAAAAAATGAAAACTTTCTTTCCGCTTCACTATTTTGTACTTATTTATATTGGTGTGCCACTTAGAACCCCAATTAAATACACTTGAAAGATTGAAATCTGCAGCATGGTAAATTGAAAAAACTAAAAAAGCTTAAAAGGGTATGAATAGTTTTGCAAGGCACTGTTCTGTTTTAACTCTCCCAAATGACCGAGTCCAGTGGACCCCCTTCAACTTCCTCCACAGCTGGGTCCTACTGGATGAAAGTTCTGGATGCTAGCAATAGTCATTAAGTCAGTCCCTCCCTGTTCTAACCTTGGAAGTAATGACTGCACTCACAGTTGGGGGGAGGGGACATGACGTGTCCCAACTAACACAGTTTCACAGGATTTGCAGTCTTGCTTTCCTGTCCTCACCCTTCTCCAATGAAATTGGCTCACACTCTCCTGGTCTTGGAGGTTGTTTGTCCAGTTTGATCTTGGCGTGAGATGATAAATGATCCGTGTGGATGGTGATGCTGACCGTGCCGGTGCCAAGGTGCAGGGCCGTCTGCTGCTGCTAATGGTTCTTTCTTCCCTTTTCTTTTTAACCAGATACTTCTTTTATTTTATGTTATTTTATTTTAAATTATTTTTTTTTGGTCAGTTTCTCCTCCTTCCTCTCACTTTTTCTCTCTGTTGACGGGCAACCCTGAGAGGTGTTGTGACAATCCCACAGGAATCCCTGGAGATGTGAGACTTCCCATGACATACACACCACAATCACGCTCACAGCGGGGATCCGAGAGCCATGTGACTTTTGACAAGTCTGTTCTTGGAGAACGCCGTTCCACTCGCACACAGCACTTTTGCCTGAGCAAACACGGAGGAAAAGCGGGTGCAAGAGCCATAATATAGAGGGCGGAGCTGAGATTTCAGCACATGCATCCTGTAGTCCCCAGCTGACATGGATGGATATCGAGGGACCCGGACTTTACCTGTTTGTGCCAGCTGAGGCCTCACTGTGATTCAGCACAACCAGCTATTGATTTGTGTGTGATGAGCCTGCTGCTGTCGACATTTCTCTTATCCCTTTCTTGTCTTTACCCCCTTCCCAACCTCGCCCCCCCCCCAACCCCCCCACCTCCACCCCCTCCTGACTTTGTCTCTTGGTCTATCTGTGTTTCTGAGGCGTTCCACTCTGTCAAGCCCTCCCTTTCCCCTTGTTGTTTGTTCTCTATTGCTTTGATGAGCCGGTCTCGGCCAGGCAAGCCAGCAGCTCCCCACTGATTGGATGGTCGATGGGTTGTGTTGTGTTCTCTTTTTTTTTTTTTTTTTTTTTTGCCGGCTTCTGTGGCAGGCGTCTCTGGCTCTATAAATCAAGTAAGGCCAGAAGAAGCTCTTAAAATGAAATGTTGACGTAGACTATGCATGGAGATGAAGGAAGCAAAACGGGCTTGTTAAACTCTCAGAAGACAACTGGTCACAGATAGATAGCTTCATCACCACCTTTCCATCTGCCATTTTTCTATCTCTTGCTCTGTCTTTCTCTCCATTTTCTTTTTTTTTTTTTGCAGCTGAAGAGAAAAACGCCGTGATGCTCTTCGTCGGTTTCTCTCTCAGACAGGTTCTCGGAGCTGCGCTTTCGGCACAAGAGGAAATTGGGAGGTGGGGTGGGGGGTGTTCTGTGGTAAGACGGGGCTGAGAGTGTGTGCTATGGGTGGATTGTGTTGTTGAGGGGTTATTGATAAATGTGAAAGGAAATGGAAAAGGATTAAAACCCAGGTCAGGCCATTTTGCCCCTTCTCATTTTCCATTCAAGCCATCCTTTATGTGAGTAGCCAGCCATAACGCAGACAGATAACTTGCTTTAAAAAAAAAAAAAAAACACAGAGCGTGAGAGAAAGGACAGCGTTTTATTTAATCTCAATTTTCTCTTTTTTCCTGCATCTGTTTTTCCTTTTATTCTCTTTCCTTTCCCTCTCTTCTTCTTCCTGTCTCTCTATATTATCTCTCTGTCTCCTTCTTTCTCCTTTTTTTCCGATGCTTGAATAGAAGTGGATCAAAAAGGTAAAGTCCACAATGAACATAACAACCACAGTTCGCCCCTTCCTCCCTCTTCCTTCTCCTACCCCCCTCTACCTCTCCTCCCCCCATATTCCTTCCTAACCCTGCACCCTGTGTAGTGGTCATGTTTGATGTTGATATCCCTTCCTCTTCTTTCTCGATCTCTAAACGCCTCCTCTTCCCTCTCCTTTCTACTTTGACGTGTAACCAAAACTCTAAAATCCCTCTAGATCTCCTCCTTGGTTTTGATGACAACACCCTGAATACCAAAACACACCCACACATGTCAGTTATCACACGAAAAAAAGCATAATGGAAGGTCAGCCCCGTGTCTATGAGAGATAAACGAGAAAATCACCTCACACATCTGTCTAAAGTTACACATAACATACATAATTACTTTTTCTTTGGTACCAAGTCCATCCATTTCTGAAATTTAGATTCATCTCGCCGCTATTGCCTCAGACACTTTCTTATAGATATTCCTCATGATTCAGATTTCACAAACACATTTTCCAACACTTTTTCCAGATTGATCTGTCCCTGCAGATTTAAGAGAAAAGACAGTCGCCATCTTCAATTACATTTCTCGACCGCTCATTTTCTCCATATTGTATCTCTTTGCCTCTATTTTTTAATTTTCCAGGACCAACATTAAGTCTGTTGTTTTTGGAAACCTCAAGGGAAACTGTAGTGTTAGGATAACTCAGTAATTAGACAAACTTGATTTCATATTATTGTTAACAGCATCCCATTTTCAGGTACTTCAGCGTCCTTCTCTCATTCTGTCCATATTAATTCTTTTGAAATGATAATTACCACATTTGACTACCTCGCTTCCACTTCCCACCTACTTACAGCTCATCTTTCTATGTTGTGTTTTCCATCCTCCCTTTGAGTTTGTTCTCCCTCTCTTCAAGTTAATTGGTTTATCTCTCAGATTACACCTGGCCATTACAAAAAAGACCACAGGCTCTTTGAAGATGTTTTCCTCTCTTTCTCCTCCTTTCTTTAACCCAATCCCCTTTTCTGATTTATTTATTGTAAGCGCATACGTGCCCCTTTGTAGCCCCTCACACCGTAAACCCTTGTCTTCTTCAGTGTCCATCTCTTCTGGTTCCTCTTGTGTCCAAGAAGAGAAGCGGGATTGGGGGGAGGGAGGTGTACCCTCTATAGGGAGCCCTTCAGCGTCGTGTAATGGCTTCTCTGATGCTGCCTGAGCCGAGCCAAAGCACTTTTAAAGAGCTCCAATCAGCACCTCAATCACAGGATTCTCAAAGTGCAAAAGATAGACTTGACCCTGTGCAAGGTCAAGGCAACAATAGTTGCAGATATTTTTAGCTTGCCAACGAGCCTCTACTCCCCCTCCCAGGTCCTCGCCCCTTCTACCGTCTCCGAACCCCTCACTCACATCAGTGCCCCTCTCAGCTGTCCTCCTGCCTTGCGCCATATAGCCGGATCCATACACTGGAACAATTAAAGTCTCATTGCAGTTGTCGTCAACTGGTTTATGGACTCCTTTGTCTGTTCTTGTGTTTGTGGCTTTTATTAACATGAATCATTGTCTCCACGTTCTTCTCCCACCGCAAGCGGCTATTTCAGCTCATTCTGTCCGTGCTTGTAGTGAAGTAGGAAGCTACAAATCCCTGTTCCCCCTGCTTTCACCTCACCCAGCTGATTGTATTTATTTACCATGCTTCCTCCCACTAACACTCAAAGGAAAACCCTTTTTTTCCTTTGTCCGCACTCCAGCCCATATTAATCTTCAGACATTCCCCCACTGGTGTTGAGTGTTTTTTTGTTTTGTTTTGTTTTGTTTTTTAAATTTGCTTAAATGACTTTTGTTTTCTGTTATTTGTAAAATTAACCATTCCTAGTTGATTTGTGGAATGACAAAGTGTGTATCGGGATAATGTTCAACTTTTGGTTATGATGTAACAATCCAATGAACTGCTGTCAGCCTACCTGCTGTCAGTCCATATCAAGGCTACGCCGCCAACAGCTACCTCTCCCATCCCATCACTTCTTCTGTCCCTTTTCTCACCCTTCTCGCTGACAGTCTACCAGTGCCCAAATCATCCTGCTATCTCTTTTATCAGTGCTGGCAGGACAAAGTAGTGTTTCTCTTGCCTCAATTTGTTTATTTCTGAGGCAAAAAAGGCAAGAAATTGAATCAGTATTAGGACACTGTTGACAAACTCTGTATTATCATAAAGAGTTTGGATGAGGGAACATGCAGAACAAAGCAATGCCTCAAATAAAAGGCTTCCTATGTGTCATTTCAAAAAGTGCGAGGGAATAAGTGAGAAAACAGAGTACTGTGTGACAGAAAAAAAAAATACAAAGAATGGCTGTGAATGGAAAAAAAAAAGAGAGAGAACACACAGTTGCTATAGAGACGAGGAGTCTGGTAGCATCCCCTCATTAGGAATGACCCACCACACACAAGCACAGTCATGTGACCACGGCAGAGCGTACACCCATTTTTTGACGTAGGGAGATGAGGGAGGGGGTGCACAGTGTACATGTAAAAAGTCATTACAATTTTAAAGTCAGGGGAAGAGAGAGGCGAACGAGCGAGTGAAGCAGGTGCAGATGAATTGGAGATGAATACGAAACACAGTCAGTTTAGGAGACTCTCTGCAAACACAGAATCTCTGGAAGACTCGGAGCAGGAGTGAGGAGAGGAGGAAGCTAACGTTACAAACAGGAAGGCTTGTTGATGCTCCCCCACTCAAGCCTCATCCAGAATACAGTGCGCTCCTCTGTTGTTGTCTGTATCTTCACCCAGTAGCCATGTCCCTATCAACTTTCATGACATTCAGACTCAGCTTCACACAGAGGTAGATAACATTTTGATTTCAGAGGATACCGTTTTCTGTTGCTGTCTGCTTTTGGTCTCAGTTAAGGGTATTCTCTGGGGTGAATGTTTGGGTTGATAAAGCTTTAAAACTCGCCTCTTCCGGCGTCTGGACGGCGCGTTCTTGCATGCATTGTCTAAGAATGTGTGTGTACCAGAGTGTATGTCTGTTTATGTTTATGCTGTATTGTGATTTTACTCCTAAGACCTGACCCAGTATAGTCTAAAAGGAAGAGGAAACACAATGGGGATCCCCCCACCCCCTTTCTTTCCTTAAATATCTCTCTTCTTCTGTCACTCTTTATCACTCCTCAGCAAATTAACTCACTCCTAATTCTGATTTCACAGGAAATAACCTATTTACTCTCTTTTGCTCCACTCCTCCTTCTCTTCTTTTTTGTACACAACAGAACATTCTTACATTCCTCTTACTGCTTCCTTCTCTACTTCTTCTTTTCTGTGTCTCTAAACTGCAAACATGCATGCAACACAGACGCACCACATTAATCAGCATCAAGATACACGTAAACACACCAATCCGTGAACGAATTCCAGCACAGGCCATCAGAAGAACACCATGCACTCATGCACGCCCATTAACTGTCCAAGCATGGATGCAGGTTAGCTTGACATGCTCCATTCTGCCCCCTGCTGAATGCTTACTGCATATGCCAGTAACAGGTTGGGGATTCAATTAGAGCAGCATGCTCACAGCAGTTAGTTCTATGAGTAGCACCACTGCAGTCTGGACTGGACTGGGCAATCGCATTGGCCAGAAGAACCTCAGTTTCTTGTAGATGGAACGAAAATAAAAGGAAAAACAACACAAAAAGGAAAAGCACAGCACTTAAGAAATCTACTGCCAACCATTGGCAGGGGGTGTTCAGATCATCAAAGTGGAGCATTAGCCATCACCAAGATGCTGTCACATCAAATTTGAAAACAGCACGGACTGCAGGCAACAGCCAAAATGAAAGGTCTAAATTTAGCCGAAAGCTGTCAGTGTTCACTTTTACTGGTCGATCACAAATGGATGCTAAACACTAATGGGAGGTTTTTGCTGTCATTTTCAAGAAAGTTCTCAGGCTTTCATTGCTTCATACCGGAGCCTCATTTATTGACAAGTAAAAGCTGACCTGTGCCTGGGAAAGGAATTACAGAGATAAATAGTCAATTATTACGGCAGCATTTCCCAGTATGTGTGGTGGTAATTGGCAGCCTTGAGTACGATAGCTACAGCCTGCGTTTTAATCCCTGATAAGGTAAGTTTCATTAGTCATTTGGCCGGTTTAGGGTATAAAAAAAAAAAGTGTTGTGTGTGTGCTTCATGGTAGCTTCACTGAAATGATCATGACTCCAAGATTTCCATCCGTAGCCAAAGAGGAATTAATCTATTTATCCATCTCACATAATCCCAGATGGCTCTATGGAAGCTAACCTGCTTGAGCCAGACTAGGATAATGCCTAATCTCAAGACTTATGCCTAATGCTTAATGCCTTATTCCTAATACCTCATTCATTCTGTGGTCATAATAGCCTCTTGTACTATACGTCTCTGCAGCCAGAGTTTGGCTGCTCTGGCTTCCTGCTGTTAAACACTTCACAGTTACAATTGGGAGGGAGGCGAAGCAAAGGAAAGCCAAGAAGAGCCGGTAAACAGGAAAGCAGCCGGGGAAAGCTGGGGAGTGCAGGTCAGACTTAATGAAGCCCCCCAGGCAGGGTTTGCAGGATGTGAAGCGTGGCCACTCTTTCTGTTTGGCATGTGAATGTGTGAATAAGAGTGTTTGTGTGAGTCTCAAGGTCTGTGCATACAGCTTAGACGCCACTGATGAGCCCCTTTGACACCGATCCAACCCTGCCACTAGTTCATTAGAATAAACCAATGTCCAATGATTGCAGGGGAAGAGGTGGAGGAAGACAGGAGGGCGTCGTGGAGGAGCAAGGCTGATAGTCTCTGCTGGGCTGCTGTATTAGTGAACTGATGAGGCCAAAAGAGTACAGAATGCAACCTGTTTGGTACAAGGCAAGGGGGTTAGGTGCAATATGTCACATAGTATTATAGTAGTAAAGTATTTCAGGTTTAGGCTAAATTTATTAAAGTTTTATTTCTATTTTTTTGATGTTCTTTATGCACCAGAATACACTTTGCTTTCAAGACATATTTTATATCCTAGATTAAATTTAAACATTTGATAGAAATATAGATGTGTTTTCTGTTTTAGGTAATTGGAAATAAAGTACTTTGTTGATAGAGAAGTAGGCTTGTATGTTTGTTTTTCTGTGTCCTTCATACTACCTTGAGGCACAGTGTTGTTTATGGGTCACCTACATACCAAGCCTTTTTACTGTTTATTTAGCTATTTACAGTACCATTGTACTTTTCAGGGAGTGTCCTACTTGTGTTGGTCGTTTTCCACTTATCCACTTATTTTATCCTCAGCAAAAGAAAAAAAACAAACAAAACAAAATCACCCTTTTGAGCCTTTCTTTAAAGTATTTAATCCTCTAATAATTTTCACATTTCAGTCACTCATAATTACATATTCGGAGCGAACACCTTAGCCCGTCTCAATACATTCAAGTAAACATTTTGGTTCGACAATGGAGCATGACAAGCCTCCTGTTCGTGAGGAGTCTTTATTCAGTGTTTGTTTGTGCCTGACTGATTAGATTCCTGTTTGGCTGGCAGTCTCAATCCCTGTTGGACCCTTCAGACAGAACAGGCTGATTCCTAGGAGACCGAGCAGCACAGATCACCAGCCACTACCAGCAGCAGCAGCAGCAGAAAACACAAAGAGAAAGCTGGATTTATGGGAGCCTTGATTTACTCCTCCATCCTCTCTGTTGGGATTCTCCTCCTCTGCCAGAATCCATGCAATATTCAAGACAGTTTGAGCCTAGACTGATCCATCACTCAAACGGTTACAGTTTGACAGGATATGTACTGTACGTGTGTGCGTGTGTGTGTGTAGGTTTGTGTGCGGAGATGCTTGTGTGGTATCCCTGTGTGAATGGCAACAGTCTGCTTGCGATTTCGTTTGTGCTGTCTGCGTCCAAATGTCCCTGCAGTGTCTAATTAGTTCAGGGATGCGTTCAGTCATGAGGTGACCAGCAGGTGTCTGGTTCTGCTGCAACCGTGAGCCCCCGAGACACGCAGATAAACTGGTAATGGAATACATGGGGACCATTCAGCTGTTTTATTCTGTAATGCTTCCAATTCTGCTACTCCCTTGACCCTCACTACTTTCTGTTGCTGGGACCTCTGTGATGTCAGAGTGCTGTGGATGCCCACAGGTTTGCTCATAGATAACCTGACACGCCCGTTGGATCCCTTGGCAGCATCTCTGGCACTCAGGGACGCACAACATCAGACAGCCAATTTACACCAGTCCCCAGTGGATGACCTCCACCAGTCCAAAATAGACGATGTCTCTGTGCAGTGTGTATATGTGTCTTATTTGTTGGATGGATTCTCCAACTTTTTCGTTGAGCTTCAGTGTCTGTTTGCGAGTGGGAATGTTGTTTGTGTGTGAAGCTGAGTCGCAGTTGCAGAGGAAGGGGAAGCTAATGCAACCTCACATCTTTACCCCAGAATGAGTTTTGGGGGGTGAGGGTGGGGGGTTGTCTTGGAGGCATTACTCTTGACTGAGATCCAAATTTGAGTTCTAATAAAACAATCTCCACAATATTTTTTTTTCTAACACCCAGGTGCAGAGCAAAGAAGCAAAGGCCTTTTGAAAGAGAAAATGCACAATCAAATAAAAAGTAGGCCAAGATAAATTAAATTAGCGACTACATCTAAGCGACGACTGCAGCTAGAAATCTCCCATTCATCATATTCAAATGTTTTTCGAACACAATGCTCAAGTTCTTCAAATGAGCTTTTATGTGTTCCCTCATTTCAAATCTGATAATGTTCACCACCTATTTCCATCTCTCTCACCCATTCTCCAGCTATTCTATAGTCTTTTCATTTCTATACTTGCTTTTATCTACTCAGAGCTTTCTCTTTAGCCTTCACAATCTCTTTCCCCTGCTTCATATTCTGGTCTTTTCCCCCCAATTTCTTTTCTCTCTCTTCCTCACCTACCATCTTCATGATAACTGTCATTATTGCTATGCTTTGTTTTAATTTTTCCCTCATTCTTTTTTTTTTTCTTTTGTTTTGTTTGTTATGCTACTGCTCCTCTCCAGTTTTTGTGTGCCCCGGGACGTTGCTGCGGGTGCAGGTGCCCAGCTCTCAGCAGGAGGCAGAGCACCAGGCGGGGGCATGGTGTAAGGACCCTCTGCAGTCTGGGGATCGTCTGTATGTCATGCCCTGGACCCCCTATCGCACTGACATGCTGTATGAGTATGCCTCCTGGGAAGACTTTAAACAGAACAGAGCCACGACTACCTACAAGTGAGTGCATCTCCCACTGCCTTGGATGATCAAATGGCATCTGTTGCTGTATCGATTCATTGGCTTTTGATGTGGATATGGGTAGGGATATCAGAATGGCCCCACTGCGGCTTCTGCATTGTACTGCGCCACATACATTGGTTTGCTAATCATCTTTGTCTCTTTTTTTTTCTACTTTCTTTTTTGCAGGTTACCAAACAGAGTCGATGGCACAGGCTTCGTAGTCTATGACGGTGCAGTATTTTACAACAAAGAACGCACCAGAAACATTGTCAAGTATGACCTGCGTACACGCATCAAAAGCGGTGAAGCCATTGTCACAAACGCCAACTATCACGACACGTCGCCGTACCGCTGGGGGGGGAAGTCGGACATTGACCTCGCCGTGGACGAGAACGGCCTCTGGGTGATATACGCCACCGAATCCAACAACGGACGACTGGTGGTCAGCCAGGTGGGAGACCAGTGGTGCACCGCGGGGAAAGGGATATGGATTGCAAATGCAGGATTAGATTATCCAGAAATCTCATCCGAGTGGTCCAGCGAATCGTCAATACGGAGGAGTAACTTTCTCTGAGATTACAAGCCCGCACCGACAGATGAGATCAGGAGAGGCTGCTGTCTGATAAAAAAAGAGCAGTATAAATATAATCAGAAATATTTCGGGTCACATTGTAAATCCCATCATATGAAGAAATATCTTTGCTAGCAAGATTAGTATTTGATTTATTTTACATTGCATCTCGTCTACAAAACAAATCATTTTGACTTTGGAGATATTATGACCTAAAAAGATGCACATCATCCTCGATAATACCAGGATGCATAGTTTTTTCTTTGTTTGCAAAATAATCTCAAAATGGGATCCCTTTGTGAAGAGTTGGTTTAGTATTACTATTTTAATATCAGTTGTTATTTAATTTGTTTGTTTTAAAACATACAAGTCTTATCTCCGAAAGAGCTCAAACAAATAAATCACTAACCTGTGGCAAAGGTTTAAGCTTACTGAGATTGAGTTATTTTGGAAAGAGAGTTGGCAAACATTTTAATCTTTATATGTGCAAACTGGACACATCTCAAACTCTGGAGATGGAATTGCAGAAAAAAGGTGGTTTCACAAAGTATTGACTCAAACTGGGTAGCTACATAGACACGGTCTGTAGATTTTTAAATGTGAAATCCTAAAAGTTCAATGCCTTTTCCTTTCATATCACAATGTGACACTTCTTTGTGTTAAAGCTCTCTGATCAACTACTTAGTCGTTTTCATTTTCTCTTCACCCGCAGGTTAACCCTTACACACTACGCTTTGAAGGCACCTGGGAGACGAGCTTCGACAAGAGGATGGCGTCCAACGCCTTCATGGCCTGTGGCGTTCTGTACGCGGTGCGCTCAGTCTACCAGGACGATGACAGTGAAGCAGGCGGAGACCTGGTGATGTATGCCTACAACACCAATCGTGCGCGCGAGGAGCCGGTCAACATCGCTTTTCCGAACCCCTACCAGTACATATCCTCGGTGGACTACAACCCTCGAGACAACCAGCTGTATGTCTGGAATAACTATAACGTGCTGCGCTACCCACTCGAATTCGGGCCACCGGACCCCACCACTGGTGAGCAGTGATTCCAAGGAAAGCATACGGTGACATAATGTGCTATGACGGAGTCGTTAACCAGGAACTTATGCTTTGTCTCGCAGACACTTTGCTCAAATTTGTAAAACGCTCTTTCAGCAACAGCTTAAATATTTTAGTCTCCACCGCATGCTATTTCTCTTGATCTGAGAAACTCTTCAGATGGCGCATGTAAGATATGCTTCTTTGAATTTCGAGGGCTTCAGATTGCGAATTATCCTCCAGCGTGTTAATAATAATATGGAATAGCTTTTTTCCCTCATACGACTGCTGCGGCACCTCACATCAAGTTGAGTGTCATGAATAATGAAAAAGTCATCATCAGCTGATCAACTGGAATGTCAAAAAGGGTGTGGCATGCTGCTTTTCGGCAGTTCATCCGTGCGAGGGGACGACTGCGATGTGCTGCAAGTCTGAGCTGCGTACAGACGGGCAAGAAGCTGAGATTAGGCGCAGAGAGAAACGAGGTGGAGACGAGCAGGCGGCAGCGCTCGCAGAGCCGCACGCTGACTGTGTTTGATCTGCTAGGATTTTGTAGTTGTGATGTGTTGCTTTCATCTTCACATTAGGTTCGGTTGTTAGTGATGGTGACTTCTCTGATGCATTTGATAAATTGTTAATTTATCTCTGAATTGTGATGATGCTGTCCTCCCCGGCGCCTCCTTTCTGCTCCCCAGAGTTTCTTTGAGAGGCTTAAAAAAATTGTTTGTCACCCCGATTACGGAGCAACTACGTTTTGAACTAAGCTTCTGAGGAACGTCTTATATTCATATGTCCTTCGTTTCTTAATTTCTTTTATGTATAATTTGTTGTTTGATTTCTCACACATGCTCAACAGCCTCTATTATGATGCAAACTCTCTGTTACCACTCAATTTACTCTCAGGGCCTCTGACCACCACCCAAGTGACCCCTACTCCACCATCAAGATCGTTCACCTCCAGTGCGAGTCCCTCTACCGTACGACCTCTGGCTCCCACCTCACGCCCAATCGGCTCCATTAACAAGCATCCAGATCTGCGTCCAATCACAGCCACCGTACCTATCACTCGCCGGCCGCCTCCTCCTCCTGCTCCTCAAGGCCCAGATCGGCATTTTTGTGAGACTAAGCTCATTCGGGGAATCCAGTGGCCGACCACTCAGCGAGGGGAAACTGTGGACCGACCCTGTCCTAAAGGATCTCTGGGTGAGGATTTTAGCATGTAGCTCTTCTGTTTAAAATGCACTTGTACCGCATGTAGTGCCTTGCAAAGGCATTCTTAACTTCATTGTATTTAACTGGGATTTTATAGACCAACACAAGGTGGATAATAATTGTGCAGCAGAAGGATACAGGTTCTCAAAATTTCCCCACAAATTAATATCTGAAAAGTGGGTCATGCATCTATATTCAGCAATTCTACATTTTTTATTTTTTTATTTTTTCAAGCTGAGTTAGGTTGGAGAAAGACAGCTGACCTCACTTTTTCTTGCAACAAAACTTCATTTGGGCCTAGTTGGGTCATTGTAATATGTGATGATTGATCTAAACCATTTTATTGTGGTCCTGGCTGTATATCTTGGGTGTTATTCAGCTGGAAGGTGATTAATGCATTTTGCAGCTTCTAGTTTTCTTACAGAATTCAGCTCCAAAGTGTATAAAATAGCAATAAACACGTATCAGATTTATACTTTGAGCTGGTGTGTCACATGCGATCCTTATGAGTTCCATTAAAGCTTGTGGTTTCAACAGGGCATGTATGCTTTTGCAAGGCACTGCATGTGCCTGCACACTTCTGTTTTAAATCTTCCCATAATGCATATATTCCATCTTTGTAAGTCCCCGTGCCGTATATGTTCTCACACATTCCCAAGCCGTCAGGATGTTTGTGCTCTCCTGCTTGTTTTTTTTTCCACTTCTACCTCCTTCTGTCCCCATGCTGGTCTCACCAGTGCGCGCCGTCTCTGAGGACTCACAGATAAAAGCTCGTCCTCCATAAATGAAAGGCTCATCTCCCACAGAAACAGAGCTGATTGAAAGTGGCACATAATGAAATGAAAGGCCGCACAACACGGACTTCACTTTCCTCCGTGTTATTTGCCGTACCGTCAGACATCTAGCCGTCAAAAAAGAAAAGTCAAACGAAGAACGGTATCTCACTCGGTCTTCCTCTCGAATTGTTTTTGTTGGGGGTTTTTTTTTAATGTTATCTTAACGTTTAATTAGCAGCAGATGTAATTGCTCATCATGAATCAGTTCTCTGATCGATAAAGGAGAAAACGAGAGAAGTTGAAAAGAGGAAGAAGAAAATCAGCAGGCGAGCGCGAGAAAGAAGCGGATGAAACAAAACCACATCTGCTATGATCCCGCTATGACTACGAAGCGCTGCTCCGTTATCTCTATCATCTGTGCTCGTCCAATTTGCTTCCCTCTTTGTCCTATGTGGTAACCGTCCTCTTCTCCTCCGCCTTGTCTTTGTGACTTGATGTTGGGTATTTGTGTTAGCATCAGCAGCAGCAGACAGACCCCTCCCTGCTTCTGTCCCTGCATGGTGTCCTTCCTCTGAACCCTCGTGCTGAGTAAAAAACACCAGAGTGGAAATGAGATTCTGCGGAAGGCGCACGCTTCCATCAGGTGTTTTTATTCGACAGTGAGGAATCATACCTGACGTTCTTTATGTGTGACTGTGTGCAGAGATGAAATATTATGTGAAGGTACAAGAATACGGTAGCCCCCCCTCCGGCTCCCCTCCGTCTTTCCTCCTGCGTTCACTGTCTTTATCGTCTTATTTAACCTTTTCCCATTCAGTCTCATTTCTCTCTCTGTTTTCCTCTTCTTCCCTCCTCCTTCTTCGTACTCGTCTTCAAACACTTTGAGTATTGCATATTTAAAATTAATTCTGTTTAATTCCGCTAGGCTAAAAACTATCACAAGCTCTCTTTGTTCATCCCTCTCCTTCACACTGTCCCCTTTAATTGCAGTCACCTAATGCTTATTATCTCTCCATTCCCCTCCACCCGTCTTCCTCCTACCCGCCTTTTCTCCAGGCATCGCTTCGTTCCAGTGTTTGGCGGACCAGGTCATTTGGAACCCACGGGGTCCTGACCTGAGTAACTGCACCTCCCCGTGGGTCAACCAGGTGGCACAGAAGGTGAGACCCAGAGCCACATCCCTGGTCAGAGGTCCGTCCCTTTCTTCTGCCCTTCTCCCCTGGACACCTTCCCTGTCCACACATGATGAAACATTAACATATATCCAAGGCTGTCCTGATTAAAATAGAGGTCTTTTATTACAAGGCGTGTGCTCATTGTGATTAAATAATGATTTTTGCCCCCCACCCCACAAATGTAATTAGATTAACGATAGCCTGCATTTGTTCCAAAAAAAAAAAAAAAAAGCCCCAAAAAACTCCTGCAGTCTCACAATTCCTGCAAAGTTTGGGTCACATTTACATTAAAACAAGACGCATAAACCTTTTTTTTCTGTCTGGTCTTAAATCAGAACAAATTTTCCCGTCACGTAAGAATATTTTTTGCTAAATGATAAATAAAAGTGAGAATTTATTGGCATGTTTATGTTCAGATGTTTATGTACATTTTCTAAGAATTCCCATTTGCAATTTCCAACCCTGCTCACAAATGTGAGATCAGGGCTTTGCTATGGCCACTCCAGATATCGATCTCTGCCTTCAACTGTATCTTCCTTCTGCGCAGTACCTAAACATCACAGCCTTGCACTGATCCACAAGCATTTAAGCTCAGATATAATTAAATATCCAAACCGCATGTGTGATCAAAGCAGCTAAATTGGACATATTAATTATTTCTCCGTGCATGTTGCTGATGGATTTCCTTGAAACATTTCTAGTGCGTGTGTGCTTTGAAGGATAAATGGCGTCACCCTTTAAAGAACTGCCATTGGAAGAATCCACTTTACCAGAAAAAAATCAATTGCAGCTGCGTGTTTGCAGCGACTGCAATTTGCAGGTGAAAAACGTCTAAGAATTACAAAAACTTCATGGTGCGTTCTGCACGGTCTGTCTTTATTTACAAGGACACAAAACCACCTAATATTAGAGGGAATTCTGTGTGTGGGATTTGCAAATAAATCGGAATATTTCCTTCTTTTTTTTTTCCTGTAGATAAAGAGTGGGGAGAATGCTCCTAACATAGCCAGTGAGCTGGTGAACCACACGCGAGGCCGGATCCAAGCCGGTGATATTAGTTCAACCGTCCGGCTGATTGAGCAGCTGCTGGACATACTGGACGCCCAGCTTCAAGCCCTGAAGCCCAGAAATAAAGAATCAGCTGGACGAAACTACAATAAGGTACAAGAAGGCGTAATTGGACACGCGCACAAATCAAACATTAGAAAGCAGCGTTCTGGTTCTTCTTTACTCCGTGGACTATGAAACATTTTAATATCTCTCCTTTTTTATATATTTTTTTTCAGTCGAATAAATCCATGCTTTGTTTTCTTCTCTCCAGTTTCAGAAACGGGAGCAGAATTGTCGGGCGTACATCCAGGTAGGCGTTTTTCTTTTATCTGTCTTCTTTAAGTGCCTGGAATCAAACTGTTCTGGGACTTTGAATAACTGAGGCAAGATTAAACGCTGGAGCAGGCTGGGTTTGTGTGGATAAAATTCCTCAGGCTCCACAGCAGAATTAATGTCCTGTCTTTGGGATAATCACTTACAAAACCTCTGGTTCGTGCTGAAGGACAGACAGCATTCACTGCGATTAAATGTATTCCACACATTAAAATAACTTACTCTGTATATTATTATTATTATTATTATTATTATTATTATTATTATTATTATTATTATTATTATTATTATTATTTATTTACTACTGGTGTTATTGTTATGTATATTTGTAAAATTGTGTCACTTCATAAAGAACTCGTCTGCCTGCAGCATAATCCTGCTGAGCTGTGATGGAGCTTAAGGTGTATGTTTAATATCAGCCTTGGCT
Organism: Poecilia mexicana; assembly: GCF_051168715.1. NCBI lineage: Eukaryota > Metazoa > Chordata > Actinopteri > Cyprinodontiformes > Poeciliidae > Poecilia > Poecilia mexicana. The sequence goes on along the minus strand of NW_028263377.1, from coordinate 18,386,347 downwards.
TCATCATCTTGCACAATAAGGTACAATATCTGTTGCTTGGAGAAAATCTAATTTGACTACACCATGAAAAGCAACAGTTTGTCTTATGACACCCTTCTTCGCGTTTTCAATATGTATGCAATATCTTTGGCTCTGGGAGAGCTCTTATCTAATATCAAGAAAAAGCATTGTGTGTGCTGCTTTGTAATGATAAAATGCAGCATTCTGCAGCAGCCACTCTCTTATGCGCCTTGACCTCTCTGCATCCTGCTGTAATATGACCCCCACGTCTTATGGTCCCCGTTTGTGCAGGACGAATGCGAAGCATGCGGCGCCGAATGTTACAGGGCTATTACTTTGTGTCACTTGCCGCAAGGTAGCTTTGCATAATAACCGCTGATCCAAGGATAACATACAAACATCCTCGGCCTTTTTTCCTCTGCCACGAATGGAGTGCATTCTGATGCTCGATTCGTTTTCTTAACGGCAGTGCTCTTTATTCCACACAGCAGTCTATCCTTCATTTTGAGAGGTCTGAGCAAGAGAATTACATGATTCATCAAGCAGACTACTCCAATAAATTGGATAGCTGATACAACCATCAAAATTGCCATTAAATGAATTGTAAGTGTGAAATAGAATGGTAATATGTCTGACATGGCATAATAACAAATTTATTGCAGGAGCCTGGTAAGCTTCTAGGAAATAATTATAGTAAACTTGTAAGTTAAATATCTTATCAAACATGTTTGGACTGCATCATTTAATACACAAAATAAATCATTACAAAGACACTGATAAGCAAATTCAGGAGCAAACTGGTAATTAATGATAGGTAATTAACAGCTAATAGCACTTCCTGAGACAAGAGTTAGGCTCTTAAAAACAGTGTTAATGAGCGACTGCCTGATAATTAGTCATCCAGAATTAGGCTTACTCTGAATTGGATATGAAGTGACGCAAAACCGAGAAGTAATAATCGTTACTGTCGTTACTGTAGAGATGTATCAATCACATGTCCTGATTGATTCAGTTCACCATTCCCTCCCCAACAGATCTTTACCAATTGTTAAATCAAGATAATTTATACTGCGTAAATTGAGAAATTAACTGCCTTAATGTCAACTTACAGTAAAATGAAAGAATTGTGTTCTGAAAGTCAACACTTTCCTCCACGACCAGCATTGGTATGTTTGGATACCAATCCTCAAAGTTCCTCACTAAAGTAGTAAAATACCCACAAAATGAATGCAGAAGACAAACAGAACACTCCTTCTGCGTGGATCTGTTTGTTAAATGTTAAAGGTAATTACGGATTTAGTAGATTCTTACCTTGACGCTGAGATTTCCTCACAGATGACAGATGAGTCTGGACTGTTCAAAAGGACCAAGCAGAGCATCAATGAAATTTTCTGTTATTTGTTGATCTCTAACTTCCTGCTTCTTTCTCTGACGTCAATATGAAACGGCTCAAGGATATGGAAATTAGTGTTCTCTTACAACCAGTTTCCACATGAATACTATCATTGACAATGTGAGCTGTTAGTGTATAAGTATTGGGCACTAGATCAGTAAAAAGATATGTATTAGAATATGAGTCAGAAAAAAAACACTTTTGTAATTGACCCCAATTATCTTGCTCTGGTCACCAGTCGTTATTTGTAGTCACTATGACCTTCTTGTTGTTTTACATTTAGTCCTACCAGCTAATCAGGAACAATCTTCTAAATGTTGACTTTTGTAACTCCTCATATAACTAAAATAAGACATTTGTGATAATATGACATGCTTCTACTCCAGGCGGTTGTTCAGACGGTGGACAACTTGCTCCGTCCTGAGGCGCTGGACTCTTGGCAGGACATGAACAGCACAGAGCAGGCCCACACCGCCACCATGCTCCTGGACGTCCTGGAAAAAGGAGCTTTCCTCCTGGCCAACAACATGTACGGGAACCGCTTCTCCGACCGAGCGCCCAGCGTCGGTGAGCGAAAAGTTTGGCTTGTGTTGTGGACAGTGACGTGACGGACTCCGATCCGCCGGGTGAAGCTCTGCCTCGGGTTCACGTCTCTGTCTTTTCACCGCCAGATCTGGAGGTGCACGTCGTCAACACGGAGATGGACCTTCAGGATTTGTCGTTCCCGCAGAATTACGCCAGCGACAGCACCATCCAGCTTTCAGCCTCCACCATCAAGCAGTACAGCCGGAACGGTCAGCAGCCCTCGCCCCTCCACTTCCTCGCCCCCTACGTCCGAAAGACCGCGCTCTCCTATAAGGACAGCGCGCTTATGTTTTCATTTGCATTTTTGCGCAATCTCGAAACAATCTGCATGCAGTTGACTAAGTTATTGGTTCATAATAACAGCCTAATCAGATTAACAGAAGCGCTGAGACAATTTCTTTTCTTGATGGTTTCTTAACAGCAGTTCTTAATAGAATAGCTGGGGAGGCGTGTAGATTACAATCGGCCCCAGCCTGGCACAGCTATCTCAGCACTCTCTCTCCTTTCTTTTCCTCATTGCCTTGCTTAGTCTTTCCACCATCTTATCCCCGTGTCACATCTCTCTTGTTTCCACCTCCCCCCTTCCCACCGCATCATCCTTTCTCTCTCCCCTCCTCTTTCAGCAGCCACCCTCCCTCTGTTTTCTGCCTCCGCTAGGCTCTGCAGTGGGAACGAGATTAGAATGATTGAAACAAACCCACATGAAATATTCATATGGAATAATAAGAGATCTGTGAATGCTTGAGGGATGAATGTTCCATTGCCCTCCACATTAAATCTCGCTCTCTTGCACCAGTCAAAATGAAACGGTCCTTACCATCATTCTAACCTTCACTAACTCCCTCTCTCCATCTCCCTTTCACTCACTCCGTCACTCTCTGCTCTCCGTCTCTGCCATTTTTGCTGCTGTTTCCATATCATGCCCTCGTTACTCTATTTTACTCCCTCCCTCATGGTTTCGTGCAGCTCCCCTTCTTAAATAACTGTGGTCTTTTTCATACCTTATTATTAAATTCTTGCTCTGTCACGTAATCTTTTGCAGGACAAGTAAAAGTGGTGTTCATTCTGTACAAAAATTTGGGGTCTTTCCTGTCCACTGAGAATGCTACGGTGAAAATAGAAATGGAGGGACCGAACTATGAGAGGAAGCAACTGGCGGTCAACTCCCATGTAATCGCCGCCTCCATCAACAAAGAGTCCAGCAGAGTGTTTCTGACTCAGCCAGTCATCTTCACACTCAAACATCTTCAGGTAGTGTTATTTCTTTTTTTTTTTTTTTTTTTTTTTGGGGGGGGGGGGGGGGTTCTTTTTAAATGGTTTTAAGTCGTCAAACAAAAGCTGAAGTTTTCAAATGCTGTTTTCATGTATTGCAGAAGAAATGTTACTCAGATCATTCTGGACTTTTGTCCTTGTTAAATTATGAATTAACTGTTATGGAAGCTGAGTTCAATTTCACTGGCCACATTCAGGCCTGATTACTAAAATATTATTCAAATAGAACATGTTAGACATGAAGTGGGATTACAAATCCCAAACGGCAAAACATTTTGCCATGATCTGAGACATTTAAGAAGAGATGAGACCCAAACTCATTCACATCAGTCCGGAATATTTGCAAAGTCATTTTTTTTTAAATTTGGGACTTCAGCCAACCACAAAAAGGAGAAAGCTTTGTGAACTGTGACCTACCAAATTAAAAGCTTACAGGTGACTCAACAAAAACATGTAAAGCTTTGGAGACCTTATTTGCTTCGTTTAACATCCATGTTTGTTTAAAAGTCAAAAAAGAAGAGAGAGAGCAAAAATATGCCTGGAAAACCATAAAACGTTATCTCACAAGACCAAATTTTTTTAAAGTTTGCATGTCTTTATATCTGAGGTAAAACTAACACTCCTACACTCCGACAGTCAAACAAGAATCCAAACCATGCCAGCAAGTTCACATTTGAGTGTCTCAAAAAAAAAAAAGGAAAAATAAAAATTTTTGCGAGGGGCTCAGCCAAAGTCAATCAAAATTGGCTTCAATTTTGATTGACTTCAAACACACCGGTTCATGTTTTAAACCTCTTTGTTGTGGCTAAATTAAAATTGTCCTGCAAAAGAGGAGTGAGACAGAATTCCTGCGCAGAGATGTAAAACCCTCATTACCGGTTATCACAAACACTTGATAGCATCGTTGCAGCCAGCGGGTGACACAACCAGTTATTAGGTTTATTTTTTTGCATACTGTTGGAGGTGGCTGTCTTGGATAATTGCCCTTATTTAAAACCGTCATTTAAAATCATCTTTTTAATGTTTTAACACATTCGATGACCATCTTTTCTGCAGAACAAGAATTACTACACTCCTAATTGCTCGTTTTGGAACTACTCTGAGCGCTCCATGACGGGCCAGTGGTCGTCGCAGGGCTGCAGGCTGCTGGACACCAACGGCACACACACCACGTGCTCCTGCAGCCACCTCACCAACTTCGCCGTGCTAATGGCTCACCACGAGGCGGACGTAAGGCGGCGAGGGCGTGGCACGCAGACACACATTTAAGATGGAAGTGGGTTAATTTATGCCGACATTCGCTCGCGTGAGCATTAGCGCTCACTCACTGACAAACCCTCACACACCCTCACACACACATGCACAATAATGTTCCCTTCTCAAGGCTGACAGGCTCTTTGTTTTGAATTTTGTCTTTTTCTTCTTTCACGCTGACATTCAGGGAGGCAACAGCTTACAAATTCATGTCCCACTACTTCTAGCTGACATTCACATGGATTTAAATGTCATGTTTTTTTCAGAACGTCTTGTCTTTTGTCTTCACATTTTAGCTCTGTGCATATATTTACAAATATTAAATAAGGCAATTTGGCTCTTTCTCTTCCCTACCCCCTTTTTTCCATCCTTCCCTCTTTTGTTTCTGCTGCTTATCTTCTGTCCCACTATTCTTCCTTCACAACATTCTGTTTTTTTCTGGAGTTTTTTTTTTTTTTTTTTTTGACACAGGGAAATTGTTTGTGTCTAATCCCACACCCCCACCGTTTTCCTTTCAACACTCCTTACACCTGTTTATTTTCTCTGTCGCTTTTTAATCCGCTAGGGTCGGATGCACGAACTCATCCTGTTCGTCATCACCTGGGTGGGCATCGTCATCTCCCTGGTGTGTCTGGCCATCTGCATCTCCACTTTCTGCTTCCTGCGGGGTCTGCAGACTGACCGCAATACAATCCACAAGAACCTCTGCATCAACCTCTTTATCGCCGAGCTGCTTTTCCTCATCGGTATCGACAAGACGGAATATCACGTGAGTTTTTCAGCCAAAGAACCTCCTCCCTCGCCTCCTTTGTATACATTTTTACGCATGATTTTGTTGCCCCCCCCCCCCTTGGTAATTAAGCGCGTGTCCTTTTTTTTTTTATGCTATGAAGCCTCCTTTAGAACTCAATTTACTTGCTTATATGTTGTAAATGAGACAGAGTCAAAAGGTCAGGTTAGTTTCTATGCATAATTAACTTGAGAATGACATTTACAGCACAACTCAGGTGATTTTACAAACTTTTTTTTCCCACTGAATTGCTGTGAAACTGAAGCTGAGGCATTGTGTCATTAATTTACTCTATAAAACCTTTACTAGACAAGGTAATAAATTACCCCTCAATGATATGCACAGCACCAGTCACCGAGGGGCAGCTTTTCTTTTTTTCCCCCCTTTTTCGTGTTCGGTACCTGATAGTGACCCTGTTCTGTCCTCTCCCTGTTTTTCGCTTGGTTAAATGTCTTAACCTCAATGATTCCTCTTACTTCGTCCTAATTTTTTTTTTTTCCTTTCACTCCTCTTCTCTTCTGTCATCCTTCTTCCTTATCGCTGCCCTCAGATCGTCTGTCCCATCTTTGCTGGCCTTCTCCATTTTTTCTTCTTGGCTGCCTTCTCCTGGATGTGTCTGGAGGGTGTGCAACTCTATCTCATGCTCGTGGAGGTCTTTGAGAGCGAGTACTCGCGCAAAAAGTACTACTATCTGTGCGGCTACTGCTTCCCCGCGCTGGTGGTGGGCATCTCTGCAGCCATAGACTACAGGAGCTATGGGACCAAGAAAGCGTACGTGTGAAGACAGGCCTTTTGCACCTGCAGATTGAGAAGTAGGATTATGTTATTCCCCCAGCTGGAAATGTAATATGCAGTGCTGTGTGAGTGGCTCTCGTGCCTCCCCACAGACCGGGTTTTCTGAGTACACTTAGCCGAAGCCCGATTATTAGCCTTTATAACATAATCCGCTGAGACAGGGATGTAATGTGCGCATGTGTGTGTGTGTGTGTGTGTGCGTGTAGGTGCGTGTGTGTGTGTGTGTTTTTTTTTTTTTTTATGCGTGCACATGACTTGGTGTGTCTGTATGTTTGTTCCTGAGCTTAGCCGCACATAACTCTCTCCTCTGTGCCACTCCAGATGCTGGCTGCGAGTGGATAACTACTTCATCTGGAGCTTCATTGGACCCGTGTCATTTGTTATTATGGTATTAGCTTGTCAAACACTATTCTTTACACCTCAGTTTTTCAAATGAAGAGTACTCATGGAGAGGTCCTTTGATTTTGGGAAACTAAACAATGCAAATACATTTGCGGACGGGATTTGTTAACTTCTTTTATCGTGTGTTTGTAGCTCAACCTCATTTTCCTCATGATCACGCTCCATAAAATGATTCGCAATTCGTCAGCACTCAAGCCAGATTCGAGTCGTCTGGATAACATAAAGTTAGTTCTAGTTATTAAATAACCTGAATCAGTTTTTCTGTTGAACACCACCCTAAGATGAGCTCTTATTTTCCGTTTTTTTTTTTTTTTTTTGTCCAATTCTCTCAGGTCATGGGCTCTCGGGGCCATTGCGCTGCTGTTCTTGCTTGGGCTAACATGGGCTTTTGGCCTCCTCTTTATTAATGAGAACACAGTAATCATGGCCTACCTGTTCACCACCTTCAATGCCTTCCAGGGAATGTTCATCTTCATCTTCCACTGTGCACTGCAGAAGAAGGTAGCAAAACAAATCGCTTAAAGTCTAGTAAAAATATCCATCTGCCTTAAATGTGTTCATGTTTTGCATGTTGTTGGAATTGTTACATCATAGACCTACTTATAAGGGCATTAATGTGAAATGAATGAAAGATTTTATATACTGGTTGTCAGCTAAGTGTTTTACGAATACAAAAGTGTTGTGACAATTTGTATTTATCCTCCTCCACTTTGATACTCAAGTAATAATTATACAAAATAAAATCCTTCAGAAGTCACCTATTGTCAGTAACTTGATTCTGTGGAGAACATCAGCAAGCATTAGTATAAACACCAAGAAATCTGTCAAAAGGACAAGTGTTTATCACGTACTCCATAAATCTGGCCTCAAATAAATCCCGTTTCTGTCCTTATTACAGTTTCGCCCAAGCCATCCAGTGAACACAACAATCGTGCTGTAACGGTTGCGCTGGTCAGATGAGACAAAAACGAAATGTAGAAAACTTACACTGAACATCACACCATCCCTGTGTTGAAGCACAGTGGTGGCAGCATCATGCTGAGTCTGTTTTAGAAAGAAAACGACAAACAAGTCTGTTTTTAAAAATACCAAGCTGCTAGAAAGATACCTGAAATGACTTGCAGCTGTTTTGCATCGAAAGGTGGTTCTTCCACTTATGAATTATGAATGACTTTGTGCAGGTCATAACATGAAATAATAAAAAAATAAAATAAAAGTGTGTGGTTGTGAAGTGGAAATGTTAAATGGGTTCGAATGCTTTTGCAAAGCAGTATAACGATCTTGACACTGATTGCATAATGAACATGCAATATATATATATTTTTTTATTTTAGTAAGAAGTGCAAGTTTAGTATCACTTCATTCAACTAGAGCCTCCATAATAACAGGGTACTTTAATTAATAATTATCTAAAGAAACTCTTAAGTCCAGTGTAATATATGTAATTAAAATTCATCATGCCTGCTTAGATGCATTGCATTTGGTACATTTTTAAATTGCCGAATGAAATACCCAGCTTGCATTCAGCCTATTGAAACTATATTTCTCAGTTTATGAATCATTCCTTCAACCCCGCTCACCTCGCCGGTGTTGTTTTTATTCCTTCTCGCAGGTCCATAAGGAGTACAGTAAATGTCTGCGTCACTCCTACTGTTGCAGCCGCTCCTCCACCAGCAGCTCCCACGGCTCCCTGAAGAACTCCGGCCTGCGCGCCAACAACCGCTACTACAGCGGCAGCCAAGCTCGCCATGCAGCTGCCCACAGACAGGTGCAGACAAGACAGACTCGCTCACAAAACCACGCAGACGCTCGTCTTTACGCACCTTTTGGATAATCAAATTGTGTGTTTCCCATTGAGGAAATCGGAAGGAAATCTGTCTTTGCTGCAAAATGACTTCACATCTATTTGTTTGTTGTTTTTTTTTCTGTGGAGTATAAAGGAAAAACAAATTATTGATATGACTATTGGTGGCTATGTAAGAATATTGCTAAAAAAAGAGCGATAGCTCTCTTATGTAAGATTTGGAAGCATAAAGTGTTACAGAAGTTTGATTATTTACCAAAACTTATGATTCAGAGATTGTTTTCTGGAGAATAACTTACTTTACATTGTTCTGTAGGACAGGGGAATGAAGAGTGTTACATCACCATTTGCATCATTACAAATAAACAATCCTGTTTCATCCGCCTGCATATTCACAATTTGTTTTGAAAGTTTGACTGCAACCTTTCCGGAAAGTGTTGGCAGATCAGTGCTGTACATCCGAGATGACTCATTTGTAAAGATATCTTTAGAAGCTCGTGTATTTATATAGATGCAGAAACCATCACAGAGGAGTTGCTGAAATCCTGTTCATGCTGTGATCTTTGGAGAGACACATGAGACACAAACAAACATGGCCGAGTATTCTTTACAATCAACAAACAAGCGTTTCCAAAATGTAATAACATGCAACAATTGTATCAGCTACTGCAATCACATCTTGCGCATCGCGAGCTCATTAACCCACCATGATAATGTGGCAAAGTTGCACGCCTCTTTACCCCACGCCCGAATTTCTTTTGTCTGACATGCTTGTCTATTGTTCTTTGTAGATCACACAAAGCCTCCTGGAGTTGATTACAGCTATCACACTGATTTACAAAAATCTAGCCACAGCTTACTGTATATAATATGTGTCCTCTGGATGCATATGGAGTCAACATGGAAAACATTCAGTGCCGTATTTTTTACCTTACAGATTTAAATTTAACAAATCATCAGAGTTACACAAAAGTAACCTGAGTAAACACAAGCCTGAGCTTTTAAATGGTTATTTGATTTCTTAAGGGAAAAAAACGTCGAACCAGTCCGGCCCTATGTGAAAATGTAATTGCCCTCTAAACTTAATAACAGGTTGTGCCACCCCTGGCAGCAAGCATTTACAATAGCTGGCAATGAGTCTGTCAGAAAGGTTTTGTTAATGTGATTTTTTGATTATACAGGTCAGAGAGTAACCAGGCCAGTGTGAGGCTAGTGAAATTGAACCAAGAAACTCTTTGGTTATAATAGGCAATTCACGACTTAACAAAAACAGTGATTATTCTTTTACACAGGGCCAAGTTGGTTTGAATGAAAACAGAACCAGAAGACCTGAGTGATCTGGAAGGTTGCTACAAGAACAACAAGTCTTTAGTGTGTTTTGGTGCCAAGCCAAAGTTAGTTTATAAAACAAGAAAATACTTTAAGGTCTATTCTCTGAGCTAAAGCGAGTCAGTGTAAGAACTTTAGAACTTGGGTGATGCTCTCCATTTCTGTAGTTTTCATGAGAGCACGAGCTCTGGGTGAGCTGAGGCTTTCTGACGGGCTTTTTATGCAAACCGGTGGAGTCGGTTGCATTGCAATGTGACTAAAGATAAACGCATGGATGAGTCCCTCAAGATCTGCTGGGATATTAACCCTTTAATTCTAGAAATGTTATTCAGGTGATAGAAGGCCGACTTTGTAATTGTCTTTATGTGTCTTTCCAGGTTCAAGTTTGGGTCCATCACTACACCTACGTTTTGGGCCTTTTCTGTAGTTTCTAGCTGTGTGCTGACCCTTGAACATTCCTCTTTAAGTCCAAAAAATTACTTCAGTTTTATGTTATTTACTCAAGTGAATATTGCCGTTTTCTAAACAATGACAGAAGACTGACAGCGCACCAGTAGGACTGGCCACCACACTAATTTAATTTGGCCTGTTAACCTTTGCTTTATGGCCTGAATCATGTAAATGGGACAAATGTGTGTCATCTGCCACTCACTGCACTCTGCTTTGCCCCCAGAGTCGAATCCGTAGGATGTGGAACGACACGGTTCGAAAGCAGACAGAATCTTCATTCATGGCAGGAGACATAAACAGCACCCCGACACTCAACCGCGGTGAGACCCTCGCTCTTTCACCCTCGCTCTTTCACCCCCTTTGAATTATTCACACTTAAATACTTGCAAACACAAACGCAGAACTAACCAAGAGTGGACACAGCAGAGGAGAAAAAAAATATTGTAATTCGCAGCAAATGTGTTCACAGTCCTGCATGCAGGATGATGAAATGTGTGCTCATGCTTTTCTAGTGTTGCTGTAAGGTTATTTACTGATGCAGTTTGCAAATAGCGATTATTAGCACCAAAAGTTAAAAGAGACGGTCAAAGACTTTCCTCTCTGGATGGTGAGTTTCGCAACCTGCTGTGTTTCACTTAGGTGATGCTCGCAGCAGCTGCGAGTCAGTGATGTCCCGAAGCAACAGCTGAAATATATGGAGCTTGGCTTCTTTCTGCTCTGAAAGGAGGCTTTTTATGTTGCTTTTTTACCTGTTTATCTTGTTTCCCGAGGCAACGTTGGAATGGCTTTGACATACTCTTGCCAAAACGCAACAGGATTACAACATAAAAAAATCATTGAACATTGCCTCTCTTTAACCGTATTTTCTTTACAGTTGATATAAGAGGCACGGTGAGGCAGTTGACTTCTGTCCTCTTTCCTCCTTTTAGGGTTGTGTAAACACAAATTCGTCTGACACTGACATGATAGCAGCACTGAAAAGAGTCTCAGAACGAACAAATTCATCTTTAAACTGACTTTTAATACAAACTGAAATGTGTCAATGATGTTGCGTCAAAACGGATCTAGGTGAGGGTATCAGATGGTTCAGTGGTAAAACAAGTGCAGCATACACACAGGCTACAGCTATCCCAGGTTTGATTCCCGGCCCCGGGCCATTTACTGCATGTTCTTCCACGTCTTCTGCTCTTCCTGTCAAGTTATGTGAATAAAGGCCACTAGTGCTAAAAACAGATCTGGGTGAACATACATATAGTTGGTCTTTAGCAGCAGACTATTTTTCACTCACTTGTTTAATTGTTAAAAACAAATATTGAACCAGCCACTCATGCGACAACATCTCAGTAAAGTTAGCCTTTTAAATTCAGAAGACTAAATTTATTGAGATGTTGCCACCGGAGTGGCAACATTGAGATGTCAGAATGGAGAAGATGAGTGATTTAAGTGACATTGCACATGGCATGATTGGCTCCTTAAAGGTTTTCAGAAACTGCTGATTTGCTGTGATTGTCATGTACAACCTCTTCTTTGATTTGGTTAAGAAAAGGCTGTAATTCATACAAGCTCAATGTGAGTGGAGTGGAGAGCAAAAAATTGGAAACGGCAAATTGGGTAGATGAGTTTCACTTTCAACTAGGATTTGGAGCAATGCTAACCGTACTCCATGGTATGGGTGGTACTTTTTGCAACAACTTTAGACCTCTTAGTATCCAAAGTTGGAATCATTTTGATGCCACAGCTTACCTGAGTGTTTTGAAGTCAACAGCATCTGTAACCAACCAAGTAAAGCTCCTACTGGTACCAGAAACACATCTAAAACCTGCATCCAATAGAGTCTTCTTTCTTCAAGTTGACTAACTCAGCTTCCTACAATGTCTTCCTATCTAAAGTTGAAAGAATTTTTCAGCCCGGCATAAAAAAAAGACTCATGAAACGCCGGCGTCGCTGATAATCGCAGCCTTTTGCAAATGGCGTCGTCACAGCAGCTGCAATCAGTGGCGCCGAGATGATCTAGGTTGGCTCAGGTTCCAGACTCGTTTTTTAAGGTGGGGAGGGTCGCTGTTGATCATGACACTGAGGCAGTCGCTAAATCAGCCATCACTCTCTATGCTAATTTCATCCATTTTGTTTTTAATGAACTGATTAGCGTGTGAGCGAACAGGGGGTAATTATTCTAATTGAGGAGAGAGACAGGAGCAAGGCAGGGGGTGAGGACGAGGTGTGTTGCGAGCGAGCTGGATAGATGAGAGGTGTCTATGTCAGTCTGTGTCTTTGTGCGGCTCGGTTTGTTGGTTTCTGGAGGTTTTTGTTTTTTTTGGTTTTTTTGTCGCGATAGAGCAATCACCAGACCTGGAGGAGACGTACTGTGTGGATCACTTCATGATGTGCTGTCAAACACAAACAAATGAGCTGTGAAGCCTTTTTTTTCCGTGCGGCTGAGAGAAGTTTGGCAGAAAGTTAAAGAGGAAGGCATCTGGGGAGACATGTATAGTGTAAGACGCTATCATGGAGAAATAATTACAGAGCTGAGTCTGGAGGAGAGATGTGTTATCGCTGCCATCTAAGATCGCTTTGATTTCTTCTATGCACTTCCGTATGAACCAGAGTCTCTTCCCGACAATAGTAATCTGTCCAGAAAAAAAATATATATTTATGTATTATACACAGACTGAGAGCATCCCATGCTTCCCCTTGCCCTACTTTTCTTTACACTTTGAGCTACTTTCTTTAATTCCCTACAAGATATTCCCGCAAGGAGGTACGCACAGACAGCTAATCCCGACTAATTTGGTGATGCTTGAAAAAGTCCTGGCGCGAGGAACTGAGAAAAAGTTGGTGGATTTATCGCAGCAACGCAAGCCAGAGAATGAACAGGAGACAGGCTTGTGCAGCCTGCCAGAAAGATGGACAGAGGAAGTGTAGCAGGAGGGGAAATGACAAATAAATAGCTGTGTGTGAGTGCATTTTTTTTTTACTGCTTTTTTAGAATCCCCCTTCTTCCTCGCTGTGTGATGAACGGTAGGCAGGGGACCTGAAGGTTGCACTTTGCCTTGGACGACTCTCCGTCATGCTGTCCTATTTTTAATTTCATGGCATTTCTGTTCGAGTTGCCTCAGGCTGGAGCCATACATGGGCATTATACAACAGTCTCAGTGTGCCATTTCTTTGAATTATATTTGTCTTGTAGTGGCATTCACATTTCACTGTGAAATTAACTGTGTTTCCATGACTGCACCCGTAGCCTACATAATGGCATGCATTACTGTTCTCCCCCCATCTGACTACATCGTCATGAACCAAAGGTGGAAGGGGAGGAAAAGAAAAAAACAATCCCCCAAACAGTGCCCTTCCTCTCAATTGTTTTTTATTTTTTTCCTTTTTCTTTTTGCTCAAAGGTTACAATCAGCAGACGAAAAAATTGAAGGGAATACTGCGAAATGTATTACTCTATGTGGCATGAGAAAATAACCCCATCTGAATAAATAGTAACTATTGTTCTGATTTCAGATGCTATTAGAGTCTGAATTTCAGTGGCGCGCCTATTGGGTGCTCTGTTTTTCGTGTGCATGCATTTAGGGTAAATTTACAGTGATATTTATGGTTGTGCTCATTTTTCTTTTTTTTTTTTTTTTTTTCAAATGTTTGCGCTTTGCAGCGACCATGGGCAACCACCTTCTGACAAACCCGGTGTTACAGACCCGCTCTGGTACTTCACCCTACAACACTCTGCTGGCTGAAAGCTTCACCCCGCCCTCACCTGGAGTCTTCAACTCCACAGGTTAGCTCCTCATGAACACCTCAGTCTGCGTGGACAGTCTTGACAGCACAATATGAGCTCAACTTGCCGTCGTTCTTGCTGTCAGTAGTTTGACATAGTAGATGCACACTCGCTGCTGTTGAGGGGTTTATGTGTGTGTGGGAGCCTTCTCCTTGTATGTGTGTGTGTGCTTTCTCTTTCCCCAGACTATGTAGCTGTCAGACGGATTCACTAGGCTGAGCAGAACAGAGCCAAACAGTGCCTACAGCCTAACCAGCCATCTGGTCAGATCTTGAATCTTCACGAGAACAGCCACAAATTGATTAGAAGTTTAGCTACAGCTGTGACTGCCAGCTTTTTTTTTTTTTTTTAGGAAGGTTTTCCTGTTCCCGAGCAGCAAAGATAGTTGGCTCAAATCACGGTGTCCACAGAAAGGGATCAGATCATCTCTGTGGGGGAGGGGAGAGGGGGGGGGGCGACGGTCCATCTGGACGACGGTCAGTCATATGTGTGCTCATCATGGGAGCTGCTCTCCTCTTTTTGGATGCCTTTAGTCAAATGTGCAGATATTTACAATGTTAAAAGAAAGCTGTGACTCGGTGCTGCCGGTTCATGGCTTAGTTTGCAACCGCTGTGCATCACTCCTGGTGGTGTAATGTGAAAGTTTGAGGAGGAGCTCCTGTTAAATATTTTAGGGCCTCTCTGTACTATGTATCAAGCCTGATAGCCACAGGCCTCACAGCCAAGTCATTTTCTGAAAAGGAGTGGTAGGGAGCGCAGTGAGCACTTCATTAGAATGTTTAATTACCCACGCCGCCACCAAAGAAGACCGTTGGTTAAAGTCAAAGTACGCCATGAAAATTTAAGTATGAACACACTTTATACTTTCCAGCCAACTGTGGCTTTTCCTTTGCTGTGAAGAAATCATAGTCTGTTTTTATTTTCCTTGTGGGGTATAGTTCATGAAATAATTATCACTGCAAAAAAAAAAAAAATGTTTCTTTTTCTTTTTTTTTTCAGGTAAATTATGTACCACTGCATATTTTACTAACAGTTTTCAAGGATGTAGGAATTGGTGGCTTCAAGGTTACAAGAACCCGACTGGATGCTTGGATGTATGGTGACAAAAAAGTAGCTACAAGAGTTTTAGATGTTGTTCCTGAGATCAAAAAAGATCTTTTTTTTTTTTTTTTTTTTTTTTTTGAAAAATAAAAAATAAAATAACACAGTTCTTAACCACAAAATATGTTGTATTAAATCATATCATATCATTATTTTTTTTAGAAAAAGTTTCCTGGTTACCCTGTAAGCAGTTTTACTCTGTAAATACCCCTAAAATGTGTATATTGTTCATGGGGACCAGATGATGAATAGCTAACCGAAGGTTATTATTTAACCATTATTATTTCACAGGTGGACTTAGTTGAAGGTGAAGGCAAATTGATGGCAGTGGATTTTACTCAGGAACAACAGAGCAAACTGCACAGATTAGAAATGCACAAGACACTTTTCTGGTATGAAAAAAAGTTGCTACAATCCCAGTTAGCCCTGAGCTTCACCTCCCCAGTTAATCTAACTTCAATAAAGGCCTTGAATGTGTGTGTGAAGCTGTTGGTTAGAGTTAGCAAGAAGCATTTTGTTACAGTGTATTGCGATGCTTTTCCTGCCTGCCTTCCCTCCAGTCTGTTTAGCACTAGCGTTGCATGCTTCTCTTGTAGAAATTGAGGAGGTTTGGGAGCCAGAGGTCATTTCTTTTCTGCTGAAGAACTTAGACACTTGTAAAAAGTTGGAAATGAAGGTGTTATTGTTTTATTCAATGCTCTTTTCAGCACAGAGCAAGTGGTGGGTGTCTAAAGTCTAAATATGCAGAAGACTGTTCAAACGCAGCCCTAAGCAGAGTGAGGAAAAGACGTTGAGCTTAATGTTTTATTCTTCCAAGTAAACACTGAAAATTAGGGATCTGCCTTCTTTTAAGCTTGAAACGTGTTAGAATAGGTAACAGTAAACCATGCAAATGTAAGCGTCATGGTGATGAGGCATGTTTACAGAGGGATACAGGCGAATTTAATCCCTTGTGTGTGTCTTCTCCAACTTATCCGAACAGAAATATGTGAAAGCGACACAGCAGGTGTTGTTATATCTGTTAAAAGTTGGGAATATTCAGACAAAGAAGTAAACAGAGTGTAGTGCATTGGTGCCATCAGTTGTTTCACTTCTCGTAGATTTAAAACTGTTCTTTTTGTTTTATCCAAGAGAGTCTCTCACTCATTTTGTCTGTTCGCTCCACATGCTTTTCTTTGGGATGTGTAGGAACTTTCCGTGACCCAAGTAAGTATAATTAATATTTACCTGATTTTGTTTCTTTTACGCATTTATCTGAAATGTCACCATAAAAAAATAATGCTAAATCTGTTTGCCTGTTTTGGATGCAGAGAGTACACTTTCTAAGCCCCGGGACCCTTGTGGAATGGAGACCCTTCCGCTAAATGGTAACTTCAACAACAGCTACTCCATGCGAAGTGGCCCAGCGGGCGGAGGTGGCGGCAGCTGTGACTTCCTTAGCGGTAGTGGCGGAGACACTCCTCCGCCCATTTTCAACCCTCGTAGCTCAGAAACCCTGGGAGGCGGAGGCACCCGGCGAAACCTCTCTGACGCCGCAGCCTTTGAGAAAATGATCATCTCCGAGCTTGTCCATAACAACCTGCGGGGCGGCGTAGGCGGAGGACCTGCAGGAGGCGGAACTGACGCGGGGGACCGAACGTATGCCAGTCTGGTCAGGGGACATCCTCACTGCGGAGTGGGTCGAGGAACAACTGCGGGCGGACCAGAGCCTTCCATCAGCATGGACGAGGACGACGAGTTTCTGAGTGACGGACGGCAAAGAACACCTCAGGACGTAGAGCTGCTTTACAAAGCTCTGGAAGAACCCCTGCTGTTGCAGCGCGCCCAGTCAGTCCTCTACCAGAGCGATCCCGAGGAGTCGGAGAGCTACACGGCCGACCTTACAGAGAGCCTCGGCAACAGCGGTCAGAGTGGTGGTGGGCAGGGAGACAATCGAGCACCAGACTCACCTGCCCACGACTCCCTGTACACCAGCATCACCAACCTGCGGGACTCTCCCTACCCCGACAGCAGTCCGGAGCCGCTGGAGGTCGTGCCGCGTTCAGCTCAGCCGCCTGAAGAGCTGTACTACAGCTCTGGGAGGCCTGCTCTCGGTTCTCGTGGGGCCCCCATGCAGACCTTCTATCAGGCCCCACCTCAAAGACCCAGCGGGGAGGGCCTCCAGGCCCAGGAGCCCGCCCACACTGAGGGAGACGGACAGATGCAACTGGTCACCAGCCTGTGACTGGAGCCTGAAGGAGGCGGCTGGAAACTGTCGTAAGGGCCAGACCCTCCTTTGAGCGGTCTCTTTCTCATGTGTCTCCACTCTCTGCTTATTCGGTTGCCTTTATTTCTCTTGACTTTTATTTAACTTACATATGAGAAAACTGACTGAGCTTCTGGGGGAGTCACAGCTGACTCTGCTGATGTCGTCAACGCTCCCCCATCGCCTGGAAATGAGTGATGGGTGTTTTTCATCAGAGCTTTTGATACCTCTGTGTGACCCCAGTTTTTGGTACCCTAAAGGCCAAGTCCAGCACTCTGAATGTACCAATCCACTCCCCCCCGTTACCTTTGGATATTTCAAAACTTTCAAACTTTGTTAAAAGAAATGTATGTATTCAGACCCGCCTCAGGAGATGAGGATATTGTTTTATATTTTGTCTCATTTCCTTTTCTTACCATCTTTAGATTTTTTTTTTAAAGTCATCATTTGATAGGGGTAGTTAGCTGTGCAGACAGGGAATATTGTACACTATTATTACCTAAAATATCTCACAGAAAGCTCTTCATTGTTGCCAAAAATATCTTTTATTGAGCCAGAACAGAAACTAGAACATTTACAAGGCAAATACACACGCACACACACACACGCACACACTCTTGTTCTCTCTCTTTTTCTCTCTCTCTCTCTCTGTCACACACACACACTCACGTATCCTGAAGTGCTTGTTTCTGAACATCAAAAAAAAAAAAAAGCAAAGACAATACTCCATTTAAGTAAAAGGGAGCAAAAGCTTTTGTTCCGAGCAGGCAGTGGGAGCTGATTCAGTGTAGTTGCCTTCATTTAGTCTCGCTGTGAATCACAAGTGTACAGAAGTGGAGTACAGGTGGAGACAGAGACTGAGGAGGTGCTGTATCATCCATCCAGAGCTGGAGAGCCTTCACCCATAAGACTGGGCGACGCTCTCCGCCGTCCTCTGTGTTTGTTTGCTTTTTAGGCCTTTGAAACGTTAAATGACTGCCTTGCTGTTGTTTGAAGAGAGTATTCAGTTTCTAAATCCCGGGGCTGCGAGTGCACATTGCTGCCCCACTCCCCTTGTACTTTGCTGTTAGAGCCTAGAGTGAAACGGACTTTCTGTGTGTTCTTGTGGCAAACAGGACTGCAGACGTCACAGACACACCGACCGACAGTTGGTAAAACCGTGTACATAGAAAACCACACATGAATCTACTTTATTCCTATTATGTAAATACAGACACCAGATGATCAAAAGCAACAAAAATAATAAATACTATGAAAATTACTTCTTGTACTACAACAAATTGTTGAAGGAAAAAGAATAAAAAATGCTTTGTGACCTGGATGAAACACTCTATCTATCTCTCTCCCCCCGGACCGTAATCTCTCACTCTTTTCTTTTTTTTTTTTTCCTTATCCTTATCGATTCAACGGAGAGAGAAAATCAGACGAAAAGGCGAGAGTGATTACGATGTGATGATTTTTTTTTTTTTTTTTCTTTTCAATTTCATGTCTAAAAGGGAAACAAAAAAATGTTCTGGCACAATTTTTTTTTATGTAATTAAAATCCATCACATGTTAATTTGTAACCTTTTGACATTTTATAGGCTGAATTTCCAAAAGCAGTGGGGAGATAGTGCTGTGGGGCAAGCGAGATAGATGTGGTCAAATGTCATTCTGTGCCTCACCAGCACGTTGAAGCGTTGCGGGCTGACCAGCTGCGTCCATTAAGCGGTTCAGTTTTGCTCTTGTATTATTTGGAAGATTTAACCAGACGAGATACTTTTAACATGGGTTTTAGCATGTAAAATAATGACATTTGTGTTGCTGTCAGAGAATATTGCATTTTGCCGTTTCGTAAAGATAGTTTCAGCATTACTCCAGAGCCTTATGTGACAACTCATTATTTCCCAGTGAGCATGTGTCCGTGTGCATGTAAGTGTGAATGTAACTATGTGTGCTCTGTCAGATTTTTCTTTAATTTTTTTCTAAGTGTGAGACTGTATCGCGCACACAACTTCAACAGGCTTTTTTTTTTTTTTTTTTTTTTTTTTTTTCCCGTGACAAGAATTGAATACAAATCACACCAGGCGAGATACTCATCTGTGAAAGTTGCCGTTACTCCTCCTCCTCCTCCTCAGACGGGTATTGTTCATACAGTTGTGGTCATGAGTGAGGAGGACGGGAAGAGTCAGAGTGCCTAGAGAGACGGGAGGTAGAAGATGAAAATGACAAACCAGATTGACTTGATTGGGAGGAATGTTTCTAATATGCCACCCGACGTGAAGCAAAATTAGCCATCAAATGATAAATGCTTCAAAGGGTTCCTGTCAACCGTTAAAATCAATTTGACCTTTTAAAAATGTCTGCCTTCTTTTATGTTTTTTTTTTTCCAGAAGTGTACATATGTTTTGGATTTTCTGTTTCTACTGACTTATTCGCTATCTTCTTTTTTAAAACTATATCCTTTTAAACTTGCAGCAAGTTAAAAAAAAAAAAAAAAGCATGTGGTGCGATGACACAATTTGAAGAGAAGACAGGCGCGTCTACCACAGTGTGACATTTGGCTGGGACCTCAGTGTCCCACTTCTAAAGAGAACCCAAAGGACAGCTTTTAGCTGCGGCTCCTGGGGCTGAAAGAGAGAGAGGGGTTAAAGACAGATAAAGACAAGGGATTACAAGGATTTGCTACTATTTCTTCAGGTTATTCTAATTACTCACCTAAGTACCATTGTACTGGCTGTGGAGGAAAATGAAGTAAAAAAAAAAGAGCCACCGGTATCATCACTTGAGCTGTAGGGGGAATGTCTGCGGTACTCGTTTGATTAAACATGACCTGGATATGCAACTGAACTTGTGAACTCTCAGTGATTACAGGTTTTAAAAATTAGATCTGCTCTTGTGGTCTGGTTTGCCATGGTGATGGACTGCTGAAGTGGAGATCCTGTGGCACAGAAACGAAGACCACTAAATGTATTATTATTATTTTTTTTTTTTGAGTGCAGGACTGGAGCAAGAACAAGTTATTCCACAGCATTAGTAGCAGTAGTAATTGGAAACAAAAGATAGCCATCATTACCTTAATCCCTCTTTTTCTCATTACAACCATTTTTCATTTTGCTGTATTTGATGCTGATCTCAGCAGAGAAACACTGCACTGATGACCCCCGCCCAGCCCCTCAAAGGAAAGTAGGAATTTGTATCACCTTGGGTCTGCTTACGCTAATTCTTGCTGCTCCTCTTCTTTTCCTGTTGAACTCATCTGCATTTTAATATCTATCTCGATAGACTGCATTAGATCAGCGCCTCTTTGTGAGTGTTAATTTGTTTGGTTGAAAGCTTTGTTTATCCCAGATTAATATTTCAATAAACAGAGGAGGGCGGTGCTCCGGTAAATGATAGTGATTATGCCGCAGAAGGTGTGCAGCCCACGCTGTTGGACGGAGTCTGGTAGTGTCTCACGCAATGGGAGTTACGCTGCAGTTCATAAGCCTCCAAACCTCTGATTACAATAATAACTCTGTGGGTGCTAATTTACCACAGAGAATTCGCCGCTCTCCATCCTCTTGTTTTTGGTCTTTGTTTGCAGATGTCTAATGCGTTTCCCAGTCAATGCTAGTGTCAAAGTTAACACGTGTGCTCTAATAGTTAGAACTGTAGTATCCCAGGCTGTTGACACAGAGATTTCCGAGTGCTGCAGCTAAAGCAGAGGCAGCCGTGGGATTGATTTGTCTTTAATTAGATGGGGATTTCACCAGGGCTGTACTGTGTGCACACACAGCTGACCCTTCTCCACATAGACATTACCGTCTGCCTGGCCTAAGCAAAGACAAACCAGGGACAAGATCAGAATGCTGTCAAAATAAACCAAAGTGTAAAGGGAAGGGAAGTGCCTGTATATGCACTTGACCTCCTAATGACCCAACAGTCTCAGCAGATAGAAAAACTTAAGTAGAATAATGTAGTTTGCTGACAAACCAGAGGTCTTACCAGACGCAAACGTATTATTCGTCTGGTACATTTCTGGTTAAAATGTGTTTGCTTGTCCTTCAGTGAAGTAGCTCAGGCTGGGTAGAGTAGTCAGAAACTGCTCTCAAGTAAGAGTAGTATTACTTCAACATACTACTGAGGTATAAAGAAAACATGTTGCAGTAAAATTGCTCCTAGAAGTACATTTGTTTCATCGTGTTACTAATGTTAATGTAACTAAATGGAACCAGGTACCACCCACCTTTGCTTTGCATTTAGTTTTCCCACAATAATATGTTGTTTTGGCCAAAATAAAAGTTATTTTTAAGCTAAAACTGCACATATGATGGGTCGTACAGGAAGTGAAAATACAATCAAAGACGGCAGCTGCAGTCAAAAAAATCCCGTTCATTGATTTTACTATGGGAAACAAAAAATAAACGGCTGCAGCTAATTGTTAAATATTTAAAGAGAGATGCGACTGAAGCATCCTGTGGATGTCAGCTGATGATTTTTACCATTACTGATAAATATTAAAACACTTGGCAAAACAATGAAGAAACTTTATGCTCACAAACAACACCCAATGTACCCTTGTGTCTTTGGCTGGTTGCTCTCCTTAATATTTGTATTATGTTATACTTGTTCATGTTAGAAAGTTCTTGTTTACCAAAGGGGTGAAAAAATCTGTTTAAAACAATGAAAATATGGCATCATTCATTAAGGTGACTGTGGCGATAGAAAAGTGGGTTATGAAATCACCCAGCTGCTTTGAAAAACAATTGAAAGAATAATAGTTACCTATGTATATTTCACATTCTCAAGATTAAACTTGCTCTAAAATACAATATTTTCTCTTTAGCTGTTTTAGGAATAAAATAATCGAGCTGACTTGTCTGATATGCAGATAATTCGCCACAACAAATTGTAACTAAGAGAATATGAACTAGATATTGTTTGGTCACTTGCATGACTTCTTAAAAATATTTGAAAACAAATCCAATGCCACATGATGAGATTAATCTCAGAAGAGTTTGCGTATCTTTCCCCTTTGTTTTTCAAAAACAAATATAAACTGGTGATTTTCTCATTGATTTCTGGCTACATTAAATGTCAACAGAAATGCTAACATTGTTACCAACAATAGATTGGAGACAGAGTCTAATCTTTGTCCTGCAGAGTGGCACAAACGCAGCTGGTGGCTTTTGAGTCGTTTTATGAGCCCAGTTTATCACGCAAAGGTCAAAACTAGATCAAACATGTCTTTTGCAGATTTACAAATAAAATATATTTCATCCACTAAAACTACTTTTATAAACTGAAGTGGGAAAAGTTCTGGGTCTGGATTTTATAGTGTAATGTTTACAAAAATAGAGCAGCAGCATATTAGATATATACATGTCATTTCCTTAAATTTTGCTTTCAAGGAAACAGAATGTCTTGAAATATTTTAAGGAAAAAGTCTGAAATCTTTTTTTGAGTCAGTTATATTGATTTAAAAAAAAGAACATTTCTTTTTTTCCAGTTTAACCTTCAACTCTTCCTGTTCTCACTGGAATATTTTCCCCTTTTGTGAAGCCACTAATTACTCACTTCGACAGAGTAACTTTCCTTCTGAAATCACATTTTTTGGTGTTAAGATATTTCATGCCTGCCAAACTGTGTTACCTTTAGCTTCTTTGTTGTTCTTTTCAAAGAACATGAACACTGATGTTTGTGTTGAGAAAAGCTGCTATTAAATAATCAGTTTTACAATCTAAAATTGGTTCTTTGTCAAGTGATCCGAAATGACTGGAAATTCAAATCCGCCTCGAGGCTCAAGCTGCACTTGAGTCACAAAAACAAAAACTTGAGACTTAACTTGTGGTGTGAAGACTTGATTGGAACTGGAGGTCTGAGTCTCATGAAAAGATTCATGCAATCAGGGGTTCACAGTCAGCCATTAAGTGTGCATCATTTGATTTAATGACTATTATTCTCCCTTCTGAGTTAGTGCATGATTTACAGATGACTGCTTGTCAATATTGCACACAGAAAGTATGGTGTCGGTTCGTTGCCACTGAGTTTATCTGTTTTTACCGTCAAGCAGGAAGTAAGACGCAGTAAATAAGCTCTGACACAGATGTGCCTGTTCTCTTGTTTAAGGACATGTCTGGTTCGTTCAGCAGGTATCATGAGCTATTAAATAGTTACAAACCCTCTAATTTCATGATGATGATAATGATATGTCTCCCAGACAGAATTATAATCCTTCAGATCGTTTCTAAGCAAAATATGAATAACTTCTTGAGGTCCAATAACTTTTCAGTCAGGTCTTCTTGTTCCTGTGCTTCATACTTTTTACTCCTGCACCCCCCAATGTGTCCTGATAATGACATTTACGTTCTCCTCATTTTGTTCTGTTTTCATCGCATACATAGTAATCTTAATTGTTACTTTTGGGACAGTTTCCACCACCCCCCTCACTAAACTCCCTCCTTTTATAGACGTTCAGCTTGTTCTTTCAGCCTTTGCTATTTCCAGACCCATTTCTAAAATTATTTTGCTCCTTTTGTTTGTTTGTTTATTTGGAAAAGCCCTGTTCTTTAGCCAAACACATTCAAGAGGTACAGTAAGGATTTGAAGTTAATCATTTAAATTTATGATTAACAGAAACTCTTGCCTTGTGTGATGCTATTCAGGAATGTTAATTTTACTCGTTTGATATGAGACCTGACTTGGACTAACAGCAAACGATTTGAAGGCTGAGTTTGACTTGGGAGAGAGTCTCTGTTGTACACGCAACAGTTTTGATCATCTGCGTTAAGACGACGCTTTTTTTATTCTTGAATAATTCAAAGAGCTTCATTAGGGGACTCGGTGAACAAACAATCATCCCTCTGAAAATGTTCAGATGCAACAATGGACTGATTATTTGTATGCAGTGCTGTGAAAAAGTATTTGCCCTTACATCTTTCTTTTGTTTGACTTTTGTAAAATTTGCATGTCTCAGATCACTAAACAAATTTTAAAAGCAGACTAAGAAAACCATGGTAAATACAAAAAGTACTATTGAAATGAAACTGTCATTTCCAATGAGAAAAAAAGCCTTTGACACCATCTTGGCTCTGTGCTAGAAAATAATTGTGTCCCTTGTGAAATCATGAATTACTTGTGATCAGCTAGACTGTGGTTAGCTACACCTTGGTTGATCATTGTCTGAGCTGTGATATCAAGAATTCACCTAACTAGAACCTGACAACCTGGATTAGGAAAAGGATAAACATCAACACATTACCCCGCCCCAGTCCAAAGACGCTTCAGAGCATTGCAGAACAGAATTACGCCAAGAGCACAATAAAGACTATTTCAGGATATCAAAGAAGAATCCAGAACAACATCTGAAGCACCGCAGACCTCAGGGTGTTCGAGATCTAACAATAAGAAAGAAACGGGGCAAAATCTACATTCATAGGGAGATTTTCAAGACCGAAACCACTGCTGACCAAACATAACAAAAAGCACTCTCATATATTTCCCCTCCAAAATGATTGTTATGAGGCCCAATAACTTTAGTTTAACATTACATGGACTAAAGAGACATGTTAGAACATTTTGGGAGTTTAAATTGATGGATAACAAACAGTATTTCAGAAGGAGAGCATAATAGCAACTCCTAAACTTGTTGGTGGTAGTGTGAAGGCCTGACTCTTCTTTGAGTCCTGGATGACATGCTGTAATCAATGGAAACCTGAATTCAGCCAGAAAATCCTGAAGCAAGACCGTCCAGGCAGCAGCTTGTCATATCAAAACTCACAAACGCGTTGGGTTATGCAGCAGAACTTTGATCCAAAGCTCACCTGCTGACCCAAATGTCTCCAGAATGAAACAAAGATTTTGGAGGGGCCTAGACAAACTCTAACCCCATACAGCATATTCACATTCTCCACAGTAATGCAAAAAAGCGTTGCTAGTTAACACAAGGGCTGCACACTGGTGCAGTTGGTAGCGCTGTTGCCTTGCAGCAAGAAAGTTCTGGGTTCGATTCCTGGCCCCGGTCTTTCTGCATGGAGTTTGCATGTTCTCCCTGTGCATGTGTGGGTTTTCTCCAGGTACTCTGGTTTCCTCCCACAGTCCAAAAATGTTACTTGGCCTCTCCAAATTGCCCCTTGGTGTGAGTGTGTGTATGCATGGTTGTGTGTCTCTGTGTTGCCCTGCAACAAACTGGTGACCTGTCCAGGATGAACCCCGCCTCTCACCCGGAACGTTAGCTGGAGATGGGCACCAGCAACCCTCCCGACCCCACTGAGGGACAAGGGTGCAAAGAAAATGGATGGATAGTTAACACAAATGTTTACAGTTGTTTCCACCAAGGTCCATTATTCCTGCTAAGGGATTGGTTCCCTTAATTTCTTTATATATATTTTTTTTCCTTTCAGCTTTTTGTATGTACTCAGAGTATCTTCATGCAATATTTAAATGCATGTTAAATTTAGATGTGACTGAAAAAAAAGAAAACATTTTTTCTCAACATTGTGTAACTTAGAAATAACAGTGAAAACCCTGATACATGAACACTGTAAAGATCTGGGTCAGAAAATAGCTGACTAAAAAGGTTTAAACAGGATTTTCACTTGTCAGTGATAATTATGCCTGTCATCAGGCATAATTATCTGTTTTTTACACTTTGCTTTCAGAATCTGTTAATTGGGAACGGATGTCGCCGGAGTTGAAGGCACGAATTCATGTTTGCATTATATCTGGTCAGTATTAAACATGCAGGTAACGTTTAAATACATAGAATAAGTTTAGTTTGTTCTCATGATGACAGAATATATGAGCACTGAGGTGCAGTGGGATTCTATAAATAGCAATGTTTCTAGGGCATTCTGTCTTTGTGTGGGAAATTTGTGTGAATATGTGCAATCATGTTAAAAAGCAAGTAAATCTTTAAGGTTTTGCATACCAAGAAATACATTTTTTTTTTAATAATCTGGTCTGGTTCAATTTATAACATTAGGTAACCATATCCTCACTTACACAACACATAACATATTCCATTCCACAGCAGGATGTGAAAAATCACCACACTCTTTCACTTTTCCCTAAATGGGTAAGTAGCAGCCAGGTCATGCTAATCAAAAGCACTTAATTAAGTGATCATTAGAGGGCATAAGTGCCTCCATGAAAGCAATTTTGGTGGTTTGCTTCTCTAAATGACAACACAAAGTCAAAGAGGGAACATGCCACCATCGGTCTAGGAGGAAAACAAATGCTGCATCTCGTCAATATGAGGATGATTATGAGGTAATTTCCTTCCAATCTGCGGTTATTCTTTCATCAGCAACATTATTAATTAACTGGGAACAGCTGAACTACCTAATCACTTACCCGTGGACATCACAGCAAGTTTACCCTAAATGTAGACTTCTAAGCAGCTTCTGTTTGAAGGTCAACTGTTGCAGATCGTTAGAGTGCAAATAAAGAATAGTGGAAACTGGTGAAAAGGGAAAGGCTTTTCATTTGGGACAGAAAATAGTAGCACAGCTTGTATTTCCAAAGTTGCAAATAAACTACGGATTCTAGAAAACTGTCCAGAGGACAGAAAAAAACAAACATTTCACCAAACACAAGGCATTATACCATTGCACTTGTCTTGCCGTGTTGGCTATAATCAAACAGTCTGAATCCCTAAAGTCTCTGCAAATGTAAGTGCTCTAGTCAAATTTGAGGCCATCTGCCCAGCAGCTTTGACTTAGCTGAAATTAGGTCATGCAACAGGGTAGTTGTCCCAAACACGGCCACAGATCTCCCACTGAATGGCTTGGAAAGAAAACAAACAAGGTGTTGCAAATGACCCACTCAAAGTCCAGTCTTTAATTAATATTCTGAAATTAGACCTATAGAGCGTGGTGCGAACTGATTCTCAGCAACGCTGAAGTACGCCAAGCTAGAATCGCTCCGCAGCCAGCATGTGAGAGGCTGATCAGGTCATGATGATGATGATTTCTTCAAGTTACGGGAAATAAACAGGATCTGTATGATAATCAATCTCAGGATGTCAGTTATTCTTGACATTCTGCAGCTCTGTTTTAGCTCTTTTTTTTTGTTAAATAAATAAAGTGTCAAGTGTTTACCTATTTTTAAACTTAATATATTTAAAATCATTTTTAATATTTCCTTTTTAACATGATTTCATGCTACTGACCATTTCTCATTTGATCATTTCCTCCTCACAGTTTTTCCTTTGGAAGCAGTCTGGGCCAAAGGGACAGTTTTCTGGGAGGCTTTCTATCACTGCAGGTCAGAGCGACCTTGCGTCGGAACACGATAACAAAAAAACATATATGTAATAATATTCACTCGTGACGCTTGAGGGATGTTTTTGGAGAGGCTCTAACGGTGTAAAATATTTTGTGCTAATGCGGATGTAGTCGCGAGCTGACGCACCCTAATTGCTTGTGTGGTTGTTATGTGCCAGAGTGATAAAAAGGTAATAACCACCCAAAGTTATAATTAATTCTCTGCAATTCTGTATTAAAATTAACTTTAATACCCCCGCCTCACAATGCAAACCGGATTTGAAGAGTTATCTTTACACCCAGAGGTTATGTTTAATTCATTGGCCTTTTCAGCCGGCCCAAACTGCATTGTGCCGTCCGCTGGAACACCGTGGGATACGGCGTACTGAAGCCAAAGCAGCTCATTTCCTCCCTGAGTCAGCACGCCTACGAGCCACGCAGCGTGCACAGGCAGATTTGACCAGGTGGTAGGGATGAGGATTATACTCAAACAATGATCTGTGTGCAAAGCACACGCCGTAAAGTGATCATAGGCACGTAAAGAGAAGCACATTGGGGGAAATGTCAGACAGCTTTCGGCTCCTGAAGGGAAGGTTGAGCAGAGCTTTACTTAACAAAAATAACCCTGAGTGAAAGCTATCGTGGTGCTTTCAGAGCATCTCATATATGTTTGTATAGGTACACACAGACCTGTGGGGATAATTACTCTGCTGTGTTCGGCTTTCTAAAGCATCAGTCAAGGTTAATTAATCATACTGTGTGGTGTGATCCCTCATGTAATCTTTTAATAACTGCACTGTGAGTGCAGATTACTGATTTCTCATTGCAACACCATTTGTGTGCCATTTGCCAAGGTAGTGCACAGCAGCACTCTCCAGGGTAAGAATAAAAACATGATGATCAGCTAGATCAGTTAGGAGTGGCTCATTAAATCATATGTATTGCAGCTTTCCTTCGCCCGCATCTTCATTTTTTGATTGGAGTTCAGCTCTCACTGCATTTTATTTCTTAGCTGGACGATCAATAGCTAATTCACTAAAGTCTAAAAATTAGCTGCAACCAAATATACATAAAAATAAAAAATAAAAACACTCATGCAATCAAACACTTTACCATACTGCATAGTAAAGATGAACTGTATGTTTTGCACCTATCCATGCATCAGGCCAGCCTTGTTCATGTCCTTTCCCTGACACTCCCTAGGAGACGAGGCTTGGAGGCATTGACCATTCAATCACCCTCTTTTCACCAGTGCAACTGTAGCACCTTCTTGCAAAAAAAAAAAAAAAACTATCCAACATGAGCAACAAAGCCTGCAACCCCAACCATGCTCACTTCCTGGCATTCAAACTATTTCAAAGTAAAAAAAAAAAGAGGGGATTTTCAAGGTCACTGCACATTTAGGGAAGCTTAAAATAGAGTCAGACGTTGACAAACCGGGGCTCACAGCGACTGTCAGCAGATCCCAGGAGATAGAGAGGAGATGTATTAAGTTCAGCATGAGCCCTTATGTGTTTGTGTATGAATGTAATTACTACCATACATCAAGCCACAGGAGCAACCAGCCTGTGACATACAGCATTTAACACTTGAATTACCAAGTGATGTGTGGCACACTTCCAGCCCCTTTATTGGTTAGGCCTGAGCACTTTACAGTATGAGAATACAGAGACCCACCCAAACACACTCCCTGATTGCACAGAGGGATCACACAATAGCCAATCAACTGCACTGTGATTTGGATTTTGTTATTTATTTATTTTATTTTATTTTATTTTTTTCCTCCAACAAAAGTATGTTGTTACTTTCCCAGTGACTGATGATAGAAATCCGAAATCAGTTTGAGATTCTTCTGCAATCCGGAATAAAAACACAATTTCATTTGCATAACTCAATCAAAGCTATGAAAGGCGAATCAGTGTTGACCACGTTCCTCAGTGCTTCACGCCGCATGACTCTTTACTGCCACCTTGTGGTAAAAACGGCAGTGTAACAAAAAACGGTGAAGAATGGAGATAATCAAGCAGTGAGATCCATTAGAAAACAAATTTATTTAAGATTTGAAAGGCAAGAGATTACAGTAATAAAAATGATAATGGATACAACAGAACTAATTAAGATAGAATGATGCAGTCACACACAAAAAAATGCCTCACAACTTAATTAGTATAAAGTAATATACATGATTCGTTTACGGGATATTTTGCATAAGAAATGTAAAACAATATTTATTAAACAAAAAAGAAAAAACAACAATATAAGGATTAATGTGTACAGTTAGTTTGTAGCTGTGATACAGAATACATAGTTATATACATAATTATTAACCTGGCAGATTTATATGTAAAATAATTTTATTATGTTCATTTAATCAAAAGGTTTCTGACAGTAAAAGAGGCAGACATCCCTATAACAATATAAAAGGAGGATCGATTTTAAAATATTAATTCATGTGTTTTTATATTTAATAAAAAAAACAGCCTGTAAAAGTGATTTGCAATTTCAAAAAACTGTTACAGTAACAAAGACATTCTTATAATTTTTTTTGCATGACCGGATTTTTGGCTTTTTTCTGCTGGTATTTTTAAAATTTACTTTTTGGTGAGGAGCTCCAAGTCTTTAAGATTGGGGGCCTCCCTGCCATCACCCTAATCTTTACCTGTTGGATTTATATCAGGAATCTGGACCTAAAATATTACTCCTCTTATTGAGATTACCCGAATCTGTCAGGAATATAAGATATTGGGTTTAACTGAAATACAATACCGACATACTTATTTTAAAAATATCTTTAGTTTATCTATACATTTTAATAATATGTTTTATATAGTGAAACACATGATTTTCTCTAGCCCTCATATGTGGGACATTCCTGACATGTATGTAGTTCACCCACTCCTTTGGTTAAGTTCAGCAGTCAAGATTTTCTTGCATGAAAATCATACTGATAATTGCCATGACAACCAGGGTAAGATACCTGATATGGTTGTTAAGATAGTTATAATTTCCAAATCTTACGAATATAATAGAAACAAGCACATTTGAATGCTTAAATTTGTTTTCAAGACATTTGACACACATCTGTTTTATTATTAAAGATTTTTTTGAAGACAAAAGGTGTGTGTGTGTGTGTGTGTGTGCGTGTGTGTGTGTGTGTGTGTGTGTGTGTGTGTGTGTGTGTGTGTGTGTGTGTGTGTGTGTGTGTGTGTGTGTGAAATTTATGAAATAACTGCACTTAAGCCTAAAGGTCATGTCAGGAAGTGTCTCACATAGTGACAGGGATGTTGTTATTATTATTATTATTATTATTATTATTATTATTATCATACATATATAGTATATCATATTTATCTATTATAATTAATTTGTTGGTTTTTCAGGGTATGTTGACTCCACGTCAGCATCCTGCAGAAAAAAAAAGAAAGTTAGAAACAACAGCAAAACAAGAAACTTTTAACATTAAAACGTTAATATAAAGATTTCTTGACTTACTGGTGTTGCAGAGGGTCTGCTGACTGGGTCCTGGTTGGAGCTAAGCTCGTTCACAAAAGCCACGTCTTCGGAAAACCTGTTGAAATCTCCATTGGCAGTTCTGGAGATAAACACAAAATGCAACTGAGATTTGAGATGCAGCAAAAATAACAGCAACATGTGGTATTCGGCATTTTTCTAAGCAGCGATAAGAAGTTCAAAAGTTTAAACTAGTCTGCGTGATACTGGCAGGGTGGAGAGAAGCACTTAAATTTCCCTCTTGGAATCTTGAGGAGCAGCAGGGCCAAATCAAGAAGAGAAACATGTGTGGCAGACTAAAAACTGGCACATGTCCTAGGTTTCTCTTTGGTCACACATTTGAAGGTGCGACGACACGGCGAGTGGCAGCCTCACCGCTGATCTGGCAGCAGCGGTTGTTCTTCAGCGCGATGATGAGCAGCAGCCCCTCCGCCATGCAGCTCCCTGATCGCGGCGAGGTGGTCGGCGATTATCATTTATCAGGCAGAAACAGAAACACAACAAGGTGTGAGAACAACAGGTCACTTTGTTTGACCACATCAAAAACGTTTCAGATTTGTTCATCATGGTCGACTATTTTATCTTGTTTTGCTTTTCATTCTGTTTCACACTCTGTTATCTTTTCCCTCTCACACGCAGCTAAACTTATTCCTTTGTGGCTCACTCGCGTTTCTCTGACTGTCGCACTCTGAGCCACAGTGAAATAATAGTTGGACATATTTACATTTTCCAGCATTTATAGATGTTAACTGTGTCTGTTCACTTAAAACATACCTCTTGTTTCCTCTTCCTTTAGTTCCGTTTATTCCTCCTGGCTCCTCGTTCATGTTCCTACAGCTGACACACACAATAGTTATTTTCAGGTTAGGCTGTCGAGCTATAAATAAAGGAATCAATAATAAACACATTATGGTATTTAAAGCGCACCCGTTCGTTGGGTTGTGGTCGGATGGAGTGGTGGTGTCGGGAGATCCGTTGTTTACACTACAATACAGATATTAAACAGAATTTAGCAATGCGTCAAAGGCTTGTTCAGAAGCTGTGCAGGTAAAGCGACACATCAGTTGAAACCGAATTGCAAATGTGACTAATTTTAATAATCCCTTTTGAGTTAAGTGAACCTTTTCAGGAACGGGAATCTGAGGAACTTTGGCATCACCTAAAGAATCGATAGCTTTTAGCAGATTAAAGTCCAGACTCCGTGATGTTTATGAGCTTACTGACACTCTCTGTCAATCCTGACAAACAAGGTAGGAAAAAAGGGGTCAACTGCAAAGGCATCAGTCTAACCTCATAGCACTTTGAATCGTGTCTCGGTCACTTTCACCACATCCACGTGGATCTTTTCCATTCCTGTAATGTCCAGAATAAACATGTAAGTTCCTACCTTCACTGATCTCCTCTGAAAGTAGTTTCCAAGGTCAGCTTACCTGACGTCAGCGTTGTTTTGTCCCTCTACGTCTGCTCCTGGAACCATTGGGAATCCACTTCCTTCTTGGTTTCTAAGAGGAGTTGAAAAGCATTCACATTAACCGAACTAGTAAAGAATAACTTTTGCAAGGGATGTAACTCAATTTAAAGATAGAAATCCCCTTTCTTAAGTACAGTTTACCGATTGTAGTATATTTCTTAAATTTAAACAAAAGTGGTGAAACATGCTAAGAATAAGACTTACTTTTGGAGACACTTGAATATCCCACCTCTGAAAGAGATCACAACATTTTGTTGATTCCTTAAGGAAATTCACCAATCATTTATTACCACAAGGTTGTAAATATATGAATGAGTGAATTCAGTTAGGGCCCATCTCCTCAATTTTTAACGTCGACATTTGGTTTTTATGATCTACAGGTTAAAATGAAAAAAAAAAAAAAAGTCCAACTCCTGCGCCTACTTGTATTTATTCTAAATGTATTTTATGCAGTGAGATCAACACAGCAGCCATTTGGAAGTAATTTTCCCTTGACATCCAGTACAGATGGCAGCGGCGGTGATTCAAGATGGCAGTTCTCAAGGAGAATTCTAATAGAAGTGAGAATGAATTAAGGCCCGAAAGGAAAAAAAAACTGGGAGCAGCAAAGGGTATTTTTCCTCACTGAAACCTGAGCATGGGCATGAAAATAAAACTTAGATATGAAACGCTTTGATATGTTTTGTAATGTTTTGACTGTTTAGTTAAAAACAAAATGACATGACTTCATAATTTGACCTGAAACTGAAATGTTAATTTCTAATAGAATTTGTAATTTATGGCCTTCAGGAGGCTACTACAAGTGTTACATTTGTAATGCTAAGACAATGGAAATACTTGAAAAAATAAAGATCTTCTTTTGTAAAAAAAACAAACAAAAAAACCCCAAAGCTTACTGAATTTACCGATTTAGATATGCAAAAAAGAAATTGACTCACCCCTTATAATTTTTCCAGCAGAAGTATGAGATTAGTCCAATGGCAACAAGTAGGACCACCAGAGTTGCAATCCCTATCGCTGACAGAGAAAGTTAAGGGGCAAAATGTTGAACAGAGCAAAGGAAGAAACACAAAGTCAGATGTTTTGCTTTCACTCACATGTAAGGTTGCTTTGACCCTGGCTTGGTGGGGGAGGACTCACACTAGGATTGCCTGGTGGAAATTTCTCTTCTTGAGAAGCTTAAGAAGTTGTATGTTTATAATTATTTTCCTATAGTAATAGTCTTTCACAGAACTTTGATGTTAATAAAAAGTATTTCTTTGGATCTCACCAGGGATGGATTTGAAATTCACACACTTTTCTCCGGCAAGTTTTTCGAGGTTTTCCTGTAGAAAAATAAACTTAATTTTGAGAGACCTTAGGATACTTACTCCCCATTCTTAAAAACTATGATTAAAAGTAACTTACAGTAAGATGTGTGCATGAAGTCTTAAAATCCCGGCAGTCTTCTGTGATCACTGAATGGTTATCCATTTTCACTACTGGTCGCACAAAGCGAAACACCTGTTCGCGTAGATCAGCAAAACCAAAATTCATCTGTAAAAAAAAAAAAAAAAAAAAACTACTTTCAACTAAGTAATAGAGTAAGTCAGTAAATTTATTCATATAGCACCTGTCATAAATATTAAAATTACAAACTGCTTCACAATGATTCAAGCCTAAAAAGTCTGCAACCTCAGAGCCACATTTTAACCCCTTAACTGTCATCCTCAAAAACATTACAGGTAAGTCAATGGGCCAATGAGGTCATCATGAGAACTTAAGGGTTAAACTGTATTCCATTATATACAAGGAACCCAACCGGGTGTAATTTTCACTTTCTCTTTCAAGAATTGATAAAGATTACAATATTTCTGGCAAAAGTAATATTTAAATCAGAACATGAACTGAAATGGAGCTGAAAGACACACAGACGCACCTTATCGGTTCCTTCAACGAAAATTTCACTTCCTTGTGGGCATTCGTGTTCATATCTAAATCCCTCAGCAACGCGGATTTCAGAACATATTATGGTTTTTAATGAGCATTCTGTAAGAAACCAAATAAATGGTAGAGAGTTTTTATAAGTCATACAGTAAAAAACAGGAAGTAATTTATCCAGATGACGCAGTTGGATTGTATCATCAAACAAACGTTAAACAAATCAAAATCAGGTTAAAAGTAGTTGTTTCTGAAGTTCCAACTCTTACCTGATGCAGTAGTTATGTGTAGGAAACATACAAACAGGATTAGGACAGGGATCTTGTCAAATATTTGGGATATCATATCTGCGCCACAAGACACGGACTCTTCCGCGAACCTCCAAGAACAAGGAAGTGTTATCTAAAAAAAAAAATTCTCTTCCTTGTCTGTTTCAGGTTATACTAGAAAATATAATTATTTTTCTATTCTTGGTCAGCTATGACAGCACAGTTTTACACAGATAGCAGATCACCAAGAAGATGAATCCCAGAAAGAACTTAACTGAAAACTTACACTGGTATGTGTAAAGAGAAGTTTTACGCTGCTGATATTTTGACAGCATGATTTCCTTCCTAATCCTCTTGCTGTTTTACACACCAGACACAAGGGGAGGCCCTTGTCATGTGGGTCAGTGGCATAGAAACAAGGTCAAAGATATAAACCCTGTGGCTGCTTCCATACCTTGTTAAGCAGAAAGGATTGTATATGCTTGTGTTTTATCAGATAGAAGGACAAACCTAAATCAATAATGATTCAGTTGATGTTGTGTTTGTATTTCTACACCCTTCAGGGAAACATGTGTGGTCAGTAGATATTTCTTCCAAAATTTAGGAATGGTTAACTCTTAGTACTCGTTGAGTCCAGTGTCCATTCTTTTTTTCCAGAAACACACCCACAAGTACATGTGCTCACAGCAAAGATAGAGGAGAAGTTGCTATGGTCCAGTACGCTTCACTTAGATTGCATCTTTTCTGGTCCGCTGAGAAAAGACAGAAGACAATCTGTGTGACTCAGTATGGGCTTCTTTCTGTCTCCTTGACAACATGGGCTTCTTCCACTCAGTTCCTCCAGCTTTCTCTTTTGCCTTCTTCTAATAATAATAATAACAAGGACATGTCAGAAACAGGCTTCCAAATGCTAATGCCAAGTGTCCGTCTTACATGGGCATAAATAATTCAAGTGATGAAGGTCAAAGGAATGTGTTCTCCTTTCTTGATGATTTTATCATCATTCAGCAAGAAAAGGTATAAAAACGATGAACACATTAGAACAGTTGTGCATGTAAGGGGAAACCATTTTGGCTCAATGTAATTTGATTTAAGGGTTAGAGGGATGATAAACTTGGTAAATCCCTTAAAGACTGTAAAATATTTCAGCATGAGGTAGAAGGTTATTTTCCATCAGCCTTGATTTATACAAAGAAATCAAATGGAACAATTTAAATCAAAGGATGTTCAGATGAGAGAGTGGCCCAGTCAAAGTCCAAACCTAAATCTAATTTAGAGTCGCTAGCAACACTTGAACATTGATATCATTGATTCAATCTGTTTAAAGTTTGAGCAATTTTACAAAGTGGAATGGGCAAATATTTTGACAAGAAAAGCTCTAGAATAACTAGAGCTCACTCTAGTTATTCTAGAATAATCAGAATTCTAGTTATTTTAGAATAACTTGAATAATCTAGCTACTCTAAAAAGCTATTCTAGCTTTTCTCTAGTTATTCTAGAGAAAAACTCTAGAATAATTAGAGTTTTTCTCAAGATATTTGGGAAAAGCTCTAATTAATTGACCTTTTCTCTGCAAAAATAACTGAGACAAAATACCTGTTACCACAGGTTTTTTGGATGCACTTATAGCCAAAAAAAAAAACCTGAGCTGTGATTGCACCAGAAGGTTAGTCCATTAAGAACTGACCTGTAGGGATGAATCGTAACACACACCACACTTGTCAGATTTCAGTTTTTAAACACCTTCAAAAACTCGATAGTATTTTACTTTTACTTCACAATTATGCACTACTTTGTGTTGGTCACATAAATCCCTTGTAAGATTCACTAATGTTTTGTTTAGTCTTGCTTACATAAATAAGTAAGATTTTATATGCGAGTACTTGATGATTTAGCTCAAACATTTTGAAATCGTTTAAAGTCTCACCCCAAAATGTGGTGTTTACCACTCATCTAAAATATTGCTTCACCACAAATTAAGACAGCCTAACGCTGATAAAACGAAAGCCCAGATCGTAAATAAATGCAACCATGCAGCTCTCAAACCGTCATTTTAGAGTTTAACCAAAAGCATTTGTGATGGAAAAGAGCCGTGCATAGTGTTGCACAAACCCGACGTTGTTTTTATGTTTGACGTGATGAAATGAGTGAGGAAAAGCAAAGTTTTGCAATGCAATATTTGTCTTGAAATCTGGATATTAAAGCTTCCAGCTTCCTTCTGTGAGAAGTTGTGTAAAGCACTGCACCCCAAGTCTGTGTGTGGATGTGTGCATGTTTGTGAATGCAACTGGATGCGTAGTGCAAAGTGCTTTGAATGGTCAGTGAGACTACAAAAGCTCTAAATAAATTAACTTCATTTAGCACTTAGCTTTCAGCGTAAAAACACATTTTCCACTGTGTATCCATACAACTGCTGACCTTTATGTAACAAAATAGCTAAATAGCTTTCATCTCCTTCACTGATACCATTGCTTTACAATATTTGTATATAAAACCAGGGGGGTTAAATAAAACTTGGTAAGTTGGTTCATTTTATAAGTCCTAGGCGATGCATAACTTAATTGTAAAATTAGTAGTTTGCAGGTTGTGAGAGGTTACTGGAAGATTCCCTAAAAACATCTGAAAAATTGTTCCTTGTTGCAGTCTTCTCTTTAGATTAAGGAAACTGTATTACGCTACAATTTCCAGAGCTGTTTCAGCTTGCACAGTAAAACTAACATTAAATCTGTGTTTCACATATTCAACCATCTCTCAAAACTTCAAAGTGACAAAACTGGGATTTGGAGTGGGTTTTTTTTTGGCAGTTGGGGAGATAAAGCTAAATGGCAACGAATGGACGTTTGTCATTCTGCGCACCAGACCAACGGAGCTTAGTGAAATGCAAATCGTGCTGGGATGGCTGCAGAACTCCAGTCTCTCCAGTTGGCTCATTAGGAAACCTAAAACCCCCGATGTTAACAGTTTGAGATCACAAAAGGACGTCTACCCACTGCCAGCAGAGAAAAGCATGCCAACACCAACACACACTGACATTTTTGTTCATCTGCACCCACAAAACTGAACATGTAAATCACCAAAGTTGGGCCTGTTTTAATTTCACGGGTGCTCGAGTAGAAGCTCTTGAGGACTTATTGTAAATCGAGGTGTTTCTCAGAGTATTATGGCCCTGAACCCATCCGCATTTTCTGCTGTTCACAAATCTTAAAGTTCTTTCGAAACCACAGCTCCCTTATATAGAGCCTGCTTCATCTGAGCGCAGCAACTTGATCCCCCTGTGAATTTCCTATAAAAAGAAAGCTAATAAACAAAAGCGAGTCTCTTCCAAAAGCTAAATATTAAAATTTCTGACAGATGTTTGCAGCCATCTACCTGAGAGAATGTATATGAACGTTCAAACAGAAAGCTTCAGTGAGGCTTCATTAAGCTTTTACGGCTCTGTCACAGCACAGTACAGCTTGATGCACAACAGCTCCAGTTCACATGGTGCTGAGGTGCACATTGTGCAACTTGGATGGCTTTTATTACTATAATCTGTTTTCCAGCTCCATCTCCTGAGAGGGATCTCTGTCAGAAAACAAAGCTCTCCGTTTGAAACATGGCCTCAAATTCAACTTCTGTTTTTATCTGTGTACTTCATCTCTCTTCTGGCTCCTCTCCCAATTTCTCTCCCACTCCACTTTGTCTTCTCTTTGCTCTCTTTTTCCCTGTGTGTTTCTCCTTTCTGCTCTCTTCACTGTTTTCCCTCCTGATGTTCCAAATCCCAGCACACGGCCGGGTAAAACCAGGTCCAGCGTGTCTTGTTACAGCAACCCTTCCTCTCCGATTAAACCATGCTTTGTGAAGGATAATACCCAAGAAACAATGAGTTTCTTTTTGACAAACTCCCTTGTGTTCTTCCCTGTGCCTCATATGTGGAGCGAATGCTGCATGCTCATACCTATGCGACAGCTCACACAACACAACCGATTCACACAAACAGCCGCTTTTACAAGCAGTAGCATGTGCTTCGCTGTTGGTGTGCTCCTGAGAAAGTATGCAAGAAATTCAAATCAAATTACCCAACTGGCTGATTTTGTTTATGAGGTTGCTCCTTGCATGCAATGTTCTCTCTGTTTTGCAACAGAGTCCTGAGAAAAGCGTGACGGGCGTCCGGCTGGACGAAGAGTTGCGGTGGAGAATGTAAGGCTTAAGCGCGTCTGTCAGCGTCATGTGTTGTTATGGCAGCCCCGGCGTAGCTGTTCACACTTGAACGCATCATTTTAAATAAACAAAAAAGTCTTAAAGCTGACTGATGTGTGGAACAGTCACCTGCAAAACCAACAAAGGGAGAAAGCAGGAAACACAACAGCAGCGTTCAGGCTACTTCTTCTGAGTCCAACCAAAAGGTCGGCAGGTGATTTTCACAGCAGACCTTCTTATGTGTAGCAAGAACACACAGGTGAGTTGGTTAATGTCTTCAATGGAAGCGTACACTTTTGGGTGTCTAGGTTTCAGGACAGGGCCGACAGTTTCATGTAATTCCTAACACCTATCAGGCCCCTGTAAGCAACACTAATTTGCAACAAACTTGAGCCAATTAGTCAGGAGCATCGTTGGAGTGTGCTGTTTTTTCCCCCCCCCCACAACTGCTCTGTGTCTAGACAGGTAACCAGGTATGTGGTTCCCTTCTCCCTGCCAGTGCCATCATTCTTCTAGATTTTCAACTGCCATGATCATTACCTGTCAACAAAACCAACGTAAAGGATAATTAAAGGGCAGACACAAAGAGCGAGTTGTTGAGGATTCACTTGTCACGACTACCATCGATCTTTTATAAACAGGGTGCTGACAGAGTTGGTGTCTTACATAACCAAAGCAAAGGGAATATAATTTACTCTAAAGAAACACTAAGAGACAAATAACGCAAGAGACAAGGATGAAAATAGATACTGTTATTTGACAACTTCACTGGGAGGGGGGGATTGTAAATAATGCTGCTAAATACTTCGTATAATTTTGCTAATAAGAAGTAACAGTTTTCTGCTGTGTCCGTTCTCATTGAAGTATTTAAGATTAGCTAAAAGCACATTTACATGCACATTAAATACACATCATGGAATACAAAATGTGCCAGATTCCTTTAATGAACAGCTTCATGAGTAAAACAAATGTTTATTTGTGGCAGTCTGGCATTTATGGCTGCACACCTCAAGGTTTTCAGAATACAAAATCCTGGTTGCAAGCAAAAATATTATGTGTGGTGGATAACTCACGCTGCACACCACTCTGAACAAAACGTCCTCACAGTGAAACATGGTGATGGCAGCAGCATGCTGGGGGAATTCTTCACAAGACACAGGGAAGAGTCAGAGTTGGTGGGAAGACGAATGGAGTTAAATACGAGATTAAGCTAAATATGAGACTAAACAGTTAGAGCTGCAGTTTAAAGTCAGAAATGGCCCAGTCAAAGTCCAGACTAAAATCCAATTGACAATGTGTGACCAGATATTCAAACGAATGTTCTTCCATCCAAAGTGATGGAGGGCAATGCTGTAGCCGTAAGGCTACTTTGTGTTATCCTGCAAAATTCAAAGAAAAGACCCTAAAGTTTTTGCTTCCAATGTTACAAATTGAGAAAAAAAAAGTTCAAGGTAAACATTTTGCAGGGATTTGTATCTGAAGACTCCTTATAAACAAACGTCATGGTCTTAACGTATCCTGTAGGTTTTGCACAAACTGTTGATTCTTTGAGCTCTGCATTGGCAGTCAAAGCAACTCCTCAGGCCCAACATGTGTGCAGCATACACACTCCAGCTTTTTAATTGATAAGTTGTGTGTTCTCTTGTTTCCCCGGCATGGGCTAACACACTGCCTGAGTGTCCTGTCACTATTATATTACCACCACGCGTGAAACAGTGGGCTGCAGGAGGTTCAGCTTGTTGACCTTGGAACCCAGGATACAGCTCCCACCTCACACGTCTTGACTGATGTTTTCATTCCAAAGATGTTTTTATTTTTTATTTTTTCATTCCAGCCTTCTGTCAGCAAGATGTAGGTTATGCCTCAACGCACAGTAAATATCTCTTATTTGGCTTTGCCTGCATGACAAGAACAAAACGGTCTGGTATCTCTACTGACAACGTCTCTTGTTTATTTCCTGATAAATAAACTTGTTTTACTCACAACGCCATGTTAAAGTCCACAGGACTTGCCATGATTATGAGTCACAACTTTATATGTCAGGTTTATAATTTCTTGGAAAGGTTTCTGAACGTGAACAGTATTTATATTGTTTCGTGGTTAACAGGGCGAGCAGGTTGGGAGGGAATGGTTCGTTTTCTATTTAGACAAGGCGCAGGTAAGTAAGCTCAAGCTGCGCTAAACCCCTCAGCTTGACGCTAAAAGAAACACACTGTGTTGTGAGCTCTTATCAGACAAACCTAATGCAACCTTTTCAACACATTAATCCTTCCAAAGGTGAATGCATGACATTAAAAAGATCATAGTTATGTGAATATGATTTATGTAGCATCGAATATGCCAGAAGAAAGCAACTTTTTACAACCACCCAACAACACATCAGCACCATCATTTATATTTTAAGAAAACTTAAAATTTATTGTTTAACAGGCACTGACTTGTTATCACCTTGTTAGTCTGTTTGTGTGAGTTCCAGATGGCAAAGTGTTCAACTGGTGACACTTTCCTGCAGCAGGAAGCTGAACAATGGCAGTTCTAAGCATTTTGGCAGATGGTTGCGTCTCTTTGGTCATATTTTGTAAACATGTACGACACAATCTAACAACTTAACAGATGTGTTCTAAAGAAAGGCGCGGTTCAGCCTGTTATTGCAACTTATGACATATTTAAATCTGTCCTGCAGTGTACTTTTTAAGCGGCTGAAGCATTGCAGCTAGCAGCAGTATTTCCATTTGTGTAGTGATGCTGTCTGCAGACAGCTCAACACTGTTACGGTCACACCTAAGATGACACTGCAAATTAGGCTTAATGGCAAAATACACAAACTAACTTCTTTCTAAATCAAGCAAGAGCAGCTTAAATAGCTCAGCACATCCAAAATTACTCATGCTTCAAAGTCGTTTCTCCAAAACAAACACAAACTGCCATGTTTAATTATTACTGTAGTCTCAGAATTATTCAACTGCTTCAAACCAAATACTTTTAGTAACAGAGAACTTTTCTGAGCTTATGACCTGCTCCACACATGATTCATAGCCTGAAACCAGCTACTGGCGGTAATATAAGGAATATTAACTTATTCCTCATGAGTAAAGACCTCTGATTCATTGACATACTTTGATTTGTGTGCCACAAACGCTACTTTAGAAATGTCACCGATTCGCTAAACTTCAAGCACAATGACTAATCTGGAGTTTTCCGGGACTTCAGCTAAGCCTTGATGGACTTTCTGTCCTGTTTGGAGATCCAGGGATGCTCGAGTTTCTGCTTTCCACAGTTCCATGATATTCTATCCAAGGATTTCCTGAAACTTGACTGAATCCAGCTTGTTCCCTGCGTAACGCATTGTGGCTACACAGCGGCTACAAAACCAGCTTCATCAGAGCGCCT
Source organism: Poecilia mexicana (assembly GCF_051168715.1). Lineage (NCBI taxonomy): Eukaryota > Metazoa > Chordata > Actinopteri > Cyprinodontiformes > Poeciliidae > Poecilia > Poecilia mexicana. The sequence continues at coordinate 18,344,184 of NW_028263377.1, read as the reverse complement.
GTTGAAAGAACCCGATGGAGATGCAAAACAGAGCATGCCACAGCCACCTTGGAGACGGGGGAGGAAGTAAACTGTGGCCTGTAACTTAAAAAAAGAGGTGCAAAATTGTATGTTTCCTGCTTTTTTACAATAGGGAAGTGTGACGTGCTTTGGTTTTCAGCCCCTTTACTCTCATACCCCTTAAAAACTGAAGCTGTTCTGTGACAGTAACAGTGTCAGTAAGACGTGGCCCCTGACGTTGTCATCCACTCGTGAGCAGCTTAAGAAAACCTTGAGGTTAAGCTTCAGGTTTAGCTTTAAGAATCAGATGTGGTGCTTCTTAATCTCAACAGAATGACATAATTGATCAGTTGCAGCTTTGGAAACCAATGTAACCTGTGCCAGCCCGACCCCGGCTTCTGAAAATGAACCAGTACCCAAATCCTCATTGATTTGTGGAAGACACTAAGTGGTAGATGTGTGCTGATAAATGTGAGGTGAAGCAGCCTGCATTTTACACAAGTGAGTTAAACCAAAATGTCTTGTGTCTCCATGTTTTGTCTGGTTTTGCGGGCAATATCCCCAATGTCCTGTTGGTTGTAATGGGGGGGTGGGAGGGTCTCTTTCAACACCATGAGCCCAGAGTAATCTGCAATTTTAATCTACACCTAGGAAGTACTTTCTGAAGTTACATACTTTCCTAAAAACGTTGCTATCACTCTGGAACATGGTGGTGGATGCATCATTCTGTGGGGATGATTCTCTTTAGTGGATTTAGCAATCAGGTAAAATTGTTTGAAAACCCTGAATCCTTTTCACAATTTGTCTTTCATATAAAATTCCAGTAAAACACAGAATTATAACATAAAAATGCGAAAAAATTTCTAAACTGCATTAATACAGTACTGTATAAGTCCCCGTTTATTTACAAGTTTATAATAAATAAATGAGTTAAATCTCTCCAAATAAATAAATAATGATATTTTTCTTTTGTCACAAGGTTAGCATTTTGACTTCCTGAAGTGATCTTTCATCTTTCTCTTTCTCTTTGAGTCAGCACATCCTAACCCCTAATAATCAGAGACAAGGGAAGAAGAATTGTTGAAATCCTGGGTCACAAACTTGTCTTAGGACACAAATTACCCCTGTCCAGTCCTAATAGCTGCCGTTAATGCGCTTTCTGACTGTCAGTACTTTGGGAGATTTAAAATACACCAACAGCGAAGAGCCAGAACTTGGGCGTGCTTAAAAAGCCTTTAATCCGTTTTAATTCTATTAAGCATTGGACTACAGCTGGACGAGAGGCCAGCATACCTCCAGTGGCTAAGTCGCCAGTGGCTTGAATACACAAAGTGAAAAGCTGCTACTTTATGAAGGACAAATACATCTATTATTAGTTGTGGTAAGCTAAGATTTGTTGCAGTGTGTGTGTGTGTGTATGTGCGTGTGCACTCTGTCAAACTGTGTGGAAAACTGTATGTAGATAATCTGCAAATTCCTCAGCGTTATCTTTCTTAGACAAAAAGCATCTCACATCCAGGTGTTCCCGTCGTCCTCAGACATGCAGATGTGGCGGTGAGCTACGTGCCTTTCCCCCAAAACTTATCTGCGCTGATCTCAATCAGCTCCAGAGTCCGACTCGGTATTTCTGCGTCTGTGCCGCTTCGCGCGGTTCTAATCTTATCGAGGAATTCCCCAAAGGTGTTGTATAAGGAGGCAGCTTTAATTTTATTTTACAGCGAAGCATGCAGAAATAAATGTCTTTCACCTGTGGAGATTAGAGTTCAAATAGAACCCCCCCCCCCCCCCTCGCCCCCACCTCCTCATTTTAAATGACCACAATGGAAGGCCACTGCTCTTGTGTGCACAATCAGAGCGGAGCAAATAGCGAGACCCTTCTGACTCGACCTCGGTAATCTAAACATGGGAGAATCTGCCCCTGCTTGTTGATTCCCATTTGTTTTGAGACGGGCCACGGGGTTTTGAGCAAGACGCCTGCCACTCACAGAGCAAACGAGACGTCTGACAGGGTGTGTGAGCTATGTGCCTATGTGGAGCCTTCGTCTCACTCTGCTCATTCACACACACAATAACAGGCAGAGAAAGAGAGAGAGGCGGACGCAGAAAGACGGGTACCTGTCACACAAGCATGGGCATATGCACAAGGAATGAGACGTGTCACCGTAGTAACAACATTATGAAAGAAAACAGCTATGATCACATTCTTACCCTGTGAACTCAGCAGCTCCCCACCTGATCTGCAAGGCCTTGCAAAACTATTCAGACAAACAAACCCAGCTCTATGTTCATCGCCCTAAACACACACACAATCATCCACTATACCTTTGGTTAGTCTCACATACTGTCTCAATAAAAAGCACAGGGCCTTTTGGGATGCGCTGTATACTTCCATCTGTTCTGCCACACGCTCCAGGACTTTTTCCCGTCATTACTGGTTCACCCTTAGTTTAGCGTTACACTCACAGGGCCATTACCGGGGCCCTCCTTCCTCCTCTTTTTGCTCTCTTTGTTTGATCTGGGCTGCTTTTTATTCTCCCCCAGTATGCTTGGAAGTGAACTGGAGAGAGAAAGTGGTGAGGGGGGAGAAAAAAAAGAAAGAAATGAAAGAAAATGCCTCAAACGTCCTAACCTGTGTCGCGCTAAGCATCTCCATGGTAGCATGACCCCCCCTGAAACAGCCCATCGTGCTCCACTGCACTTTAAAAGAAGTGCAGGGAAGGGGCAGAGCAAGGAAGGGTGTGAAGGAAAGAGAGGGAGTCCAGATAAAGAAAACTGCAAACAGAAGTGGAGAACAAGGCTCTAAACTTAACACATGGCTATATCGCTTATCACTTCTGCTTTTATGTTTTGTTCCCCAAAACATGAAAGCAGCTTCCTGCACGGAAGTAATTTAAAAGCTGTTTACTGACTAATTTGCATCAGTCAGTAAACAGCTTTTAAGATGATTAAATAAATGATTGAAACCAGTTATGCTCAAGAAAACCAAGAGAGCCTCCACCGGGCAAGTATTGTTGAAGTTTGAACAACTCAACGAGACATCAACCAAACCAGAAAAATGTCAATAACCAAAACTATTTTTATAAATAAGAAAAATAAATATTATTTACACAGCAGCAAATATTGCTCAGATCATTTCTATGTGGGGTTTGAATGTTCTTCTCTCTCTGGATATGAGATTTTTTATTAACTGTAAGCAATCGTTAACATCAACAGAAATCCTTCAGATATTTTCCCTTTGTGACTAATAAATTTACACACATGAAGATTTATTTCACTTTTAAACTGATGAATTGCAGAAATCAATCATGTTTTCTAATATATTTTCAATTATTACACCACATGAATGAAGCAGCAGTGACAATACAAATAGACTTAAAACTGCAAAATTGCTGCAACTTTCCAAACTAAACCTTGATAAACATTCTTTTATTCATTGTCTTGTTTTTAATCTCTGTAAACCTGTCTATATGAAATGTTTTTGTAAATAAGGTTGATTTAAATTTGTTTTTCTGTCATATTAACTGGTTTTCTTGCTAACAGTGTTTTTTGTTTGTTTTGAAAAGGATTCTGATTTGCTGTTTCTGATTGGCCCATTGTATTTTGCCTAACACCGTATTTTGCAACAATACAGCAGGCAGACATGGGAAAGAAAATCGTGCTTCACATTTCCTTCTTCCAAAAATAACAGACAGCAGGAAAAGTTGAAAACTGTTGACATTCACTTTAATGGTTTGGTTGGGATTTTTTTCCTTTTTTTTTTTTTTTTTTTTTGAGTACAGTGGTTATTTCTGCCTGTGCGGCATTCACAGATATAGACATAAACAAATAACAATAACTGGGAACGCAACACGTATAGCTTTGTGATAATAACTGTGGCTCAGTCTAGTTGTTACAAAAGGCACGAGAGCGACACTCTGCACCTGTACATACACTTACACAAACAAGTAAAATCTGTCCAAGACTCGGAACTAATACTTTTAAAATTCTGTGTGGTTCATAAAATGACAGCTATTTACATACAGTTTGCACAAATAGAATCTTAAGACAAAATCATAGTATGAGTTTGAAGTTAAGAATAATAAACACTGATTATTCAGTTGTAATAAAACATTTAACATAGATTATAATTAGAAGGTTATCTACGGTCAAGTGCTATTAATTTTGATATACAGGAGAGCAACGTCTCCTGCCTCAGTGGCATAAATCAAGGTGCAGCTTAGAGATTGGAGTCCGGGGGCAAAAGCCAGAGGTTACAAAAAATTCAGTCAAGCCTCCACCTTCTGAGAAAAGTGGTTAGTACAAAAAAAGTGGTGTTGCAGAAGAAGAGCCAAAACCAACTCGGCTACTTCTACGAGAACGATAACATTGTATTGTATTGTACTGTATTGCAAACACACTGGGAATTGTTTTAGTCGAGGTGATGCCAGGCAGCCTGAGGTGGAAAGTGGCCCATCGTAGCACCGGAGGTAAAGATGGTCCCACACTTAAGCAAGTGCTCGTTGGTCATCTCTGCTAGTTCTGCTGACTTGTGCAAAGCGCTCTTCACATCTGAAGTGGTGCGGTGCTCTACGTTCAAAGCTGCTGGTCGATATTTTCCCAGTTGAACAGAGAAGCATAAAAATAAAGAGGAGGCTGGTATTTTCCCATGGATCACTCGTGATCAAAGAGTGATTAGGTGTGCTCTGAAAGCCAATGCAAACTCTAAAACCCTCCTCATTTTTGGAAAAAAACAACAAAAAAAAGATTTAAAAAAAAACAAAAAACGTTTAACATTAGCAGCTTATAAAATCATGATGTGGAATATGTATATATCTTATATTCATATAAAAAAATATCTGAAATATTGATTCTTTTCACTGGGCAGGTTTTACGTACCGCCGTATGAGCCTGTTGAATTTCACGGGTGTGTGAACGTGTTACATGAAAGTACGTCAGCATGTGAATGAGTATGTCAAGATGTATAAGCTTGCGTTAGATTGTGCTCTATCACATCCTTGTCTTGAAATGATTCCCTTACTTTATATACTAATGTTTCTCTTTTCAACATCTGTTGCTCTTGCTTTATTGCAGTCCATCCCCTCTTGTTTGTCTCCTGACACCACCTGCTAGCAAACCGTTTGCTGGCTGGACAGTGGACTCTCTAGGCACACGCTTGTTGGAGACATGTCTGAACGGGTGCAGGGCTTGAACATGGACGAGATGTGAAAAGCCTGCAGGCAAGAGAACCAAAAAAAAGAAAGAAAAAGAAGCGCGTCAGGAGATATACACAAACCCCACATGAGAGAGCAGAGTGAGGCGGTGGAACGAGACTACTGTTCAACCTAACTCCTCGAAAGGAAACAGAAATTCATCCTGCAAGGAGGAAAGTCTGAACATACCACCCAGTATGCAGTGAGTCCCCCTTGTATGAAGCCGGTGAGGACATCAGTGGGGTGGTGGCGGTAGTCGGAGATGCGACTCAGGCCTGTGTAGATGGCCAGCATCACTAAGAGGAACTGCACCAGCGGACGCAATAATCGAGCTCCTCGCCACGACAGCCTAGCCTGCAGGTAGAACTGCAAAAAAAAAAAAAAAGAAGAAGATAAATACTGTTATTATACAATCACCACACTATTAATATATGCTTGTGTGCTAATGCATGCCCCAAACACATAAAACTGTGATTATGTTTAATGACTAAAGTTCTGCAAAAGGAGACAAAGTGCTTTAAGTGAAAGATGAGCATCCGCTCCATCTGCAACCCAGAGGGAAAACAGAAACTTGGCGTGACGCCATAAACAGTTCTTATGCCGTGTCCCATCCCTACGTTCATCAACCATATCGGCGCTGAAGGGAAAATAGAAATTTGCAGATTCCAAATATATTTAAGTGCGATGTTGAGGAAGGAAGAGCTTTATAAAGTTATCTGTGGTCTGTCTGGGCTTATCAGACAACAGGGCCCACATTCCTCCAGGAAAGTCGACCTTCGTTGGGTTTTTCTCAACTTCCCACTGTGAGCAGGTGTTACTCCCACAGCTTTGTGCACAAGCAGCTGGCTGCAGTCCGAGAGGCATGTACCTACAGGCCTGAGTCGTCTACACATTATTGAAACATTAGGAAGAAGCAAGCCAATGTGCAAAGCTGTCTGTCGATCTGAACACCTCTTATTATTCTTTTTATTTCCTGTTGTTTCTCTTTTCCAGTAGTCCTGTTACAGCTATCAGCTTCATCACCTTGTAATGGATATGTATGCAGTATAACTGTCAAATTCACGAGAAAATTTATATAGATCTTTACTTTTTATATATATATATATACACAGCCTTCCAGAAACAATACTTTTTTCTATATCTTTTATAAAACAATGTATGCACCTCCACTTCTTCTCCCATGATGGAAATAGGGTTTGATCTAACCCTGTTTCTCCTGAAGCCTACAATCATATCCTTGGTTTTGTTCACGTTCAAGATGAGATGACTGTTCCCACACTATGTCACAAAGCGGTCCAGCAGTTTTCTGGACTCAACTTCTTGTCCATGTCTGACACACCCGACGGCTACAGAATCAGAAGTATTTCTGAAGATGACAAGAGTTGGACTTGTGCTGGAAGCATGAAGTGTAGAGAGTGAAAAGGAACGACGAGGATACTGTCCCCTGTGGTGCGCCTGTGTTTCTGACCACCTGGTTAGACACACTGTCCTTCAGTCTCACAAACTGTGGTCTGTTTGTCAGGTAGTCATTGACGGCCTCCACCTGTGTCCTCTGAAGTTTCTGATGAAGCACATCAGGTTGAACTCAGTTAAATGCACTGGAGAAATTAAAGAACGTGATTTTTCACAGTGTTGCCTCCTATTCCCAGGTGACAGTGGGTTTGTTGAAGCAGATGAATGATGGCAACTCCAACTCCACGGCAATAAGCAAACTGCAGGGGGGGGTCCTGAAATGTCTTGTCTGCTTACTCAGGTGGGCCAACCGGAGTCTCTCCAGCACTTTCATGATGTGGGATGTCAGTGCGACTGATGAATGATGGGTGAGTTTTCTTCTGTACTGCAACAAGACAGGACGTCTTCCACAACTCTGGAACCTTCTTCTGGATCAAGCTAAGGTTGAAGAGGTGTTGCAGAATAACACAGAGCTGCTCTGGCCTTCAGGACTCTCAATAATTCCCCTGAAGAATATTTTTCTTCTGCTCAGTAGCTCCTTCAGGCTGGTCACTCTTCGTCTCTACTTAGCCAGAAAGAAATGTTGAAAACTTTACTTTTCTAGGCCCCTTTTAAAGAAAAAGTCGTTGAAAGTCAGACTTGGTTAGACCATTTGAACCAAACCACTTTTCAACCACATTTAGACATCAATAGACTTCTTTATGTGAAAGTAATTTTCAACTTTAATTTCTCAGCCACAGTTATGGGTTGTTTGGATGGAAGAAAATGTTTTTTTTATTATTTCAGGGCGACTTCTAAAGGTAGTTGGTAGCACTGGGTTTTATTTAGGCCTATCAAATGATTTTACTGGTAAGAAATAAAAAAAAAAAAAGAAAAACAAATTTTTTTTTTTTTTTTTTTGCCCACGTCATACATAGACCAACATAAAGATCACATAAAATCCCAGTTAGACACACTGAAGCTTTCTTTTCCAGCGGCATAAAGCAAATGAATGAAACATAAGAGAGGCTACTTTGTGCATGGAAATATTTAGGTCATCTGAAATGATCAATTATGGATTAATTATGGGTAATACACAAGGAATGTGGACACTGTATGGATGATGACAGGCTTTTGTCTCCCTCTAACTGTCACTTCTCTCTCACAAAGCAGCCATGAGCGCTGGGCAGTGCATTCAAAGGGAGAGAGATGAAGAGTTGGAGGGAGGGGGTCGGAGGAGGGGGTTTAGAGGGTGTCTATTGCTGAAAGAAGCCTGTCGATCTCTCAGCAGGCACTTTCAGCCCTCCACCCCCTCTGCTAAATGAGAACCACAACAAGGCCTCCTCTGTTTGTGGAGTCTCTTCATCTATTCATGCTCCCAGTGGAAAACAGCCTCCCTCGTTCTCCAGCCCCCACCATCTCTCTCCGTCTCTCCAGCTCTTTCGATCTGAGGCAGGATGCATGTTGGGAGCTGCCGCTCTCAAACATCCCCTCCTTCACAATCAGGAGTTGATGTATTAAACAGCACATGCCTGTCGGTGTTTGTTCATCTGTGTTGAGATGATTCATGAATACTCGCAAATTTGGTTCTCTAGCCTCAATGGATCAGTACTTCAAAGTTTTATTTCGCTAAAGAGAAAGTTGGAGCTGCAGCACTTGGGAGGAAAAAAAAACTCCTTTAGTAATTGCAGCATATATGCTCGTAAGTGAAAGTGAAGGTCGTGTTTGTGATTAGCTTCTTGGAAAATGTGTCTGTAAAGCACTTACTGCCAGATAGAGCATGGTGTACATGGCAAAGGAAGCGTGCCCGGAAAAAAAGGACTTCCTGAAAGAGAAGATTAATAAAAGATGTCACATGTTACACATTAACTGCTTGAGTTAACCAACACCATGACCCACCCTTGGTTAGCACTTTATCACTGAGCACAAAGAAAATAAAGAAGAAACATAGACACACACCTTGCCTCTACCACCAGCTTGTCATGGCGTGGATTGCATTTGACCTGACTGACGTAGCTGCCACGAGTGCAGTTAATGGATTCGTATGTGATGTTACACACAGAGAGGAAGTTCGGCCGCAGGCGCCCCACACTGAGCTTGGCCATGTTTGTGAGAGACTGCCCCACACAACAGCCAAACAGGAAGCTTCCCAGTTCCTTGTACAGGCACGACACGTAGTGGTTTCTAACAAAAGCTCGTGAGAGCACGCCTCGAAAGCGCACACGGTAGCACTCTCCCAGAGCAATCTGGAACAGAAACAGCAGAAATTGGTTTGTTAATGTCACGCCGGACAAGTGGGTGGAAAAAAAAACATGAGGAACTTATATATGCGCGGCCTTACTGTTAAGCCGGTGATGGCGATGCCGCCTGCGATGAGCAGGGTGTCGGGGATGGCCTCCGTCTCCAGGTATGGATAGGTGATGCTGTCGTCTCCGCAGAAAAAGCCTCGTTCATACGGAGTCACTGCCTTCAATTCACATGCAAAAAATGGGATGGAAGCTGATGAGAGAAGAAAAATTAAAAAAGGGTGAGGATCGCGAAGCAGACAAAAACAAAAGATGACTTGATGAATGTCTGAGTTGTGGTTTGTGAGTAAAGGATCACAGAGACAAAAAGAAAGAGAGAGGGGGAGAGAGGGGAGGGGGGGCAGCCTTATGCAGACACAATTCTGTTGGCAGCATAAAAGGCTGGCTTTCTCCTGACTTCTGTCATGAGATACAGGTAAAGTAAGGAGCGATATCATGTATCAGGCATTTGGGTACACAATCTGGTGAAAGACATTCCACTCATAGCCTCATCAACCTGGATGCAGCTATTGGGAGCAGGAAGAAGGAAGAGGACTGACAGACAAAGACTCGGAAAAACGAGCATGGCACTGGTTCAGAAGAAGTGGAAAATCCAAAAGAGGAAGGAGGAAGAGGGCATTACAGAGCACAGTAACAAAAACCGGAGAACTTCAGAGAGCAAAAAAGAACAATGAATTCACTCTTCAAAGAGATCTAATTTTAAACCAGTAATGAGTAATCATCTAACCTGACTTTTCAGCCTGGTAAATGATTATCAAAACGGAGGTCAAAGTCTAACTTTTGCAAAACAGACAGCCCAGTCAGACGGTGAAAGTTAAAAGTTGTGCAACGCTTCAGTGATAAGAGCGGCAATGCTGTTTCAGTACGCCACGCCATCCACCAAAACACTAAAAAACTAATGAATGCACTTTTAAACTAATAGCCAATAACCTTGTAAAGGCTTACCCAGAATCCTCCATTTCTTTATCCCATGTCCCCCCGTTCCCCTGTGGAATGCAGTGAGAACATGGGACTAATCATTAACCTCTGCCTCTCCTTCTCATCCCAGGCCTGCTCGCTGGTTGGAACGCGCCCAGGCCAAAAGCGCTGCTCCTGCCAGGGAATCTTTCAGACTACGTGACTTTGTAGTGCACAGGATATACACTTTAAATCCGGGCAAGAGAAACAACAAGCAAACACACCCTCCAACACACAAACAGCGGTCTGAAAACACGCATCTAAGGTTTAAATATAATCCGTTTAGCCATTGTCAGGTATTGTATTGTCTTCATTCAGCCCTTTCACGTCAATTCAACAGCACTCTCACTGTACAGATAAACAGTTGCCATGGCAATTATCTTCTTCTGCCACTTAAAATTCGGAATACTCCTGAGACTAAACTCTCATATTGCACGATAACGTGATTTACAAAGGTCTGCTACAGTCAAGATTAACTGGTTGAACTCTGTTCAAAGTCAAGTTGCCCTTACAGAAAGACAAAACAGAGCCATGTTTAGGAAGTTTAGCATGGAAGCAGAGAGGAAAACCCACAACAGACAGATAGCAGGGGCCATGACGCCAACAAAGAGAGGGAGACAGATAGGAGGCACCTCTCATCTGACCCCAATCTCTCACTCATCTCATTCAGTCACCACATGCATACACACACCCATACACCTCCCACAGGTATCCTTTCATCATTTATGTTCAGCTTTTGTTTTGACCTCTTTGATTTTAAATCATGTAAAGCGGGTGAAAACACTAGGCTTTAACCGTAAATTGATATGCATGTACTTTATTCCATATTTAGAAATCCTATAAATCTTGAGAGGCAGAGCTGCTTAAAATGTGTAGCGACCACAGAGGTTTCGCAACCCTGACAGACCACACAGAAAAATCTTCCTAATGTTCGGCAAACAACTTGGACTTCTTCACATTTTATGCCGCAACCACCAACCTTGGTGTTGTGTGACAGATCAACTCAAATTAATCCATAACTGTTAATTGGAAGGAAAATGATAAATGACCTCAAGATGTTTTTAACAATTAATAATCTGAAAAGCTTGCAATAATATTCTACCTATAATTCTACCTAATAATTTTCAAGTATTGCAAAAGATTCTTAATTTGATTTCGGTCTCAGCTCATGGGTTTCGTCTGGGCCGTTCTAATACACGAACATGCTTTGATCAAAGTCCTTTGTGGCTCTGACTGGATGTTTGATGTTGTCCTGCCTGACGGTGAACCTGCAGCCCAGTCTCAAGTCTGCCACAGCTTTCTTCCAGTGTTTTAACTCAATTCAACTCTGATCAAATTCTCTGTCCCCTCAGCAGAAGGGTATCCCAAGAGCACGATGCTGCCACCAGGTATTACCAAAGGGATTGTGGGATTCAGGTTATGCGCTGTGTTAAGTTAAGCAACAAAGTAACAAAACCTAATGTAAAAAACATTCATGAACTTGTTTTTCAGGCAATGTATCCTAAGAGGTATTAGCGTAACAGAAAATGTTATATTAAATAGCAGACTCCTAATTATTGGAAACTGAAACAGGAAATTGTTTGAGGAAGGGTGTCCTGCTTGCTTTTTGCTATTGGAAATTTATATTTAATTCAGACATTTCAGTGTGTGTTTCTCCGTTGCAGTCAGTTTAATCTACAACAGTCTAGCTTAAGACTGGATGCCAACAGTAATTTGTATCCCCCAACAGTTCACAACAATTTGCTATGCTGCTAAGAACGTTTTAAACGATATTTGGGAACAGGATTTGTCCTCTTAGATAGTCACCATTTGAACATAACCGACGTATGTTAAGCATAACTGAGGCAGTTTTGTGACAAACAGAGACACAGGCTTTTTGCTCGTCCATGAAATCCATTAGCATCCCCTTTCGGACGCCTCATCGGGTTTTACGATAGAGCCAGTCCTTTTTCAGCAATCAATATGTTGCTGCATTGACAGAGAGATAATGGATAGGCCCACCATTAGGGTCCAAACACGGTGCTGTTACAGAATGAACATGGACTTTTTAAGGGATCATTTTCATTGCTCAGTGTCTAATGGGACCCGTGAAATGCTGAGCCAGACAGAGGTATGTTTTATCATCCAGTGAGTGGCAATGAGAATGGCTGGTGCTATAGCCCTGTTTCTGAGTATGGTGCAACTTGCCTCTAATATACATTAAACAGTATTAACAGTAACATGACGCAAGTCACTCCGGCTTCAAATCAACCACAAAAGTTACCTCCATCACCCAGTGATTCACATTCAAAATTAGTTAATCAATAAAAATAGAACATAAACCAAATGCACAGGCCTAACCGCGCATTACAAACTCTTGTTTGCTTTGCAGCTACACAAGCTGTTTTCACAACAAGGCACAAAAACCCTCCAGAGACTGTCACATCATCTATCAGGCAGCTGTGAGCCAACCTCTGCACCTGGCCTAGGCATGCTTAAAAGAAAGCCAGAAAAGGAGGGCCTGTGAGGAAACCGAGAGGAGGCAGAGAAGTGGTTCAGCTCAAACAGCCGAACCAAAATGTGCTGCTCTCTGGGCCTGGCTTTAGAGCCAGAATTCTTTCAAATAGTCAAAAGGGACAGAAAAGAAAGAGGGAGAAGAAGGAGGGGAGACGAGCCCCATTCTGAGAAACTCTTCTGGTTCTAATTTACACATCTATGACCACGGTGCAGAATGAGCTCACTGTGAGAGGAGAAAAACAACAACCAACAACAAGAAAATAAGGAAGTAATTAAAGATTGCGAGCAAAAAGTAAGTAAATTATAGTTATTCTCTGTCATGGAGTGTCAAAGTAAAAACAAGGCTAAAATGGGCAGCCAGGGGTAAGATTATTGATGATTTGGGCAGTAATGGTTGTGTGAGAAAAAAAAATTCAATAGACAGAGTAATGAAAGATGCAACAAGGGCTTCTCCAAGAGCAGCAGCACACGGAGGCGATTAGTGGCGGTTCTGGAATGTGAGGGTCAGGGATCTGGGCTCTGCTGGGACCCGCTCTGTAAACACGACCCCGCCTCAGCTAAGAGAATACCCCTCACATGCCTACAGAGATTCATATACACTTTAAAACCCACAATTACATACAAATAAGCTTAAACCCACAGACTAATAGACAACTAAACACACCACCAGAGCAGAAAGGGAAAAGAATCACTCAGAATGAAAACAACTCATCAAAATATACAATGCCAATGGAGTAATCTAAAAAAATATACAAGGACATGCTGTACATTCAAGGCGCTCTTATAAAATCACATGCCTAGATAACCTTGGTGTATTCTGCTTCTATTTGTTATACAGTCCATCCAACCTCACAGATAAGGGACACAGCCTGAAGCTAGATCTAAGCAGCAGCAATGGCCACCTGTATTATTGCACCCAGTAGCACAGGCTTGGATCAGCTTTTGCCCTTTGACAAAAGTGAAGGACACACAATTAGTGACCTGTCAACACAGGTCTATCTGGCCTGCAGCTTGGGACTGAGCAATGCAGCCACCCTGACGGGTGGTCCATCTCCTGTTGGCCTTTGACCAGCTTACACGTACCAACGTATTCTACATAAATCTTCCAAGCTGCTTAATTTTCTTCTGGCCAACCCTTTAAAAAGAGGCAGAAAAAAAATGCTGGGTAGCAAAATGATGCATTGACATATTCTGAGGCTTTTATGGCCACAATAATCCCCAGTAACAATACAAGGAGCAGCCTGACGTCTTCCCTAATATGTCGATGAACAGCAGCGAGGGTTTTTGCTTGTGATGCCGGAAAACTGGCATCCAAGTAATCTCTATAAAGTCTGAGCTAGGTCTTTTGTGGCAATGTGAGAAATTATGTTTCACTCTCACCACCAATTAAAGCCCAATGACATTATGCAATTGCCAGCAGACAATGTCCTGCCCTGTTCTTTCTTGGTGACCCAGTTCAGGTGATGGACAGGCGGGAGAACAATTAAACTCCTGCTGCACTGACACGTTCTCTATTTTCCCTTCTGATGTATTTTGTCTGCCCCAATGGCACCACAAAGAGATTTATCACCGAAGAACAAAGAGGTCTGAGGAGTCACAACAGACTCATATCCTGAACCCTAAGATACCATCAACGTCTTCTGCAGCTGGACCCAAAGCAAGAATCCCTCTCTGCTTCATTTATCATCATGCATCTTATGGGAGACAAGAAAATGCCCAGAGAGAAAGACAGTGATTCAGCACAAGGCACCAGTCTAGCTAAAAACAATGATATCACTGGCCTAAATCAATAAACAGACATACAAGAAAAATAAACCACAACTATTTCTACCTGGATTTAACTTGCATTACAAATCCACCATGCCCTTTAACACCTTTATTGTTGCCACTGGCCAGAGGAGACATGCTACCCACAGCTGCTTCTGTTCTTTTCACACTTCAATGCCCGACTTCCTGGAGCCCAGTTTCGGTGCTAAGGGTATGAGTGGAGTGTCATGCATGTCTGTCTGTCTTATTCAGCAGGAACAAAAGGGACATGTTCCGACTGTATGCATTTTGGAAACCTTCAAGGTGTTCTTTGGAGGGCTTTTGTGGTGAGAGGGTAAGGGTGCACACAGAAAGGTGAATGGTGGCAATGTGAAAACAAGACAGGCTGGTGGATTGGATGACAGAAAATGCATTTATTATGAAGTTGAAAAGAAGTGACAGTACTATATATTTGGAAATAGGTGTATGTGGATGGGTATGTTGGTCAGTTCTAATTTAAATGGAAACTTGCTGGAAGAACAACTTTCGACAGAAGCCAAAAGTGGACTGCATGCCTTATGTTGACCTGAAATCAAGTGTCAAATCAAAAGAAGAAATGGTTGGAAGTTCTTGATACACCAGCCTGTTGACTCAGACAGAAACTTGATGGGTTTACACAGACCTAGTGACATTTTGGCTATTAGCAGCCTGACACTCTTCAGGGTTCATCTGACCTGAGCAGAGATAGTCATTGCGAGGGAAGGACAAACCAGCGGCATAAGATAAGTAGTTGTTGTGTCTTATCTAAGAGGTCTGTCAAGGTTATTTTCAAAGGAGGAGAGCAGTTCTTGTGTGTGAACAGTCCAACCTGGGTGTGGTGACTTAAAGGGAAAGACATACTTTATAATAAACATTACACATCTCATGATGGCAAGATGAAAGTTTGTTTAAACAGAAGAAGAAGAGCCATTACTTTTGAAAGACTCAAAGGCAGTGCTTTTGCTTGTAATCAAAGTCAGGTGGAAAACTTGGTGGAGACCCCTCTCCAGACCGATTCCAACTAACGAGCGCTGAGGTTTGAAATGCTGCACGGATCTTCGTTCACTCATTAAGGCTAATACCAATAAACCACCAAAGGGATTTGTGGAACTGTCATCTAGACTGCAGCTGTCTCATTAAAATTACATTTGAAGCTTTCGGCAGCCAAAATTGTTTTTTTTTTAGTATTCCTTACTGAGATATAAACAGGCAGCTGTGTATAGGATCCCACAGGTACCAAAGGTTGAACCTTTGCCCTTTATTGTAGATCTTCATCTTGTATCCTTCCATATCCCTCCCAAAGGATGTCAGCTCATACAGGCTTTCACTTGCCCCTCAGCCTTTAGGCAACTGAGACATTTCTCAGTCCGGTAACATACTAACAAGAGAACGAAGCAATACAGTAAAGTGCAGTGCAGTGGATGGTAGTCTTTCTGGAGAAAGGAACTCTTAATGGATTCCTGAACCCTGACCGTGCTGTCAAATGGAAAGAAGATGCATTGATACACTAATAAGAGGCAGTATGCAGAGTCACTTCTTCCACTGACTAATGATTTGACTGAGCCACTTTTTAATAGCTCTCCATCTGTCAGCCCCAGAGTGATGCCAGTTTGTTCCATAACTTCAGGGAGTCAGGGCCCAAGACGTTCAGAAAAACAGGACCGGCAAATTTGTCAACAAACAGCAAGCACATGGCCGCTGTAGTAACGTTGGAATTAGAAGCCATATGACTCATGCACTTTTACACACAAGCACACCCACACACACACACACACACACTAAATTACACACATTGCAAGCTATTTAATATTCCTGAGCAGGCACATGCAAACGTGCTGTGACGCGTTGGCCTCCAGCCGTCTTACTCACTCGGCAGCTTTCTCTGTCAAAAGACGAGGAATAAAACCTTCTGGCATAAAGCCGCCCAAAACACATAGAGATGTAAAAAACAGAACACACTTGGACCACTGATTTTACTTTCGGGACACCTGAACTGCTAAAATAAAGTTTGCTTGAAGCAAAGAGAGGGACAAAGAATATGTTGTGTAAGTGGAGATACGGTCGAATGAACAAGCTCTGCTTGAATCCTGATTTCTATCATAGATACTGGCCATCTATGGTCGCAGCATGCTGCTTCACGTCTTGGAACCAAATCTTGCTTTGCACAATGAAGATAATCTGAATACAGCTTTCTTTTACTTTTCAGCTGGGAAACACATTCTGCTGCAAAACTGTTTTTTTTTATTGCCTTTCATTTTGTGAATCTAGCTAAGACAAACCACAGCCATGTCTTTTTCTGTACTTCTGCCTCTTGTGCGTATCAAACATGTGAAAAGAACACAGGTCAGTGTTTAACCTCTAGAAGAAGGTCAAGCCTAGAGGCATTCCTAATGGTCCAGTATAAGCTTAGAGGAGGACTCCTAATGCCACCTTCATTTATTGCCCAATTATCCTTGAATTATCCTTGTGAGAGGCTTTATTGGGGTGATGACAGGGAGAAGAACACCAAATGCAGGTGGAAAGCTGTGAAAAGACAGGAAGACCTGTCCATGCTTGCTCTTTAGAAATGACAAACACCCAAAATGTGCTGACCTCTTAAAGTTTGGACCCTAAATCTTAGCCCCAGCCACAGGGTGCAGATTTTGTCAGCTCTGTTTTAGTCTGAACCCCACAGTCTCAACAGGAATGCATACATATACTTAAGCACACGAGTAAACACTTGACTAAACTCAGGCATTTGCATTCTGCAGCTTACACAAGGAGAGCCGAGCTGATCCAGAACAATCCATCTTTATGAAGCAAGCATTATGTGCATGTCTTTGCGGCCTGTAACCAGCCCTGCCTTATAACTGAAGAATAACAATTTTCAGCAAACCTGGTGTTGAGTAAGAATCAGGTAGACTGTGTCAAAGCCTCTGCTTATTTTGTCAATAACCCTGAAGACTAGAAATGTAACCACATCATAGAAACTTTATGTTACCACATTGAGCTAAACTTTAGAGGAAAAGCCCTAAAAGCCTCAGAAGACTTAATCACTCTTCAGGTGATCACATAATTATGATGACGCCTCAGGGTGAAATTCCCCCATCCAAAGCACGAATAATACTCCAGGTCAACTGTCTGTGAAGATCTAACGAATGTGTTTTAGGGGGATTTTCTTTTTTTTCTCTTCGTCAAAGAAAAGCAGCCTGTGAAATGAAGAGTCCGATTCATTTCCAATAAGTGGGGCCATTCACTTCCAAATGCCAGCAGATGAGTCAAAGTTCAGCAACTGCTGTCAGCAAGCATGCTGGTTACCAGGACAAAGACAAGGATGAATCAAACAGATGATAGACAGTAGAGCTAATAATATCATTTATTACCGATTGTGTGTTATGGTGTGGTGATTTAAAGGCGCTCACTTCAGCATGCAAAGAATTTGCAACTTCACAAGAAGAGGTCGCACTGTGGATCTGATGCTAGCTAGGCTTCGCAACAAAAATCTCTCAAACAACTCAAGAAAAACACACTTTAATGCATTTTACTAGCAATTTATCCAATAGAGCCGGGGCTTTCAATAGATTTCACTGATGCTCACTCAAAGATTTTTTCCTACAGCAAAGATCCTGAATATATCTAGTTATACACATGAAATGGGAAAACTCATTCCAAACACGCCTGTTTTTCAGATTAATAGTACCTTTGAAAAGCACAATGTTTAAGCAGATATTTAAATTATTTTAGTTAATCTCACATTTGTATGTTAAAAACATTGTTTCATTGGTCTGATGTAATATTCTAATTCTAAATGCCATGTTTTCATTAGGTGCAAGTGGAAAATCATCATAAATAACATAAACATAAAAAACATCAGACTGCAATTGTTCTACATAATGTGTGAATAGAGTTAATAGTATAAATAAACCTTTGTATGATATACGGGCCTGTATAAAATACAGATCAAAAGTTTGGAAGTATGGCCAGTACTGATCAAGAAAAACCGAAATACCAGATAAAAATGTATTCTGATAGGTCACTCTATAAATTGTAATTTATTTTTAGAGCCACATATGATATGATTAATTACAGCGTGTTTAGTATCACAATTGCAAACGACTGTTTTAACGCATTATTTGCGGGGCTGTAGAAGACAACCTGCCGTGATTACCATCCACTCTGGCCATAAATAATAAATGTGTCTTAGTGATCACAACCACAAGGTTCAGGGGGAGAGATGGGGACACTGTGGTGATGGAAAAACAAAAAGAGAACAGACAAAAATGTGGGGTAATCATAATCAAACACAACATTCACCAATTATGTCGCGAAGCTATGTTTTCCTACATTTGATCTTGCTTCCAAACACTTGAGTATCATCTGGTGAAATTGTTTCTCTTTTTCAGTAATAACGGTAAAAGATGAAAAAGGCACAACAAATATAAAGTACCTGCTTTTTGGAAAGAATAAATCTAAATGTGTTGTTCAAACTGTTTCTCCCACAAGTTACTTTAACTAATACAAATAGAGAAGATTTGCACACTTCAACAACTGTTGACTTTGTTTTTACATGGACACAAAATCCTTCATGTCTACATACTAGTGAATCTGTCAAACTATGTTTTGTGACGACTACATTCCTGTGCCCCACATTTAGATTAAGGCGCATATGTTGTTAAGTTTTGTTGTTGCAAAGTTTACTGCTCTGGTCTCTCTCCAAACAAATGACACAGATTTTACATTGTAAAACTAATCCTAGCCCATGAAGAAAATGTGTTCTTCCCAAAGAAAGGCTGCAGCCAAGCAGCAGGTACAAAAGTCTGTGCAGCGTTTCATTTTTCTAAGAAGGCCAAGTATGGATCTGGGAATTATACTACATCCAATTTACGCTGCAATTTTTCTGCAGCAAGTTGCCGTCTACCAAACATCAATGCATGTATCTCAATCCAAAAACCTTTAAGGATAAAAATTTAGAAGAAGCTCTGCGAGAATGAAAGCCGCATGGTCAATTGGAGTTTTAGCAGAGCTGACCTTTCCTCTACTGAGTGATGATGACGGGTGTCCAACCACTTTCGGAACCAGCTGTTAAGAAGCGTGCTAAGTGAAAAGCTAATTGCATACCTTTAGGGTTAAGAATTGTGTGTCACTGAATCTAAGAGCCTCACAAAGCAGTTTTGTTTGTCTCTTTATTTTTTACACTTCAACTGCCAACGAGCAGACCCGTTGGTCTGCCTTGACGGGTTCTACCTCTCCCGTGTTTGCTAGTTAAACGAATCATCACTTACTCACACATCAGTTCTCTGTTCCCTGTGTTTGTCACAAAGAAATGCAGAAACCAATCTACCCTTTCAACCTTTAGAATTACCAAGCAGCACTCACTACCAACCACTCCGAGGTTAAGATTCAACACAGAGCCAATACGCTTTGAACCTACAGACGCAAAGTTTTGAACCAGCTTGAAATGCATCCTTAAAACTTTTACTTTGTGTTCTTGTGAACATCAGCCGTGTAATCTCATTTCTTAGTAAAAGGAATAGTAACTTAAAGGAAAGTAAAAATGTAAACATATTTATATTTCATCACGGTTTATAAAAAGGAATGAAACTTTAAAAAAAACACTGACATTACGTTATTATATTTTGTGTCCAGATGAACAAACTTACTCTAAGTTTGATGCAGCATTCTCACATTCCTATTTGCTTTATATCCTTTCAACGCATGTTTGAAAAGTTCAGTTCAGTCTAAGTACAGCAATAATAGTTCTGATTATGTGGCTTTTAAGACTGTTATAAAAGCCTCATCACCTGTGCTCTTCCAGCCAAACATAACAGCACTGAATCTTGATCCCATCAAAAGAAAAATCCTAAATAAACACGTCTGTTTGTACACGTAGATTGGTATTACAACTATGACTGTTTACATCTGCTATTTTGTCTGAACATGAAGCAGGCAATGGTTTCTGTTTCGAGACAAGACAGGTATGCTAGAACATTAATACGGAAAGTCGTTTGTTGTTATTTGCGTCCTAGGTAAGGCTATTATTGTTTGACATCCACATTTCATAATAGCTCATTTCTACTGTTCCCATATCATAATTAAGCCCTGGCAGAGGTTCCCCAATTATTATACTGGTATTAAGAATTATTTTTGTGCTTCTGCCAGCTAATTTATCACATAATAAGCCTAGAAAATTTTTCAGCTGTGCATGGTAAATTACTTGGGGATAACGTTCAGTAATCCTGCAGTGAGACAGACTAAAGAGCTCGGTGAGGAGGGGTAATTTTCAGCACGAGAACACAAGCACGAGGCATGTTTTCATCCTAATTCCCACGTTCTTGTCCCGGGAACTTTGTGGGGTTGCCATGGGAACAGATGAATTCTCGGGACAGCTCTGCTGCTGCCAGATGACCACCCCCTTCCCACCCCTTACCCCTGCCCTGGGCCGTACCTCCTTCCCTCTCTCCTGCCCTCCCTCTTTCTCCCCCACGTGAGTTTTCTTCCTCTTGGAACATTTTCCACGTCTGGAACTTCTGGAAAACAGTTTTGCAGCTGTGTTAACTTTACCAAATTCCCATTTGATGTCGCTGCTTTCCTTTCTCCCCGAAAAGCAACTTTATTCCTAGCATGCACGTGAGAGTTTTGAAAAGAAAGAAAGTTGATCATCAATTATATGTTTTAAGAAGGCCTACGAAAGCAGTGACTTCTTTCGGCTTATGAGTTAGACTTGAATAAACTGCTTACCAACACAGAGACATATAACATCCAAGCCGACAAGCATCTTCCGCTTGGTACAGAACGAGCCCTGGTCTTCGGGCTGGGTGAGGAAATGTATCCCTGCGCCGTTCTCCCTCCCTTCCCCGGAGCCTCCGCTGTCAGCCAACCGCAGCTGCAGCTCTGCGTCCCGGGGCAGCGTGCTGCAGTGCGTCCCGCTTGAGTTTAACTTCTGCATGTCTGGTAAAGTTTTTTTTTCCTTTATGTATATACGTAGGTATAACTTTAAGAAAAAAAAAAGTTGAAGACAAAATAATTGCAGTCAGTTCGTCCTGTCGCAACTAGTCGGCGAGTGAAGAAAATTCCCCAAACTGTTCAGTGCGTCCGTCGGTGCAACAGATCCATGTCAGCTGAAGTTTGACAGCAGCAGCAGACCTCGGTCACCAACTGATCGACCGCTCCCCTTGAGGCAAAGTTTGTCATCAATAAGAAGTACAGGACGTGGGTAAAAGAAGCTGAGGAATCAAGCAGAGACCCGGAGGGAGCAGTACTCTCTAGATTAAGTTCACAACACATTTCTGAGTGGAAGCATGTTGTTCTGCTCGGTCCCTTGAATCATAACGACTTGAAGTTCTCACAGTGCTCCTCCCCTTTTATTTTGTTGGGCTCAAAACCCAATTACTGCTCATACCTGTTTTCTGTGAGCTGTTGCAGCTCTGGGTCTGAAATCGAAAGGGGCTCCGTCTGCAGACCCTGAAAATCGATGCGTATTGATCAGACTGTAACCCACATGTTACCCCCGCCCCTGACCTCCCCGCTGTTTGTCTGCTTCCATCCACTCAGATATTTCCTGAGGCGTTAAACTGTCCCACCCAGGTCAGGACGTGCCCCACTTACAGCTCCTGTTCTGTTCCACTAACAAACTCATAAAAGGACACTTTGTTTACAGCACATCGTTCAACTATGCTGTTCCTAATGTGCAAGTGGCTGCTGAGCTACGCTGTTCTGTACTGCCGTTGAGGAAATAAACCACGTTTTACAGTAAAAAAAAAAAAAAAAAAAGGCTATGTCCTTTCACAGATGTCTCCAATAAGTAACAGAGTAAATACAAAAAGCTATTCTGAAATGGTGATTGCATCTGTTGAAGGTAAAGTAAACAAACCAACCTGATCCTATGTGGAATTTCTTTTCCCCGTTTTGTTGAATCATGAATTAATTATGATTAGCATTTTTTTGCTTTGCTTTGACCCGCCACACCCAGGCCCGATTACTGCCTGACTTGTGAAATCATGAAACCCCTTTAGCAGAAACAACATGATTTACACACATCAGTCTGGAAGGAGCAAAAAGCTACTTCAGAGACTTTTGAGAGTCCAGGGAAGCAAAGTGAGAGCAATAAGTATTGAGCCACCCTACCACAATTACTCCATGGCGCATTGACAACTCAGCCAGGAGTTCATGAAAGAACCCAGAACAACATTGAAAGGATTGCAGCTCAAAATAAAGAATCACATTTGACATAATTGGCTTCCAGGGAGCAGTTACTTGGAAAATCCACCACTGACTCAAAAAAAAAAAAAAAAAAAAAAAAACACAGCGACCAGTCTTAACATTTATTTAGCATAAAAATATATTTTAATAAAGTGTCATTATTGCATTATTTTGGAAATAATGACACTTTAATGCAAAGTTGGGACTTTTAATGGACTTTCAAGGCAACTTTTAAAGCAACTTTGCTTTAAAAGTGTCAATGACACTTTATGGCAACATTCATAAAGACTCTTTCATGTTCCTGAGAGGCATTATTTCATGTTTATGACAGTGTCATGTCAGTCTTATGCACACCCCATCAAATAAAGTGTCTTTTTAAGAAGTACATAGCAGAGACAGCTAGACATGTCTTTTGCAGCGTGAAGGCCTGGGGCTTTGCTGCTTCAGGAACTGTGACTGATGGGAACCAAAAACAGGCTTTTGTTTTAGATTGACATAGTCCAAGTCTGATGTTAAATCTGAATAAGATGCTGTGGCATGGCCTTAATTAAGCCAGCCATTCTCTAACACCCTACAAAGAAACTGAATTAGAACAATTCTGCAAAGAAGAGTGGGCCAAATATCCTCCATGGGTCTGAAACCTGAGATCTCAAGACCAATATCCTAAAGCTTTTAATGTCTCTGCTTCAGTATAACAAATCAACTAAGAAAACCCGTATCAAGACTCTGTAGAACCTGGTTGCATGTTCTGGACTGAGGTTAATGGCTGAAGTTTCTACCAAGAGGGGTACAACCAGTTACACGTAGGACCACATTAGTTCATATGTGGATTTTCCACTTTCTTTACCTCCTTGTTCCTTGAAGAATTGAGAGAGCCATGAGCTCATCTAGTGGTCAGTGGCTGAGAGGCAGAGCACACCTTGAACAGGTTGCCAGGTCATCACAGGGAAACAGGGACAAGCATTCACGCTCATATATCTGAGCAATTTAGAGGTGACAGCAAACCTTACTTTCATATTTTTAGAATGTGAGAGGAAACCAGCATACTGAAAAAGAAGGAAGTTGTCTGGTTATTGTGTGAGCCCAAACCTCCTTCTGTCTATCGAATAACCGCTCAGCAAAAACTAAAAAGTATCATTGAAAAAAAAAAAAAACAGTGTTCTGTACATGCTCTGGTTACCTTTGTTATTTAATTTTGTTAACCAAGACATGCTAATTGGTTTTGGATGGTTTTCCTCATCCACAGAGGTCTGAAACTTAACTGTGTCTGCATACAAGAAAATACATGATTTCATTTCCATTGCCGGTAGAGATTCTGTAATTACTTATAGATGACAAATTTATTTTCACTTTTTGGGTTATCCTGCCACCTGCTGAAAGCTCTCTGAAGGAGCAGGGGGAAAAAAAAGTCAAGAAGATGTGAACGCTGTCACGGTTTGTGAGAAAGGAATGCAAACAGCCTAAAGTTGTGAAACATGATGATTAACTGCACGCTGTGACTTTTTCTTTTTCCCTTTTCTTTTCCTCATTGACACATCATTGCAACATAGAAAAAGTATGAATAAAATTAACAAAACGGCACACAAAAACCATAATTCCTCTAATAAAAACAAATAAAGCTTGATTTTCAATTGGATTGCTTTCAAATGATGTCATTTTTCATGCAACTAGATCGATCAGTGACGTATTTGCAGAAGTGTTCATACCCTATTCAAATTTTACGAACAATTGTATTTTAAAGTTCGTAGAGCCACTTCTATCTGCAGTTACTTCCTTTGTGATTTTTGTCGCAACTAAACAATGACATTCTTCTTTGCAAAATAGCTCAAGTACAAACAGATTGAACATTGAGCGTCAATCGATATCTGTTTTAAAATGTTGATTCTTAATTGGATTGCAGTCTGTGCTTTGTCTGGGCCGTTTGAAACTGGAGTGAATCCCCAGTGCGGAAATGGAGAAGAAGAGACCACTTTCCTCCTGGAGGTTTCAGTGCTGAAACCCAGTATTCGCAAAAAACAGAGGAAACCATGCTACGGAGAGAAGCCGCGGGGTCAGAGGTCATCCTCTTTGATTCAAATGGCCCAACTACCTTCTCAGACTGTTATATCTGGCTTTATTTCTGGGGACTTCCTCCATGCTACAATGATTCAGATGGTTCAGACACCAAAGAGAATTGAAAGAGACCATCTGTCTGGGGGAGCATAGTCGCAAGAAGAGTGGAAGTGAGAGCAGAAAGGAAGTCCATGCAGACTCTTTCCCTCCCTGCAATGTTAGTCATGTTCATCTGCTCCTACGTATAAACTTCGAGAATTACTTCGAGACGAGTCGCTTGGGGTGTCTTGAGGCAGACAAACGTGTCACTGTCTTTTGTTTTTGATTAGAAATAAAATAATTTTTCACTTTTTAATTGAAAAAGACCTCACGTCTGGGAGCTTTTGTTTGGTAACTGTGTGTCTCTTTTTAACATAACTTTCAGGTCATGGGTGCCCAGCTTCAGTCCTCGTTTGAATCAAGTCCTCTGATTCAAACTTTATACCAAGATGAAATTACACAGAGGATTCCCTCGAATAGCAATTGATTGATTATTTACTTAAAAGCAACAAAGTAAAGGGAATGTAAAACCAGTGTATCACAAGCTTTTTAGATTTTTATTGGTAAAAGATTTTGAAATCTGTTTATCCTTTTCTTCCACTTCACAGTTATGTGCTACTGTGTCTTGGTAAATCACAATGAAATACAAAGAAATTTCTGGTATGACACATTTTGACTTTTTCAAGTAAGGGTACATTTATTTTATTGCTTTTCATAATTAAATTTTCTTTAAACATGAAATAGTTGCTTTACAAACTGCAGTAAAAAATTTCAGCTTGGGAAAAAAGTAGTTTTGAAATAATAAACTGAAAAGAAGTATTCAGTTTTCTAGTAGAAATGTATGTAGTAAAACAGTATATGTAACAGCTAACAATGTCAATTTTTATATTTAACCTTTTTCTGTCATTTCCACTTATAACTAATGTTGTCTGAAGAAAATCTCCAGCTAATGAATTATCAGCCATTCTGCAAGAATTGTTTTATTTTCAAAGTCATTCACCAACAGTGAAAAAGATTGTCTATTACTGTCTATTAATCTTACTATTTATCATAAACCTTTGTGCATTTCTGACTGTCGTCCTCTAGATGGCTGTAATTCATCACACTTTAGAGAAAAGCACGGAGGAAGTAGCACACCGTGCTTTTATTCCTGTCTGTCACAGGAATAAAAGTTGATCAGATATGGACTGAGTCTAGTTTTACTGGTGAGATGTTTTCTCATGCAGTGTGTATCTCATGACATCAGTGCCGCTACCACATGTAGGTCTGTGTCAACATTTTCAATTTTCTGTGTTTGTTCAGTAGATTTTCCGGAAACTGACAGCATCGCGCTGATGTTGTTTCCCACGAGATACAACATGACTCCTTGTTTCCAACATGAATTTATCACGTCTCAGGTGTCCATCCTCACCCACTCTGACTTTGGTTCACAAGTTATTGTAAAACGTCTGCAGTACCAGTGCTTCCTCTGTTTTTCTCTAGTGAAACTGTGATTCATTCAGCTTAATGGCATTTGATTTTGACTTTTGTTTGGAAAGAGTTACATCATCTGAAAATGCAGAAGTAAGCAAAGCCAATCTACTCACACTTTGCTGAGATAGGCCTATTTTCTTCCTCATTTGCATTTTGTTTTTCATAAACACAAGGGAGGCCTTTTGACACGACACGACTTTGACGTGCACAGCTGAAGCTGACGTGACGTGACAAAAAGTTTATTTATTTATTTGTTCTAATTAAAAAAAAAATAAAATCTTTAATCGGGGTTTCAGGTATGGGGTTTTGCAAAAGACAGTTGGTCACCTATTCCATGTTATAGAGCTTCTTGATTCCTAGTTAAAAATGATAAAAGTACCTCACCTCAATCATCATGTTGTCTTTTGGTCCTCTATAGCGTTTGATGACACATACCTGAACCAGAGCCCATCCTGTTTTTCTGCCATAAAACTTTCCACGAGCACAGAACAAACGGAGAAAGTGAAACCACAAGCACTGACCTCAACTAGAATTTTTGTGCAGGTGGGAAATTTTGCGAGGTGCAAATAGTAAACAGAATGTTGTGACATTTTGTTAGTTGCTCACTTTATTTCTGCGTGACATTTAGGTCGCTATCACACACCATACTGTGTAGATTGAGAGATAAGGTAGATATTGCACCATTTTTTGAGTTTGGGATTTTATGTAAATAGTTTATAAGGAACTGATAGAATAAAGTACATCGTGTTTTTATTGTAGTGTAATTTTGCATAATCTTCTATCAGGTACTTTATTAGTTTCTGGTGTGTCTTTTCAGTTAAAAAAATGACAAACAAATTTGCTAATGATAATAATTCTTAACTTTATTATTATTATTATTATTATTATTATTATTATTATTATTATTATTATTATTATTATTATTATTATTATTATTATATCTTGCCTCCTTTATTGTCATTCAGATTTGCTTTGATTGGCTAAACCTGGACATATGTCTGGGGAAAATACTTGATAAAATACTTGATGAAGGAGAGGAAAGGTTACAGTGTTGGACTGTTGACACAAAGAAGGAAGTTTAATAATTCACATGCGTTAATGTCAGTTGTTTTATCCTCTTCTTGTTCTCCCTGGCAGCCTTGTTCCTTATTTCGGTGTGACTTGTGGTGAGTGGGAAGGAAAGGGCCAGCCCCCAGATGCAGACACTATCTGGGCCTACTGTGTCTGCCTTCACTAGCACAAAAGGGAAAGTACCACTTGGATCACTTTTTTGTTCTGCAGATACACAGAGCCTACCATAAAACATCCTCAACGTATCACGCTCTGAGCTCAGGAAGCGACCTCACTCTGCTTGGGTGCACACCAGAGGAAACTCAGGACCTGTGCAGTCGTCACTTCTCAACATCTGTCTTCCTGCGTTGCCCCGGGCTCAGACGGCTCTGAACGCAGCCATCGGACGGATCATGCCACAGAGGAGCCAGCATCCCCTGGTCTACGTCCTCCTGATTTGGATCAGTATTCTCACCGTAGCCCAGGTTATCTTCATCCCGTTTTTCTTCACACGGGGACAGGTGAGCTTTTATACACAAGTTCCTTATTTAAGCATAGAGAGTAAAACTGTAGGATCAACAATATTGACACTAAATCTACAAGCAGTTATCTCAAATTTGAATGAATTAAAATGATAATGTCCTTACTGGCGAACATAAATACCTCAGCATCGCTTCTGTTCTTTCATGTGGTTTAGGCAGTAGCTCAGCTGGTGAGAAACACACCTGTGCCTGTGGTAGTCAGTTGCGTAAAGACCCCCGCTACTGTTCTTAAGTAGTCACAGCTTTTTCTCAGAGTTCAGGCAGAAAATGTCTGACAAAAAAACAAACAAACAAACAAAAAAAAAAAATCATGCACTTTGCTGAGACGATACAAGACTATCTCTATAAATATTTAGCGGTCTAAGATCAGTCACGTCATACACAACCGTCGTTCTGAAAGCACGTTGTGCCAGATTTCTCTGTGGCATTTAGGGAACCTGAAGGAAGTTTTTGCTGGTGTAGAAAGGAAATTTTCATTTCCAGACACTATTTTGTAACTTCCTCTGGTGCCATGTATCATGGGTGTGTTTTGTGCTTCTGTTTCCTTTTCCAGCCTGCGAACATTAGCAATCCAATCTCATCCCCCTTACCGGTACAAAGTATATCGGTAAGAAGACTACATTTTCCATCTCTTGCTCCCGTTGACCTCACCACGTTCAATTGTTTAGTCTCATAATGTCATGAAACAATCTCATGGTGATCAAACTTCCTTAATTTGTATTTGTTGATTATTGCATTTGCTTCTAACATTTGCAGTCCAGGTATTTAAGAAACCCAAATCCTGGAGAGCAAGCAGATTAATCTCGAATGACTTCCATTTCTTTCTGAGTTACTTGTGTCTGCCTAACCACTTTCCTCATGTCTTGGAGGAAGCTCAGTGACGTCATTGACACATTCGGGGAAATGCCACTAAACTAAACAGATGTCTCTTCATTTTCCTCTTTAAGATCTATTCTGTTCTCTCTCTCATGCGTAGGTGGTGGCCTAATCACCACATGAAATAAACCTTAAGTTTTATGTAGCTGCTCTGTTTGTGACATAAAGAAATGTAGCTTTCAAGACTAACTCCTATTGCTTTCTTTTTGACAGAACCACATTAAAATAGTCAACTTCAGAGCTCAAGGTAAACATTTTTGTTTGCATGAAAAATATGTGACTGATTATTAGGCCTGCAGTTATCACTGGTGTTATAGTAAAGGTGCAGTTTCAGTCATTTTATACACAACTCAGAAAACTTCCAGCTAATAGGAGTGTTTCTTTCATTCGCAGAGACAGGATCAAAAGTGAAAACCATTAAATGGGACATGGAAACAAAATCAGACCTGATTTTAAATGGACCGGAAAATCGTATCAAGTTGCTGAAGGATGGACACTATATCGTAAATCTTCGGGTAACGCTGTGTAACACAACACAAGTCTCAGACAAGCTGTCTGTCACCCTCAAGCTGAGCAACAACAAGCTGATTGGATGGATCAATGAAAAATCACACAGCACAGGCTTGCTCAGCAAGGTTATATTTCTGGCATCAGGGTCCTTGGTTGAGACAACTATTCAACCTGAAGCCTGTATTAACACCAATACGACAGTGACTCATCTGGACATCCTTTGGCTGAAGAAACTATAGTATTAGCTCCAATGAAAGTTTACAAATGGACCCTTCCCTCCGTAGAAATCCGTCTCTGAATAGAAGGTTATGAAGAGTTTGTTTGAAACTGATCTAAAGAGAAAGGGCAGAAGTTCCATAGAGTGTGGATTAAACAGGTAAATTTAACTTTGAGGATTTCAATTTCCAGTTTGACAATTTATCCTCAAGCAAAACCCGTCAGAAAAAGTTTTTGTATATTTATGAGTCTCAGGGGTTGAAATCATCACTACAAATTGATTTTTTTTCCTCTATTTTATGTCTTATGGCTATTTTTTTAATTACTATGTACAGATACACATCCAGTAGAATTACCAGAAAGTATGCTGTACCTCTGAGAAGGGAGGACAAATAAGTTTTTGCTCATCTCTAATCTTAGTTCTCTGATAAAACCTTACTAAATTGTTTAGATGTTATTTCTTGGTTATTCTACATTACTATGTGATTAGCGATCTTCAAGAATGTTTTTTACAGAAGTGCCGAAAATATTGGGAAGTAAACATTTGTTTCATGAAATTGTATTTTATTTTCACCAATTCTTTCTAAATCCTGATTTATTGACTTTATTTGCAATGCGCTATGAATTTATATATTTATGTTGAAGCTATTTATTATTCTGACCAGACTTATTTACACCATGGACATTGTAAATATTAAATTTCCACCGATACTCAACGAATGTATAACCTTATGTGTTACTGTGTTTTTCTGTGCTCCACATATTTGTTTGTTTTTTTCTGTCGTGTTTCACTGGAATACACTTAAAATATTTTCATTATGACTGTCCACCTGACACTTTTCAAACTGGAAAATGTGGTTTCCTTTACTTGCTTTGAGGTCTTTTTGTGGTATCCTTGTTTATTTTTACAGTCAATCATGTTTTATTTTTGGATTACACCACCTACACAAGTGAGTTAATGTTTTAAATAATTATTTTTAAAGTGAAGTTTCTCATACAAGCTAAGCATCCCAAGTCATTGCTCATTTTACACATTCTGGTACGAAGAAATCTGTTTGTTTTTTTTTGTTAATGCAGGTTTTGTCCTAGTGTTAATATGTACTAAATAAAAAATATTGTTTTTAGTGCTTGATTTTCAGTTTGTTTTAATTTAGAAGTGACGAAAGAAGTTTCTTGGACTTTCATAACCTGGTGTTAAAATTTTCAAGACAGCTCTGAAAATTGTGCTAGGTTCCCTTTCATTGGATGAATTAGCCGCAACGTGGAGCTAAATCAAGTCAAAACAATGACTTGCATCCATTGACTGAGTCACTTCTGAGACCCCAAATTTAAAGTGAAAGTGAGAGGTTAAACGTTAATCATCCTGCATAGTCACCAAAAGAAAGTTACGCTGGGACCCTCCCTGTTGCTTTCGAGGAACGTGCCCTCCAGACAAAACACGGTGCACATCTTCTGTTTGAAAAGTGCACTTCATGACATCTATTGACCTAAATTAAAATGATTAGCATCTGCTACAGAAAAGGTCACCGGAACATGACGTTAGTCATCACAGCCAGGAAAGATATTTTCCAAGTTGGTGAAAGTTTTTCTTTTCCAAACCTCAGCAACAGAGTCATAACTTCTCAGGCTGCTCTTAACTGCTGCCTCCGAAGGTTTCGATTAAACCAAAACGATATCCAGGGAGCTACAATAAAGTACAGATAAATACTCAGCTACGCCCACCCACTCTGTCTCATTTATTAGAGTCATTTGCACAACTTGGTCTGTCCCTACTTACTTTCCACAGCGCCGAGGCTGTGACTGCTGAAATAATTATCGGCCTTCTTTAAATTATTTCCACCAAAACCACACGGGGAAAGCTCAGGTGCAGCTATTAAAAGCACCTCTTAAAAACTTCCACGGCAATAATAGAATTGTTTTAATTCATTCTCTTTGGAAGGCATGAAAGTTCTGTTGACTAAATCTTAATTAACAGGACATCTAGTCAGAAGATATTTGGACCAAACTGCTCCAAAACCTCCTGTTTTTGTTCATCCATGTAGTAGTGGACCTGCTAGCTTTCTCTGGATCGTTGTCCTGCTCCATTATCCAAATGAACGTGAGCTTAAAGTCACAAACTGATGGTAAGACACGAGGAACCTGAATTAATGGTCTCAGCTACTGCAAGCTGCCCAATTCCTAATGAAGCAAAGCAGAACGTATTCCCAAAAAGTTTAGAAAATATTCTCGAAAGTTCTAAGAGAGGCTTAGAAATAACCCCGTAACCCTTTTCAGGCTGATCGATGTCAGAGATTTCACTTTTATCAGACTAGAGTGTAATGTGTTGCTTTTCCCATGTTTTTAGTCTTGGTTCTGTTGTAGGACTTGTTCAAATTGAGTCATTTCTTGATTTCACAACTGCGGCAGCGATCAGAAGCGGTTGAAGCCATAAAACTGAATTAAAAAAATAAAGTGGTTAATCATCGTTAAGATTTCACAAGGTCAGCAATTGGGCTGATGTCTGGCTTAACATTTGATTAAATTGACTTAGTTATCCTTTAAAAGCACTTCGGTTATCGGTCTAAAAATGTAAAAGTAACAAGAAGAAAAAACATGGAATGAATGTATTAAGGGAAAATACTTTTTCACAGAATCCAACTTAGAAGAAAATGACTCCCAGCTTAAACACTGTATGCAATGTAACACAGATTCCAGTGAATACAAACCATGCAGTGACAAAAATTAAATTTATTTATCATAAAATTAATGGTAGGCAAAGCAAACACTATCTCACAGAGTTTTTCATTATTTCATTTTTTTTAATTAATTTATTTTTTTTCCATTTCTGCCCGGTTTCAGAATGCAGAACATTCTGCATGTTCTGTGTCAGGAAAACGTGTCTCACATGGAACATCCCTGGAGCGAACTGCAGGTCAGCAGTGCCTTCAAGAGAGTTTCATGTAAATCACTGTTTAGCGCAAAATGGAAAAGCAGTGTAAAGATTCCTTGTGTTTCTTTGAACCACTTTCAAATATTTGAGTAATCCACCCTGTTTCAGTTCATCCAAGCTGTGGTATGTGAACTTTACTGCAAACTGAATGGAAGATGTTGATAACAACTCTATAAATATTCACTTAAAAAAGTAAATTTAAAAAAAAAAAAATCCCAGCTATAGTGGGTCTTTTGAACTGATGATGTTTGGATTAAAGTGGGAGCGTTCAGCTCAGAGCAAACACCTGCTGCATGTTTCCCCTTCAAGAGCCCGACACAAGGGGACAGCATTTAGCCGTGGGCCATGAGAGGTGCGCCGCGGCCAACACTTTCACTTGTGCTTTCACTGAGAAAAAAAAAAAAAAAAAAAAAACAACACTTAACGACGCCACATGTTTGACCTTGCTTCAACGTAGCATGTAAAAAAATAAGCATTTCATCAGCGTACCCGAGTCTGACTTCACAATTTGTCTTCACTGATGGAGAGGGGAAAAAAAAAAAAAAAAAAAGATAGTTTCATTGATTCAGAATATAACTGCAGACAGAGAAATCTCGTCCCACGCAAATTCTCTGTAAAAGTCAGATCAGGTTTAGAGTTTAATGATGATATGGCATGAATCCAAACCGCACAGCACATCACCCCCTCCTTCGAGACACTAGAGCTGCACACCTCACAGGACAGTCAGCGCTGGAACATGATGACTCATTCTTGAACATTCAAGACGACAGTGCAGAAGCACCGGTAAGGGCCAACACACACACACGCACACACACACACACACTCATGAGTGGTTAACTGGTCGGATCGGGTTTGGCACCTTTCTCTCCAGTCAGGGTCTGGATGGGAAGTGCTTTTCTGATTTCACCAAAAAATAAATCCACACAGAGCGGCTGAGGGGAAATTAATTTGAGACTCACGCCCACCATCATTCTCTCGCGTAGATATACACACACAGTCTGCGACAGTGCGTCTTTATCAGCCACCGTGCTCCAGGTCTGGGGTTGGAAAGTGAGTCAGGCATTCTGCTACTGACAACCCCCCCACCTCTCCGCGCCGCTCCCCTCCCCTCCCCAGCGGCCCCCACCACCACTTCCTCCTCAGTTTACAAATACACAAGTCAGTGGGTGTTTTCATAAGGCTTCTGCGAACCGTCACAAATGAAGGGAAAGAGTAAGAGTGACTCTGAGAGATATGAAGAGCGAAAAAAAAATGCACTTCAAAGAGTGATGGGGCTTTCTTTCTTTTCTTTTCTGTTTTTTTATTTGTACAAACCAAGAAAGCGAATTTGTCAAGTCATGAATTGAAATTGCTCACTTGGAAGTTTACAGTCAACAAGAGCACATCCAGTTTTTGAGCAAAGAGCATAAACTGGACGCAGTGTCCCTCCCCCCCCAAAAAAAAAAACCTGGATCGAAGCTAATTTGTTTTTTTCAAATTTTACTTTTCACCAGACAACGTTCAGCTGCTGATGGCATTTTAGGTTAACGTGTTGAAGTGGTGATAACAAAAAACCCAATATGTACACTTTGTGGTTGGAGAGAGTGGGTGACACATTTTCTTTTACTGAGACCATTCTGCCTTTTGCTCAGCCTCGCCTGATATGACAGGAAATGAATTCAACTGCAGAAAGACAAACTTTTATTTGTTCCATATAGACTTTATTTCATTTTTTTCTTGTATAAACACAGCACTGTTAACACAGTTATATATATATATATATATATATGAAAGGAATAAATAAATAATATTCATAATTTTTTGAAGCGGTAAAATAGAAAAATAAAAAAGTGCACCATCCTTGTTTATGTTAGTAAATAATATTTAGCAACACAACAGTTAAATCTTTAATCAGCTTTCAAAGTTTTGATTTGAAGTAGATAAAAACGTCTTCAACGCTTTTGCTTTTACAATGCCTTTGCTCAGGTACAAAAAGGCAACTAAAAATGTCCCTGAGAAGAGTTATAAACTCTTTTTTTTATCTCCTGTCAGTCTGATATCTATATCATAAATGCACCAAACACATTCTCATAAGATTTGTGTCTCATAATCTGTGTTGTGTTGCTGACATGTACATAGACAGCATCATTTTGGGACAGGTAAAACACCCCGGCTAAGAAACTGTTGGAATAACTCTGGGCTCCATTGTCTTTCTTTGACGAATACTCTCTGGCCTGCAGGAGGCGGATGCCTTTTCCGGCATACTTTTTAGTTTGCATCTCCACAGAATGGTAAAAAGCACCACCTAGTGAGAAGTAGACCTTGGAATAGATGTAGTAGTATCCCTCTTTCTGGATGACGAGTTTTTTGTCTTCGTATTTCATTTCATAGAGGAGAGGCTCTGCGATCTCGCTCCATGCCATGACGTGTGTGCCGTGACGGACGTCTTGGCCATCTAATGAACAAAACACGAGCAATGTTTAGAGAAGCTTTTTTGTTCTTGGTTTGAAAAATTGAACATTTCATTAGAAGAAGTTGCAAAACTGCTGGTTTCACCTGTGAGATGCGCAAGCGGTTTGGATGGAAGAAGCCGACCCTCAAGGTCTGTAGTATCTGGCGGAGGGCTTCCTGTGTGACGGTAAGACACATTGTTTCCCGGTCAGAAGAATAGACCTCAAGACCATTTATTATGCGAAACAGAAAATGCTGAGACATACCGTCGATTTGCATTGAGGCGGAACCTGAGGCGGAACCTGAGGGGGCCTGCAACGATAAACACCAAAGGACATTCAGGCGGTTTAGCTTTGATCTACGTGCATGCATGCTTTCTTGGCATGCAATCAAACACAGTTGCATGACCGCTGGTGCACATGAGGCTGCACTGGGATGTGGAAGGTGTTAA
Organism: Poecilia mexicana; assembly: GCF_051168715.1. NCBI lineage: Eukaryota > Metazoa > Chordata > Actinopteri > Cyprinodontiformes > Poeciliidae > Poecilia > Poecilia mexicana. The sequence goes on along the minus strand of NW_028263377.1, from coordinate 18,309,274 downwards.
ATCTAAGGCAGTACAATGAATCATACCTTGTTTTTTTTTTTTTTTTAAGCATATGTTAGCATTTGTTTTGTGTTAAGCAATCATTGTAGGGGTTTTGGGTAAGGCTTGTACACGATGCATCTAAGGTAGATCATAATCACGACGCAGGAAATAGACAATTTCCTTGTCTATGCCATCTCTAATTTTTGCAGCATGTATGATGTGCAGACCCACAGAAAATGAAATAATATTTCTCCGAAATCCAAAACCCGTGACTGCAGCTGCCCTCACACGGCAGCGGGATTTCATAGGAAGCCATACACAGAGTCTTCACTGTCCGCAGTCTGAGGGCAAAGAGCGTATGTATGTGTGGCCGACTCCAAAAGACGTCAGAGGAGTTCTGTATAAACCGGCGGATTTCTCCATCTGTGGTCCACTCTGTTCCTCTTTACCGTAAAATAAATGCAAGCTCAGCACTTATTGGAGTGGGATGTGGAGGGGGTGAGGGGGGGAACTTTCATGCACATGATCTGAGTAAATGTGAGTGTGGTTTCTGTCACAAGAGACCTTCATTTTTACTCACGTCTCAGTCTCAAGAGCCCCACACATGAACGTTATGAAGGGAGACGTTAAGAAAAGGAACGTCTCGTCGTGGAAAGCAGAAAACTGAAGTTTCCACGTTGGAAATCCAGTTAGGTGGAAAAGCAGATTAATTTTCTCTCAAATATCAATCGGCTCTTATTAACATGTGGATGAAAAAAAAAACTGTTAAATATAACCACATCTTTTGATTATGCTTTGAATTTGAATCCACATTTAGGCTAAGTTTGTGATCTAGATTTATCAGTCCACCTCACTGAGTCATTTCCTTCACAGAGTCTAATTATTGAGTTTATTTCCAACATTTATAGTAAGCATACTTTAACAAGTTTAAATATAGACTCGTGATGTACTCATGATTCATGGAAAACTAAATATATCTATTAAAAAAAAAAGTAAAATAGCTGAGACAATGAAAAAAGTGGGAGAAAGACATGACACATGAAAATAATACTGAAAGCGAGAATTGGTAGTAAAGATGATTAAATTCTTATCATGAAAGTGAGATTCTACCAGCAGTGGGGTGAAAAGGTAAAGGTAATGGAACAGAAAATGTACAGTGAATCACACACACACACACATACACACACAAAGACACACGCACACACAAATCACAGACTGATATTACACAGTTCTTTACGTGACACTCACATATTCAGACTGGTAGAGGCGATAGATGAAGACAGCTTCAAAGAACACGCCGAGCAGTGCCAGGGCCACCAGGATGAACAGCAGAGTCTGCGCCGCTCCGCCGTGCTTCTTCTGTTTGCCCAGGCGAGGCGGCACGGCCGGCCGGGTGGCATGGGTGTCCACTACAAACGGAGAGGGAACGCCGTCGTGAGCCATACGCCCCACGCCACTTTTGAAGTTGAAAAACATCTCAGACAGGAATGATCCTCCGGCGGTCAGGGCTGCCGTTTCCAAGGGGCTGAAGAGACCAAACTACAGTGGAGAGGCGTCGAGGTGCAATAAGATTGCAAAAAATGGGTGGGCTCACTTCTGGTTGGTCCAACTGAAGATGTCTCATGAGTAGTCAGAAACAGACAGCAACATGAATCTTAAGATGTATCACCACAGCACCTGTGAAAACTGGCAAAAGCTCCACTTTTTCTGAACTCATCAAAATGAAACTTTACATAAAGGTCGTTTCTCAGTTTAGAATATAAAGGCTGAAATTAGACGACCATGTAAGTGAAGTGGAGCTCAGACAATGTGCATTTTAACCCCGTTTCACACCCTCCCACTTCGCTGCAAAAGCTATGTCGTTCACACTTCCTCTCATCTGTACTCTCTCTTTGCGGCTTGTCTTCACGCTTTAGCAGCAACATTTGTGCCCAGAGTCAAGCTTAAGATCCTAATCTTTTAGTCTTTTCTCATTCTCACCATTGTTCAGAGGAAATAAAGTCCAGTTGCACAGTTTTGGTATAACCACCAAAACATTTCTGTATGTTTTGAAAGCCGCAATATTCTATTCAAGGGGAAACGGCCCTAGTCCGGTTTTACAATTTGTCCAAGCAAAAAGCAAGATTAAAATGTTTTGTTTTAAAGGTAAAACAATCAGTGACTAAGTCTATGTGAAAGGTTTGATGTAATACAGTTAGAAATTGTCAAACTGACCCTTTACTCCTGAACTTTGTTCTTATTTTGTAGATTTTGTGACCTTCCAGTCCAGTTGAATAGCCTTTACTGATCACATTGAACAACTCGTTGCACAATAGTCTTTTTTTCTGACCTCAAATGGTTCCTGAATGGTCTGCAGCGTAGATCGTGTCTATTTAACATCTGCTTTAGTTTCCTGTCTTCTGTGTGGGTTTCCTTGTGTTCCTCATCAAGTATATGTGAGGCAGGGTTAAAAGTTTATTGACACTTTTCGATTTTATTATATCACTTCTGCAATACAGACTCTCATTACAGGTAGAAACTTTCTTCTTGACTCCTTCAAATAGACTTCTTTTCAGTGCGGCCAAAATGCTGCATTGCCTAAAGTATTAGATCAGTTATCCTTATGAGCTTGAAGTCAGATTTTTGTACATTCCACCAAGAGAACATTTATGAGGTCAAACACTGATGTTGGACCAGAGAACCAAATTCATTCCAAAGGTTTTATATCACCATCCAGACCAGTGAGGTTCATGTTTTCAAGAGGTTCTCTCTTTTACACCACGAACACGTCCACAACATTTTCTTTTGAGCTGCTTGTTGGTTGCTGACCACTTCCTCATAAAAGGATGTGGGGACACATTTAAAGGATTTGCGCAGATGTCCTCATGTTTGCAAAGGATTTTCTGTTTAGAGATTTCAGAGTAAAAGGACAAAATGCACACCATGTTTCTTTTTTTTTTCTTTTTTTTTAAATGGGGAGAGACATCGTTTTCTGTAAAAATGAATAAATAAATATCATTTATAATTTCTTAGTTTGCCAAAAGAAACCTGTAGCTTGGTAAGATGTGTCCTAGACGTAGAACATTTTTCAAGTCTCTGTAAAGAGTATATAGATCAGCAGACAGAGCACCAGTTTTGACTGCGTTGTGGCGATGCACCCCACATATTTAAGAGGGAACACATCTAAACTAACTTAGACAAGTCTGGATGCCACATGTGGCTTTAGTTAAAGGTCTGCAGGTGTAATCTGATATTCACTTCCTCCAAAACAACTGATTCATGACAGCCCGTGAATGCTGCTGAAACCAAATACTTACACCCAATAAAAACATTTTCTTCCCAAATTATTCCTGTTTCCTAAATGTCATAAATCTTTTAAGATTTTTTTTTTAATGTACATTTTCTTAATAAAACCTTTTGGGTTTCCTTCCACGAGCTTCTCACTGCAACTGATTTCCAGTAAACTGCTGGAATAAACAATATGGAGTATTTCTATTGTTATTGTGGTATCTCAGCTAAGATACCAGGAAGAGAAGTGTTAATGTTTGCAAGTCTGATTCATCATTGGAGTACAATTTCCACAAGGCTGGCGGAGACACATTCATCTGTTATATATGTATCAGTCTCCTTCCAAACCATGGTGGTTAGGAAGGCGGTTTGGTGAGAAATCCGATAAACAAAACAAAAAGATAAAAGCTTAAGGAGATTTTTGGCTGAGGCTAGTGAAAACTGTCGTTATCCAAAGTGAAACAAGTCTGAGGCTGAAAGGTCAACCAGAGAGGAAGAAGCCATTACTTCAGAAGCAACATACAAAGCCAAATTTCAGTTTCCAAATGCACTGAGTGGCAAAGACTTTGTTTTGACAACATGTCCTGTGGTTTGATGAAGCTTCTTGGATCTAAGCATGACTCAGGGATACCAGATGTGCTGAAAAACTATTTACCAAAATTACTAACTACCCAAAACAGAAGTTTCAGATACGTATTTAAGTTTTGAATTTTATGAAAGCTATTCTTTTTTTCTTTCGTTTAGCAACGATAAATTATTTTGAACATCCAGAATTAAAATCAGACATCAAGAAAATAAACGTCCTTTCATACAGTATCAGTAAATACTTGGTTTCACTTTCACTTATCCTTGTCAAAACTCATAAAGAGTTTTGAACATTTATTTAATTTATGAGTTTATGTTCGTTTGTGTGTGCTGTGTGGTGAAAGAAATATGTGGGCCTGTACAGTTCAGATGTGCAGAACTAACAGCGCCTCCTAAAGTCAGAGGATATGATTTGTCGGGAACTGCTCTTCAGTTAAAAAATGAAGATAAGAGTTTTTTTTACAATCCTGGAATGTTGTGGGGCATAAAAAACATGTTTGACTTGCAATTTGTTTGAAATATACTTGAAATATAAACTTATAAATTGCTTTGTTGTTTGGTTGTTTTTATAGAGAATCTTGTTTCTTTCCACAGAGCACTTAAATTACAACTTCAAGTATCAATTAACGTGAATAAAACTCATGAAGTTCTATGTTTTTTAATTTTTTTTATTTGGTGCATAAACCCAGAGCTATGCATTGCCCCCAAATGACCCCTTTCAAAACTTGTTTTTTTGTATACCATAAATATTATTCCGACAGGCGTCAGTGCTTGATTCATTAATAAATGTGTCATCACAGCTAAAAATAAAGCCTGGGTTTAACCCTGAAAACTCACGACCTCTCAGCGCCTCACCGTTTACCTCTGACCTCGTTTGGTCAGGTCATGGCGTAATGATCCCTACCTGAAACGTGTGTATTATTGCACACAGTTTTTCATCTCTGCTGCAAAACGAAACTGATACAAATAATAATCTATAAATAGAGGAAAAACTAAATCAACATGCTGTTTTCATGGCTTTTATTGCACTGCAGGTGCACACGTCGTCTGAGTGTGAAGTCCAGACCGCAGAGCGCTTCTGATCCACAGATAGTGGCTCCACTGACTCAGCTTTGACTCAGGACGCAAGCTCTGTCTGACAGACTATTGTTCAACCACCGGAGTATGACAGGAAGTAATTACACACATTCAGTGCGTTTGGTTTATTGTGCAAAGGAGAAATTACCCAGGTTCTGGTGGAAGTGGAGCCACTTTATTTCCTGGACCGTTCAGCGATGACTTCGTCTGCCCAGCTCTATCTGATGGGATGTCTGACTCTGACTGTGGGGCTGGCTTTGGATATGGGGCCAAACCAAAACATGGAGTTTACATTTATGCTACCCACAGGCGGCACAGAGTGTTTTTACCAAACTACCACGACAGGTGACTCCATGGAGATAGAATACCAGGTAAAAACAACATGAAGAGGAACTTTGGTGCACCTTTTGCTGCTATTTAACTGTTTTGCTTGGGATATCTTTTTAGCTGGTTGTTTTAAAAGTTTGCAAGCAATCGAGTGAGCAGTTTGGACTTTGGCCTTGTTATCAGAGAGATAAAAAACCGCTGAAAGTTTTAAAGGCACATGCACAATAATGGGGCAGGACAGAAAACACATTTCTCATTGTTAGAGGTTAGCAGAACATTAGGACCTCTGGCAATGTGGCTGATTAATCTAGTCTAACATCTAGCTAAGAATCCTTAATGTACAACCAAACTCAGAGAAGAAGCCCAGCTATTTCGATTCAGAAAATCAGGACAGCCTAAATGCACACTATTCTCTGATAAAGCGAGAAAGACCGAGTTTGACTGTTTAACCCTGAATTGTTTTTCTTGATGGTTTAAAACACGGATTAAAAAAAATGACATCGCAGTTAGCATGTTGATGTTGCACCCTCTGGAGGCTGCAGACTCTCTGGGGTAGAAGCAGGGTTGGTTGAGCATCTACATGAGCCTCCAAAGTCATGAATCATCATGGGAAACTAACATGACCATCGGTTTTCGTCAGACTGAAACCTGATACTTTATAACCTGAGAAAGCTTCGGCCGCTTTGTGTTATTTGGTTTGTTATCACGCCGTTCATTTGAATTTCAGGTAGCAGTTCCAAAGATACCATGAGGCGAGCTTGAGCAGATGCATGGGTTAGAATGTGAGGATGACTCTGGATATGTGACTTTTTTTTTTTTTTTTTTTTTAAGGTTATCGCAGGATCCGGTCTGGATGTTGGGTTTGCCTTGATCTCACCCAGCGGTCATCGGGTGGTCTCTGAGTTCAGGACGTCTGACGGCATCCATATGTGGGTGTTCCTGATGCTTTCCTGCTGATCTGAAGCCAAAACCGAGGTTACCAACGTCTCATTGTTGTCACACATTGTGTCTTTTCTGTCAGGTTGGATTATACAGAATTTGGAGATTACCGGTTATGCTTCGACAACAGCTTCAGCAAGATGTCTGAGAAGATGGTGTTTTTCAAAGTTATAATTAACAGCCAAGGCAACACATCTGGAGGCCAAGAGGAGTGGATGGACTTCACCGTGACTGAAAGCGTGGCGGACTACAGAGTAGAAGAAATCAGGGTCAGAAGGGGAAACTCCTTGTGTCTTACAAGTTGCTGCCCCCCACTGACGCCGCCTGTCTTTTAATCTTTCTGTTTCAGAGAACAATGGACTCGGTGTACCAGCACCTGGAGAAGACCCGTCAGATCCAGACCGTGCTGCGGGCATTTGAGGCCAGGGACCGCTACTTGTTAGAGGACAACCTGTGGCGAGTGTCCTTCTGGTCCTGTCTGAACCTGTTGGTGATGCTCGGTGTGGCCGTCACTCAGACTTACACCCTGAGACGTCTCTTTGATAACACCAAGCGGGTCTGCACTTGACGACAGAACCAGCACAATACTTTTATCCCTCACAGGATAATATGACAAAGAGAACTTTTTTCACTTTTTATTTTGTAAATCTTGTATCGATATTCCATTGCATCATGCTATTAATCTACAGATCCATGATTTAGAGACGCCAATAATTTGAGAAAGTCAGTTACCAAAGTGAAACTCATATTTTAGGAAGGTCTGTGCTGCATTTTGAGCAAATCATTTCTGTTAATTTGGTTAGTGTGGCTCACAGGTAATGACAGTGTTGTGTTCAAGACCACCTAACCCGAGACCAAGACAAGACCAAGACCAGAGTGTATCGAGACCGAGACAAGACCAAGACTTTTGGGGTCCAAGACCAAGTCAAGACCAAGACCGAGGGGAGTCGAGACCGAGTCAAGACCAAGACCAGCGGCCCGCGCTACATGACACAATAAGATGTAAAATATGATCGAAATTGCTTCTCAAAATAATCTGAAAGATCCATATTACCATAAAACACCTAGATATTAAATACTTAATACATTTTACTAATATTAAATATTCCATTTATGTGCTAAAAAGTGTGATGGTCTCGTGCCATCCCTAAAAACATAACACCCTGGGCATTTGCCCATATTGCTCATATAAGAAGCCACCACTGTCTGCACCATTAAACATAGCAATTGAGGCAATGCCCTGACGGTAAATAACGCTCAACCATGAACACTGACCAAGGAGCAACAAGCAAGAAGTAACCAAACAGAAGGCACTCATAGTGACTGTTTTCACTCTCTGTCCTAGTACATGAAGCCAGGTAGTCTGACACCATGGCAGACATTGCAGCTGCCACTTTGAACAAAAACAATCAAAGAGCAATGTGCATGCTCTGCGTGCTCTTTCGTTCTTGTGTTTTAGTTATTTGTTAATTTAAATATTAACGTACATAATAAAATAAAATAATGATGCAGTGTACACAGAGCATTACAAGAACAAAGAACGGGTGTTCTGTCAGGTCAGATCACGGTGTTCTGTCAGATCAGCATACGTTGTCAGATAGTCATACGTTTAGCTCAGATATGCATACGCTGTCATTACCATATGATTTTATTTAATCAGCAACATAGAATCATGACGTAAATCATCATACACTTGGTTATTAACAGTTGTATGGCATCCAGCTGCAGCCAGACCTGCTTTAAACACACTTTGAAACCACGACAACGCATGTATATCCATCTAGTTATCACATTATGTCATATTATAAACAATTTAATTACTTATTTTCGTCATAACTTGTTGCGTATACTGACAACTACACTGACGGTCGGACTTAATGCGCATGCACTGGCATGGTACTCACTGCATGTATGCTATTCTGACAGCGTATGGCTATGTCATAGAACACCGGCTATATCTGTCAGACACATCATTACCATAAGATTTAATTTAATCAACAACATAGAATCATGACGTAGATCGTCATACACTTTGTTATTAACAGTTGTATGGCATCCTGACTTAGCGGTTAAGTGAGTTTTACACGGGTGTGTGTTGTAGCTAACTCCAGCTGCAGCCAGACCCTGCTTTAAATACACTTTGAAACCATGACAACACATGTATATCTATATAGTTATCATTGAAAACAATTTAATGACTTAAGTTCATCATAACTTGCTGCGTATGGTGAACTGACAACTCCTCTGACAGTCGGATTTCTTAATGCTTAATGCATGTATGCTATCCTGACAGCGTATGGCTATCTGATAGAACAACGGCTCTCAGTGAGTGACACTCCAGTCCTATCTAATAAGTAAAGAGCCGTGGAGAAGAATCGACTGTTTCTGAATGTCACCTCACTATATTGCAGACTTTTGGACATAGCGTTGTCCCATATATGCGACAAGTCAGTCAACACCTCCGCACAATAATTCAGCACAGTGAGTGATAACATATTTCATCACAATGCTTATGTGTCTCTGTACAGCTAGCTTTGCTAACATCACGTTAACGGAGCTTACCTTCTTTGAGCTACTTTTCTAAGTGACGAAAAAAGTTAGACGTTGTCTCCACCGTCTGTGAAAATGAAGCGCTACTGAGTTAGCTGTGGCCATCGGATTTCTTACTATTTATGCAGCGCTATTATATTACTGACGATTAGACAAACATTTTCTGCCGCTGAGAGAAAACCACTGCGCATGTCCTGGAGCGCCGTGTGCGAGTGAAAGGTGGGGAGGGGAGGAGGAGGGAGAGTGAAAGGAGGGGAGGGTGGGGGGAGTAACAGAAACACGTAGTTGCTTGGATTTTAATTGGTGCATTTTGCATCCACTGAAAACAAAGATGTTAACAAATAAAGTGGACAGTATGCTGTACGTTTAGTGATATTTTCACAGTTGCGGTCTTGACTGGTCTTGAAATAAAATGCCGAGTCCTCAGCGCCCGAGACTGAGACAAGACCGAGACCAAATGCGGTCGAGTCCGAGACGAGACCGAGACCATCAAAAAATGGTCTTAAGACCAAGACCAACTTCGAGTACCACAACACTGGGTAATGACCAATGACACAGGCTTAACAAAATACAGAAATATCAGCCTACGTAAGAGTCTGACCGCCTCATTGAGCTCAGACTTGATGCTTAGTTGAGGTTCTTTTTCGTGAGTCGCTGCCATGTTGCGTGGAAGTGATCAGGCTTTATTCTCCAAGGATTTTGTGGGGCTAAAATGGTGCCAGTGTTTTTTATTAATGTTTAATTTTTCAAGGTTTGATTTTATTTTTTTTTAATGCCAAATCTCTTAGCTATCTTCATTTTAGATGGCCCGTTTTAGCTTGCTGACCAATAAAACATTGTGATAACATAATCGTCAAAGGAGGCCTGATACTTTAATCAGGTGCCAAATAAAATAAGTATCTCCATGGAGGTAGAAGATGGGGAAAGAATGAACTGTTGTAAAACGTACTGACGGATTACTGTGCGGACTTCGGACATGAGAAAACAGCAGCAGGTGACATCACTTCCTAAATCATCAACAGCTTTGATTCTCTCACATTTTCCTTTGCTGTGGGACTGCAATTTTCAGAAGAAATGTGAAATTAAATGTGCATCATAACAGCCCAGTTGGTTTTCACCTTAAGCCTCTGACATCATCACTGGTTCACAAGTAATAATAAAAACCGAGAAAGCTGAAACTTGTGTCATAAATAAGTCAGGGTGGTGATATTTGAAGCTTAGAGCTGATGACTCTTCGGCCTCCCACAAATTCATGAATGTTTCTTTTAACCGCACTTCTTCCTTCCACTCATTTTTTCCATTAATAGGTGTGGATACAACAACAACCACTTGTGGAGTCATCAGTCTCCTCTGAAATGAGTGCGCAGGTTACACAATCGCTTTAAGTCATAATAATCACACTAAAGAGAAAGTAAAACTTATAATAAATTCATGAATTTGAAGTGCTGAGATAAACTGATGATCATATATACTTACAGACAATAAAATTCAATCGCAAAAGCCCCAATGTATTGATATCTGTGAATATTGTCAAGTGAATCTAGAAAGCCATAATGTGCACCAATGTTATTTTATTAAATACAATTAACAGTCTTATTAATATTTCAAACCTTCAGAAAAATCATTTCCAAATATTACCCTCATTGGATCATAGCTTAGTAAAAAAAAAAAAAAAAAAAAATCTAACAAACATCAAAACAAAACACTGGGAAGTTAAATTTTCACAAAGATGGCTACCTTGTGTTTTGTATTATGTCTTTAACTAACCAGGGTCCTGATAATTATTTTCAAATGTAACAGCCACTTTCTAGGACAAGATTGCTTTGGCTTTAGAAAAAACAAACAGTATATAAAAAATGGCCTTTTGTTCACCTCTTGGTTTTACCATTACCTGCTAATAAAGGTTCAATAACCATATCTTCCTGCAGATGTCAAATTTTCAGTAAAGGTTATGACATGTTCAATTGCTATACAATATTCAGGGCTACTCCCAACATGAACTAAATGGTAAAATACCTTTGTTACAGTTTATTGCCCCTGAAGCGGCTCCAGCAGCTCAAAATGTCAAAACACGGCTCCTTGTGATGCGGCTCGATGTTTCGGACCTAAAGGACATAAATCATGCAGCTCCTCTGTGTCTCCTTTGCCAAAATTCTTCAAGTTCATGATCAACGCCTGCTGGTTTGGGGTCACCAGTGTTTTCCACGGGGAGCCGGCGGGGGGCGCCTGTTCAGGAACAATCAGCCTACGTTAGTGTGTTGACTGTGTGAGATGCAGTAAAAAAAAAAGGTTTTGCAGGTCATCCGCAAAGAAGCAAACATCGACCCGATATTTACACAATAACTCAAAGAGAACCGGGGGACAGTTTTACATTTTGAGGGGGGGAGGGAGGGGGGGTTCAGTTGGAAAATTCAGGGAACATGAATCAAATACTGATACTTGCCCTAAAAATGGCCATGGATCAAAGTGAAAAGTTTTTTTCTCCCCTTACATTCTGTTAAGCTTTCAACCGCATGACAAAAAAAACAGACCAATAACTGAAAATGCGTTGCTATACTGCAACAAACTTAGTAGGAGGTGGCAAAATCCACCAGTCAGGACATGACTGCTGCATTATGGGTAACTAAATCAGTGTTTAAAGGGGTGTGTTAAAAAAAAAAAAGGCAAAGTGGAGTTTACATTGAGGTCATTCTTTCTGGGAAAAAAAAAAAGAAAACGCAGATGGTTCTTATTGAAGGACAAAGGCAACACACGCGCATGCCGATCGTAGCATTCCTCCATCGAAATCTGAGCAAAGTCAGAATTACAAGTTTGATTGGAGGACAAAACATTGAAAAATGTCCAGAAACCAAACGGCCTTAATGAAAATAGCCTGAAATGTTTTAAAATGGAAAGTGATATAGAAAAAAGGAAAACTGTTTGTTGGTTAATTCAAAGCCTTAGTTTGGCCATTAAAACATACCTAGGTGAAGCTAGGATATTTACAAGAATATCCATAACGTTTTCCAAATACTACTGTGGGATTGAATGGAATCAATAATTTTTCAGCTTCTATAAAAAAAAATGTTTGAGTTTACGGAGAAAAGCAGACCGTTTGCTGCCTGTTCTTCCTTTATTCTCTTTCCTACCGTGATGCAGTTTTGCAGTGAATCTGCATGTATGGAAACAAAACCAAATAAAAAATCGGATGTGACCTAAAGGAACATATTTAATATGACTTTTATTGTGTTGATGCAAATATTTGTGCATGACAGAACAAGTATGGAGGTAAAGATCACTAACCTACTTGTGGGAACAAAAGAAGAAACTGAAATGAGAAGAGTATCTGTGAGGTTTATGAAGAGGAGCAGAAAACTAAAAAAGATTCTATATACGTGACAGAAACAGCAGATCACACAGGACACAAGAAGACACCAACCACCAAAACCAGTCCCTTTATTGTACACACCTCTTTATTTACTTTTCTTTCTAAATCAGGTCATGATGTTCATTAAAAATCCATTAACTGCTACAGAGGCACTTCATAAGGGTTTGCAAAACAAAAAAGAAAGATGTTTGAGGGATGGTTTCCAACCCCTTCCTGCTGATTCAGAGAGGGGAGGGAAATACGGATGGATGATGCACACAGACAGTATTCCTACATGCTCATGTAGATTTTACAGTCTTCTCATGGACACGCTGGAGTGACAGGCATGTGGGAGCCTAGTATTTTTTTTTATTTTATTCTTTTTTTAATCTATCATGGTAATTATTCTTAGGATTCGATGCCGATTTTGTTTTAGGTTTCCAGGCTCTGTCACTGAAAGCAAGGCCAGGAGAAAAGAAAACAGGCACAAAGTAAACATCCTGTTTTAAGACAGTAATTTGGGATTTATAAAAAAAAAGATTTTCTTCAATCTTTTAGTGGTTGTGTAATTGTTTTTGTTTTTCTCCGTGTTCTTGGCAGCTCCTGCACTTATTCACCGAAACCCCCACCACCAACTCACCACCACAAATGATCAAAAAGAGAAGAAAATCTAAGTGGCCCATTATCACTCCCAACTTATACCATTCCCCAGCCCACACCTGAAGATCAAGA